>NW_019174424.1:3912917-4196940 GCF_002260705.1 Seriola dumerili | reverse complement strand
TAATATGACATTTTTATGTCATTTTATGGCATGCTATAGTATGACGTTTTTATGACATTTTATGCCATACTATACTAGGGCGTTTTTATGACGTTTCATGCCATACTATTGCATGACGTTTATTGCCATACTATCCTATGATGTTTTTAAGATATTTTATGCCATACTATACCATGACGTTTTTATGATATTTTATGCCTTACTATACTATGGCGTTTTTATGTTGTTTTATGCCATAATATAAGACAATTTTATGATGTTTTAATCCGTAATTTACTATGACAATTTTATAACATTTTATGCCATACTATACTATGACGTTTTTATGCCATACTATACTAGGGCGTTTTTATGAAGTTTCATGCTATACTATACCATGACGTTTCATGCCATACTATCCTATGATATTTTTATTACATTTTATGCATTAATGTAATATGACATTTTTATGTCATTTTATGGCATGCTATAGTATGACGTTTTTATGACATTTTATGCCATACTATACTAGGGCGTTTTTATGACATTTTATGCCATACTATACTAGGGCGTTTTTATGAAGTTTCATGCCATACTATTGCATGACGTTTTATGCCATACTATCCTATGATGTTTTTATGACATTTCATGCATTAATATACTATGACGTTTTTATAACTTTTTATGCCATACTATACTAGGGCGTTTTTATGAAGTTTCATGCCATACTATACCATGACGTTTCATGCCATACTATCCTATGATATTTTTATTACATTTTATGCATTAATGTAATATGACGTTTTTATGTCATTTTATGGCATGCTATACTATGACGTTTTTATGACATTTTATGCATTAATATACTATGACGATTTAATGACCTTTTAAGCCATACTATACTAAGGTGTTTTTATGTTGCTTTATGCCATAATATAAGACAATTTTATGATGTTTAATCCATAATTTACTATGACAATTTTATAACATTTTATGCCATACTATACCATGACGTTTTTATGATAATTTTTGCCATACTATACTATGGCGTTTTTATGTTGTTTTATGCCATAATATAAGACAATTTTATGATGTTATAATCCATAATTTACTATGACAATTTTATAACATTTTATGCCATACTATACCATGACGTTTTTATGATAATTTTTGCCATACTATACTATGGCGTTTTTATGTTGTTTTATGCCATAATATAAGACAATTTTATGATGTTATAATCCATAATTTACTATGACAATTTTATAACATTTTATGCCATACTATACTATGACGTTTTTATGAAGTTTCATGCCATACTATAGCATGACGTTTCATGCCATACTATCCTATGATATTTTTATTACATTTCATGCATTAATGTAATATGACGTTTTTATGTCATTTTATGGCATGCTATAGTATGACGTTTTTATGACATTTTATGCCATACTATACTAGGGCGTTTTTATGACGTTTCATGCCATACTATTGCATGACGTTTCATGCCATACTATCCTATGATATTTTTATTACATTTTATGCATTAATGTAATATGACGTTTTTATGTCATTTTATGGCATGCTATACTATGACGTTTTTATGACATTTTATGCCATACTATACTAGGGCGTTTTTATGACGTTTCATGCCATACTATTGCATGACGTTTTATGCCATACTATCCTATGATGTTTTTATGACATTTCATGCATTAATATACTATGACGTTTTTATAACTTTTTATGACATACTATACTATGACGTTTTTATGTTGTTTTATGCCATAGTACACTGTGACGTTTTTATAACATTTTATGTCATGCCATACTATGACATTTTTCTGATATTTTATGCATTAATATACTATGACGATTCAATGATGTTTTAAGCCATACTATACTAGGGTGTTTTTATGACATTTTATGCCATACCATACTAGGGCGTTTTTATGACGTTTCATGCCATACTATCCTATGATATTTTTATTATATTTCATGCATTAATGTAATATGACGTTTTTATGTCATTTTATGGCATGCTATACTATGACGTTTTTATGACATTTTATGCCATACTATACTAGGGCGTTTTTATGACGTTTCATGCCATACTATTGCATGACGTTTTATGCCATACTATACTATGATGTTTTTATGACATTTTATGCATTAATATACTATGACGCTTTTATAACTTTTTATGACATACTATACTATGACGTTTTTATGATATTTCATGCCATACTATACTAGGGCGTTTTTATGACGTTTCATGCCATACTATACCATGACGTTTCATGCCATACTATCCTATGATATTTTTATAACATTTTATGCCACACTATACTAGGGCGTTTTTATGATATTTCATGCCATACTATACTATGAAGTTTTTATGACATTTTATGCATTAAGATAGTATGAGGTTTTATATGACTATTTATGCCATACAATACTATGAGGTTTTATATGACTATTTATGCCACACAATACTATGACATTTTTATGATATTTTATGACATAGTATACTATGACGTTTTTCTGTCATTTCATGCATTAGTACACTATGACATTTGTGTGACGATTTATGCCATACTGTACTATCACGATTTTATGACTTTGTAAGCTATACTATACTATGACAATTTTATAACGTTTTATGCCATGCTATACTATGATGTTTTTCTGAAATTTTGTGGATTTTTATTCTATGACGTTTTTAGGACGTTTCTTGCCATACTATACTATGAAGTTTTTATGATATTTTATGCCATACTATACCATGACGTTTTTATGATATTTTATGCCATACAATACTATGATATTTGTTTGACGATTTATGCCATACTGTACTATGACGATTTTATAACATATTATGCCATACTATACTGTGACGTTTTTATAACATTTTATGTCATGCTATACTATGACATTTTTCTGATATTTTATGCATTAATATACTATGACGATTCAATGATGTTTTAAGCCATACTATACTAGGGTGTTTGTATGACAATTTATGCCATACTATACCATGACGTTTTTATGATATTTTATGCCATACAATACTATGATATTTGTTTGACGATTTATGCCATACTGTACTATGACGATTTTATAACATATTATGCCATACTATACTGTGACGTTTTTATAACATTTTATGTCATGCTATACTATGACATTTTTCTGATATTTTATGCATTAATATACTATGACGATTCAATGATGTTTTAAGCCATACTATACTAGGGTGTTTGTATGACAATTTATGCCATACTATACTATGGCGTTTTTATGTTGTTTTATTCCATGATATAAGACAATTTTATGATGTTTTAATCCATAATTTACTATGACAATTTTATAACATTTTATGCCATACTATACTAGGGCGTTTTTATGACGTTTCATGCCATACTATTGCATGACGTTTTATGCCATACTATACTATGATGTTTTTATGACATTTTATGCATTAATATACTATGACGCTTTTATAACTTTTCATGACATACTATACTATGACATTTTTATGATATTTCATGCCATACTATACTATGAAGTTTTTATGACATTTTATGCATTAAGATAGTATGAGGTTTTATATGATTAGTTATGCCATACAATACTATGACATTTTCATGATATTTTATGCCACAGTATACTAGACGTTTTTCTGTCATTTCATGCATTAGTACACTATGACATTTGTATGACGATTTATGCCATACTGTACTATGACGATTTTATAACATTTTATGCCATACTATACTATGAAGTTATTCTGATATTTTATGCATTAATATACTATGACGATTTTTTTTTACGTCTTAAGCCATACTACACTGTGACGATTTTATAACATTTTATGTAATGCTATACTATGACATTTTTCTGATATTTTATACATTAATATACTATGACGATTCAATGATGTTTTAAGCCATACTATACTAGGGTGTTTTTATGACATTCTATGCCATACTATACTATGACGTTTTTATGACATTTTATGCCATACTATACCAGGGCGTTTTTATGAACTTTCATGCCATACTATACCATGACGTTTCATGCCATACTATCCTATGATATTTTTCTTACATTTTATGCATTAATTTAATATGACGTTTTTATGTCATTTTATGCCATACTATACTAGGGCGTTTTTCTGTCATTTCATGCATTAGTACACTATGACATTTGTATGACGATTTATGCCATACTATACTATGAAGTTTTTATGATATTTTATGCCATACTATACTATGGCGTTTTTATGATATTTTATACCATGCTATACCATGACGTTTCATGCCATACTATACTATGATGTTTTTATGACATTTTATGCATTAAGATAACATGAGGATATATATGACTATTTATGCCATACAAAACTATGACGTTTTTCTATTTTATGCCATAGTATACTATGATATTTTTATTAAATTTCATGCATTAATATACTATGACGTTTTTATGATATTTCATGCCATACTATACTATGATGTTTTTATGACATTTTATACCATGCTATACCATGACGTTTCATGCCATACTATACTATGATGTGTTTATGACATTTTATGCATTACTATACTAGGGCGTTTTTATGACGTTTCATGCCATACTATAATATGATGTTTTTATGACATTTTATGCAATAATATAGTATGAGGTTTGTATGACTATTCATGCGATACTATACTATGACGTCTTTACTATGACGTTTTTATGACATTTTATGCCATACTATACTAGGGCGTTTTTATGATGTTTCATGACATTTTAAGCATTAAGATAGTATGAGGTTTAACATAACTATTTATGTTATACAATACTATGATATTTTTATGCTATTTTATGCCATAGTATACTATGATGTTTTTATGATATTTCAGGCCATAATATACTATGACGTTTGTTTGACATTTTATTCCATACTAAACTGTGACAATTTATGCCATATTATACTATGACATTTTAATGACATTTTATACCATAATAAACTATGACGTTTTTATGACATTTTATGCATTAATATACTATCACGTTTTTATGACTATTTATGCCATACAATATTATGACGTTTTTATGATATTTTATGCCATAGTATACCATGATGTTTTTATGATATTTTATGCCATACTATACCATGACGTTTTTATGATATTTTAGGCTATACTATCCCATGATGTTTTTATGATATTTTATGCCATACTATACCATGACGTTTTTATGATATTTTAGGCCATACTATACTATGGCGTCTTTACGTTGTTTTATGCCATATTATAAGACAATTTTATGATGTTTTAAGCCATAATTTACTAGATTTTATAACATTTTATGCCATACTATAGTATGACGTTTTAATGACATTTTATGCCGTACTATACTAGGGCGTTTTTATGGCGTTTTATGCCATACTATACCTTGACGATTTATGCCATACTATACTATCACGATTTTATGACATTTTATACCATACTGTATTGTGACATTTTTATGACATTTTATGTTTAAGATATTATGAGGTTTTATATGACTATTTATTCCACACAATACTATGACATTTTTATGATATTTTATGCCAGAGTATGCTATGACGTTTTTGTGATATATTAGGCCATAATATACTATGATGCTTGTTTGACAATTTATGCCATACTATACTATGACGTTTTTATGCCATACTAAAAAACGATTTTATGACGTTTTAAGCCCTATTATACTATGACAATTTAAGACGCTTTATGCCACACTATACTATGACATTTTTATGACGTTTCATGCCATACTATAGTATGTTTTTATGACATTTAATGTTTTTGGTATGAGGTTTTAAATGTCTATTTATGCCATATTATACTATGACGTTTTTATGATATTTTATGCCATACTATACTATGACAATTTTATGTTGTTTTATGCCATATTCTGAGATTATTTTATGACTTTTTAAGACATAATCTACTATGACGATTTTATAACGTTTTATGCCATGCTATACTATGACGTTTTTCTGACATTTTATGCATTAATGTACTATGTTGTTTGTATGACGATTTATGCCATACTATCTTATGATGTTTTTATGTCATATTATAAGACGATTTAATGACGTTTTAAGCCATATTAACTATGACGTTTTTATGACAATTTATGCCATACTATACTAGGGCGTTTTTATGACGTTTCATGCCATACTATACTATGACGTTTTTTTGACGTTTCATGCCATATTATTATATGAAGTTTTTATGACATTTTATGCCTCACTATACCATGATGTATCATGCCATACTATACCATTTATGTCATAGTATACAATATTTTCATGACGTTTTATACCATACTATGACAATTTTATGACGTTTTATGCTATATTATTATATTTTTTTATGATGTTTTATGCCCCACTATACCATGACTTTTCATGTAATACTGTACTATTACGTTTTCATGACGTTTCATGCCATACTATATTATAATGTTTTTATGGCGTTTTATGCCTTAATATACTATAAAGTTTTTATGACGTTTTATACTTTACTATACTATGAAGATACAATGACGTTCCATTTCATACTATAATTTGACGATTTTATGGGGTTTTATGCCTTACAATACTATGGCATTTTATGACATTTTATACCTTACTATACCATGACTTTTTAATTTACTTTTTATTAAAATTCCATATTTTTGTTTATGATTTCCTTAATTTCCTATTCAATTTAACCATGAATATCCATCTTTTATATTTACATACTGTATGTAAGGAACATATACTGACAGTCTTTGGGATATATATTAATGTTACATATGACTATGATATACACTTATAATATAAACATAACATAATAAAATACATGTTTATATTAGGTATAAATACTGACATATATGACATATGTCAATATATGATGTTCCAATTTTTAACAGGTTTCACATGTAATTTTCACATATATAGGCTTTACTGTATATTCATATATGATTTTACTTCATATGTACATATATTTCATATATGGAGATTCAACACATATAAATATATTACATTTACATATGGGCATTTCTGAATATAAATTAACATCTTACATGTTAATAAATTATTTGGTTGCTGTCCTGAAAAAGTCAATCTCTTTGTTTTGGAGGGGTGGCAAGGTTGTTGCCCATTGCCCTACTAAAGTTGAGACCGAACCTTCGCCCTTGGCTAAATCAAATTCTGCCTAGGGCACCATAAAGGCTTGGGCCGGCTCTGTGTGTTCATATGTGTATGTGATATGAATGCAGTAGAGTTAACATTAGAAAGGCATTCCTTGCTGTAAGTGACAGAAACAAACAGGGTGAGAGATCTCAGAGGGCCCCCTTAGAGTGTGGAATAGACAGAGTCAGTAGCCATGTCATGTGACTACACTATTTCCTTTGAAAGACAAAATAAATTGTATTTTGTCATCTTAATGGGACAAACAGACCCAAAATTGATACCAAAGAGACAGCTTTTGACAGTGTTTGTTTCTTTTGCTGTACATGTTCCATACATGGTTTGATAAAAAAAAAAAATCAGGAAGTATTCATTAACACAAATGGAGCAAGTCATCAGCAGATCAGTATCATTTGACTGCAACAATCAAATCAACCAGTCAATAAGGAGTCTATATAAACTTGTACCTTTTCTCCCTTAACATCCCTCAGGCTCCACCTGTTCTAGTTTCTTATTACTAGCTGTGGTGATAGCAGCTCTTGCCTTGTTGTGCATTACGTATATCACTCATTTATATGTGTGTTCTGGGCTCTGTTATTTATACCCCTTAGGGAGTTTTAACGTGCACTCCTTAGAATTTTGAGGCTACTTGGATTCATTTGTAAAGCACCATCAAGCACAACGCCCCTTTTCTGCCAAATTCTTTTATTTGTTGCAATAAATCCTTTGATGTAAGTGTCTCTGGCTGAACTAAGTTTATGTGAGCTTTGAGTTCTTTAGTAAACAGAGACAGATCTGTCACAGCATCAAATAAAGCCTGCTGGGTTTAACTGTCAAGCTCTGTAAATATGATGTTGACTAAATCAGAGAGAGATGTGAATTCTGGTGAATCATGATAAAGTACATTTTCCTATTTTCATTTAAAATTAATTGGTTCTTTGTTGGTGTATCTTTGGGGTGGTAGAAAACCATGAGATAGGTTCAGAACCTAACTAAAATTTTGTCACCATTCAGCATGGTAATGTTTTAAAGATTTATAAATGTGTAATTTCTGTATTTGTGCTACAATTTGCACACATAAATCTATGATACAGGATCAAGATTTTTATAGATATAATGAATAAATATCTTAACAAAAAAGTAAGATTTTATTCAAATTAAATGTTTGTTTCTTAGCAAAATAAAGGGATTTATATATACACATTTTTTTACATCTCTTGAATGAAGGCTAAATGTAAAGGAGGGCGCTCTCTAGTGGAACACAAAGCACCTCTAATTTTGACTCAAAGACACAGTGTAGTATCATGAATTTTTTGTTGTGCACAAAATGGCAGCAGCAATGTGTAGCCCTCTAGATTCAACGCCTTGAGCAGCAGGTATATTCCTCTATCCCACCACACCATTAACAACCTACAGCATTTGTCCATTTGCATACTTGCTCATCAGCTTATACAAAGCCAATCTCTGTAACCTGAATCAGTGAAATAACCGCTGGCTAGGCCTGAAGGAGTCACAATATGGGTCAGTGACCTTTCTCTGCAGGCCCAGGGGTCTTTTTGTCCTGCATGGAGCTCGAGCACTGTCACCCCTCCCCCTAATGCCCAGACAGGGGCTAATGGGCACATCAGTCATTTCCAACAGCAGCCCAGTGAACACAAACAGTGCTGTTTACCACCAAAACCTTTTGTGTTGACTATGACCACTGCCCCGTGTCCAAGCCGGGGCCCTTCCTGTATCAGCAGCATTGGGGTAGGAGGGGCTCTCCTCCCCACTGGAGCTGAGGTCAGGGTGAAGAGTGAGTGTGTTGGGTTGTTTAGGTTATTATGTTTTGAGAGGGTTTTGCTTCATTACCCTTCTGTGCTTAGAGATACACAGCCAAGATAAGATCCATCAGGGATCTAATAAGGACAATTTAGGTTGTACTTAAGATATTTTTGGCAAATTATACACAGCCAACCAAACATGCTGTATCTATGGGAAAGATATGTCTCTAAAAGAAGTAAATGCACAGTTGTTTATTCCTTTCCTCCTCCTTTGGACCACATTTTAAAGTCGACAACCTGGTTTCTGCTCCCTCTCACTCGACAGACCGGTCTGTCTGCCTTACTTTTCAGTGCCTATCTGGTTCAGCTCGCTCAGCATCCGGACTGTGTTGCTCAGTGTCAACAGGAGGAATGCTTTGCTGCACAAATATCTACACCTCATAAATGTCTCGCCCTCTGCTTGACCCTGTCTGGCCTCTGACTATGAGGGGGTTGAACAGGGGACAGGCAGCCTGGTGTGTGTGTGTGTGTGTCTGTGTAGCAGTAGGGTTGAGGTGAGGTTGTGGGTCTTAACAAGGTGCTGGGAGAAGAGAGCAGGACAAACAGATCACTCAGATGTTTACTGCTTATTCTTAAAGAACACTAAAGCCCTGATCATTCGATTTTTTTTCTTTTTTGGGCATATCAATTATGAAGCAGTTACAGCCACTGTAAAATAACCTCATCCATACTGAATGCTCTAGTAACACAGAAGCTTTCAAGCAATTCCTCTATGGAGTGAAGCAAAAGTGCAGCATCAGTGTGAAAAACATAGAGCATCTTTGATGTCAGCATTTGGATTTATACAAACATAGAAGAGTGGGACTTGCAGATGAGAGGAATATGGTAGGGTAGCATACATAAAAGTGTAAATGAAAAATGGAAAATTATAGGAAAGTATTAAAAGTGTTTGGTGGTAAACAACACCCCATCATTTTGTTTAGGGACAGATTTCTGCCTGAAACCTCCAAAAGCTGAAAGTGTGCGTGCGTTTCCAGCATGCATAATGGATGTCTTCCAGAGGTGCATTGAATGCTGAACCACCTGCTGTTTTCAAATACCTACACTTCCACATAAGGATATCCTGGACTAATGCTGGACACATATGCCAATCCACAGTCAACTCACTAACTGTGCTGTGTGTTGCTTACTGTGGCCCAGATCCAGCCATGCCACCCATAATCCATTTCTCTGTTGCTCATTATTAGTGGATTGTAAAGATTCTGTATCAGCTATGCTAAAAGAGCTTTTCACAGTATTACATGGGATTACTGTTGCTCCTCGCTACATATGTTGCTCACAAACTCTGATGTCGTCACCCTGTTTACACGACACTAACAAAATAAAAAATGCATGACTCATTATTAGTCTCTTCCCTCTTTTTGTTTGTGGGTTAGATAATGTCACATCCTCTTTTATCCAAAAATCATCCCTTGACATGTTTCCATGTCTTTCCTTCTGTTGTGTGATGCAGCAGTAGTGTGTCTATGAATGAATAAACAAGGAAAATGAAGAAGTGAGAGGTCCAGAAAAGAGAAATCAAAATGTTCATATGAGAGTTTAGGTTTAGAGAAAAAGGAGATTTAATAGCCACATGGTCTCAAAGTACCTCAGATATGTATCTGGCCTAAACTGCTCACTCTTAGCGCATTTATCCAGCTTGGCAGCAATTACAGAATACTGCATAATCAGGGGGTGGATGCAGTTTGTAAATGGGTCTCTGAATCCAAAAGATCAAATCTTTCTTAGCCTCAATTCTGTGCACATGACCCAGCTGTGATAAAAAAGAAAGAAGACGGGCGAAGTTCAGTAGTCAGCTGAGCCCATCTGCACAGTCAGAGGGGCTGGTTGTCACTTGTCATTCCTAAACTAACCTGGACATCCACATGAGTCCGAGTATGGTCTAACATGTATGGATGCCTTCCTGTGTCCCTTCTGTCGTGTTATGAAAACGATACTCTGCCAACAGCCGCAGATGTTCTCTGACTGTCCACAGTACTCTACTGACCCAACAATAGCAGGAAAAGTTACAGCCTATAATAAAAGGGGTCAGGCGCCTTCTCGTACTATCCCATTTGTAAGTGCTGGACAGCTGGAAACGCTCTGTATCTCATAAATAATAAAGAAAGGCCTTTGGCCCTCTTAGGAGGGAGATCAGCTGTGAACTCAATAAATTAGTTGCACCCAAAAATCAAATCAAATTAAGGCATGTGGTTGATAATTGATCCATAGACTTGTATTGCGTTTTCAAATGTGAGACACTGGGATTGGTCCCCAAGGCAGAAAGCATGATTCTTGTCTCAACTCTTGTAACTATCCATCACATCAAAATAAAAATATACAGGTCAGGTATTGTATGGGAACTGAGGCTAGAGCAGAACATTGCAGTTTTGTTCTTTCGCAAAACACCCACTTTCTTTCCACATCTTTCTGTGTTGTGGTGTTTGTGCATTCTTGTGTTGACAACCCCTCCATCTAGTTCTCCAGGGTGTTTACCCCCTCTCACGGTAGCAGGGAAGCAGCTCCCGCCATCCCATCTCTGTTTACATTGCTCTTCTCCTCTATTTACTCTGTGCCCCAGCACCCTGGCGCACCGCGCTCCAAACAGCTGTTCCATTATGGAGAGAGCAGGCGCTTCAACCACACTACACTGCCACACAGTTCTCACTGACAGCCCACCATGGTCACTACCGTGATGACTGCCTGGCTCCTCTGGCACGCTTGCCATTGTTGCCATAAAAGCTCAGTCTCCTTAAATGCCAGAGTGGCTTCTGGGCATGGAGTCAGTCAGGGCAACTGTCAGAGATTGTCTTCAAACCGCAAGACAAATTTGCCAAGTTCAGCTTTTGATTAAGTGTCTCCGTATGGGATGCAGTTCTGTGGTGATTTGAACAAGCAGCAATCATATCCAGATGATGTAGACTAAACTGGCACAAACATCTTTACAATGAAATAGGGCTTTTATAGTATGTCATTACAAAACATACTGCATTTTCATCATTTCGGCACATTTTCCATAAGTACCTTATATATCCTGCTCCTACATTACATCATCCATAGGGGCCATTATCTCATAGAGCATGATGATCCTTTCCTTCGAAAAGCTTTGAATGGCTTGCTGTCAGGAAAAAGTAAGACTATTCTCTAACTGATTGTCTTAAGGTCATACTATACCATGAATCTCCAGTGAATTATTCTTATCCTTCGCATGTTCTTTTTCCTGCTGGTGAGCACAGCTGGTGCTGAGTCAGGAGACAGGAAACCTGAGAGAAAGGCCACCATGCATCCCAGGCTCCCAGCGGACCGCTGCAGGGCCCTGTGGCTACAGGGACAGGAGACACTCCATTTATCACAATACAATAGCTACAGCCTAGGGCCAGCGGAATATGGGCCTGTCTGGGTCTATATGTTCCTTCAAGTGTATACAAGTGCTAATATGTGAAATGACATCAGTGTGGGTGTGTGTGTGTGTGTGTGTGTGTGTGTGTGTGTGTGTGTGTGTGTCGTCACCTTCTTTCATGTTGTGTCTGTGTATGCATGATTACAGGTGTCTCATATAGTATGACATAGAGTGACTCTCAACTATCAAGTGATTAACAATCACCAGCTACACAACAGCAGCTAAGAGTTACAGAACAGCTGGTTGAATTCTCACCTGAGTGATATGAATGACAAAACATCCACTTGATGCTGCTATGGTAACAGTATACGGTGCCAAATCCACAAACATCATCCATGTTTCACACAGGCACACAAATGATCAAAGGGCTATAGATCCTGCTCCCTTGCACTACATGGATTTTTTTGGTGTAATGTTTTTGATAAGAGGTTGTGGGTTAAAGTTATTGCTAAAACAATCACCTTGATCCTAATAATAAAATAAATTTAAAAAAAAGACAGAGAGAAAAATCCTCTGGGATGCAGGTGGTCGAAACAACTGATACACTATGCAGCAGTTTAAGCTGCCACACACACACACACACACACACACACACACACACACACACACACCTAGCTCTGTAGTAGCCTCACGAACGATGAAAAGGGATATCAGCGTGTATAATGGCATGAGTGGTGAGTGAGCGTATTAAAGAGAGAGACGTAAAAGTAAAGAGAGAGAGAGAGAGAGAGAGAACGAGAGATCAAGAACTCATGCATGCATGCCTCTGTGTGTGTATAAAAGTGCCAGTCATAGCAGGATATAAAAGAATTCTGCCCAGCTGCCAGGCCCCCAGTCCTGGTTTCCAGAGCCCTTAAACACATCCATGTCCTTCACTGGATGGCTGTGCTCTCCTCTCCTCCTCGTTTATATCTAGCACTTTTAAAAATATACAATCTGCTTAGATACTAGGCAGTCATAAGCTCCATGACTGGCACTTGGACATCTTATCAACATGAGTTGAAGCCCCTGGGCAACTAAGCCAGGCTTTGATCAGACATTTTGGAGACATCTCTCATTTTCTTCAAACAAATCCATTGGGGTTGGTGTGCTAAATTCGAAACAAACTCAAAGCACTAAATGTACCTTGTGATGCAGCAAACAGAGGCACAGCCATATACAGTCTGCTTAATAAAGAGGTGAGACGCTGAAAAACAGTCTGTATGTGCAAGTGAGGAAGAGAAGAAGAAAAAATATCAAACAGAGGTGAGGGCGGAAAACGTGAAAATAAATTCTGTCAGAGAGAGGAGAGGGAAGAGCACAGCATGCATGGGCCGTGCTATGAGATCAACTGACAAACATCTCTGCAACCTTGGCAGAGGCAAATCAGCTTCCATCCCCTGAATGGCCTGTGACAGTTGTTATGTATAGAGACCCAATTTCACCTTATATCTTCTCTTGAATTTTAGCCTTGCTACCTGTCAGTGGGAGAGAGACAGAGAGTGAGTGAATGAAAGAAAGAGATAGAAAAGTCAGGCTCAGGGCCTGCTGCTGAACGGTAGGGGAGAAAGTGAAAGAAAAAGAGAAAGAGAAAGATATAGACAAGAAAGAAAATGAAACCTAAATGGACCAATTCAGCTGGCGGAGGCACACAGAGAATTCACCTGAGGCAGTCTCATGCCCTGTTTGTGTCTCCATGGAGACAGGCCTCCTGAGTGTGCACTTCTGTCCAGACTGACAGTAGTCCAGCTAGCTAGTCCTGCTATTGATTTCCACACAATTTCCCTGACCAGATCAGTGGAAAGAGCTAGCCTGTGGTTGAGGCCTCTCTTGCAAGCTGAACTGCTTTGGATGGCTGCTGTGTATTCTTGTCAGTGTTTGGATTCATTTCTTTGCATGTTTTTCAGTTGATTATTGACATCCAGTGAGTATTTTAAAGAGACATTTCATCTGTGTATGGTACATTCCTTTACTGACTTCAAATATACAGCTCCCATCACATCAGATAAAGTGTTTTCTCAGCTGCTACCAGGCATTTGCTCGGGAAATCTCCAGCTTTGAATATATTAAGGTTTAAAGATTTCGAAGCAACTGGACTAAAGGCTTGATAACATCTTATAGTCTGGTGCCTTGAGATATAAATAAATCTACAGTACAGCGTATATCCGTTTTGTAATCTGTATGGTTTCAAGCCCTGAGGCAGTTGTCCTTAATGACAAGGCTTTTCTGTCATCTCTCCCCACTCAGCTTCACTTCCCTCACTATCCTGACCATAGGAACTAGATCAGAGGCTCAAGATGGCCTTTATCTGGGGTCTATTGGCCAGTGTCAGCTTACAGGCCCCACTCTGTACACACGGCACATTATGGAAGTTTTAATAGGTGATCAGAGCAGCTGTTGCCGGCACAGCGTTGATTTACTGTGGCTAAGAGAGGGCTTAATGACTATAGAGGCAGACAGCTCTTAACCCTTTGATGTGCGCTGGATAATGTAATAGGATCAGGTTGCCCCCTGGGAAAGTTGCATGTACGCTCATGCACTAACATAAGCATACACTAGCACAAACACTCTTGGAATACAATTACACAGTCTAAAAGCTCCTCAATAAGAGAGTGCCAGCCTCTTACTGCTATACAGTAGACTTAAAACAACATATGGGTTTGACTTGTGCCACTAGTCATGGCTTGTGACACGCTTGTAATGTCCATGCATGAACATAAACACATAAACACACACACACACAAACACACATCCACGCAGAGTTGTGTTGTTTGCTGACAGGTGGTGCATGCTCAAGGAAATACAAGCTTACCCAGCACAATCAGCCCCAGTAGGCTTAGCACTTCAGCAGAGAGCAATTGGAGTACTTATGCAGAAGCTAGCACTATTCAGACCATGCAACATCCATCTCAAGGGTCATAGGCCAAAAATTCTGTTTGCACCTTGAAGACACCAATATCCTCTCTTTTAAAATGTGCAAACATCACAGCTGGCCAAACAACAGATACTGACCTGGCCAAACAGTTGTGAGATGGATTAAACATCTGATGAAACATCACCCAAACTTCTATGTTACGGGAACACACATTTCTAAGCAGTAATCATTGCTATAACAACTGGAAATCTCAGCCAACCAACTGTTTTGAACCCCAACATAAACCTCCAGCCCGGGCCCCATTAACCCATCTAGGAATGATAGCTAAATTGTCCACTAGCTTTCCGAGGCCAGCCAGGATGTAATCAACAACAGACGGAATAATCAACAAAAATACTCTCCATTCCGGTAAGGATGTCTCCCAAAAGCACATGAATTGCATTGAAGCAGGCACTGGGACTGTGAATGATGTTGGGCTACCAGCACCAGCCAAGTCACTGTATCCCAATGCCAAGTGAGAGGATGCCAGGCACTTCCTGCTGTAAACAATCTACCCACAGACGGAGAAAGAGGGGAGGAAACCTCTGAATGAGAAACAACAGGAGACGGAGAGAAGACCCAGTTGCTCAATGAAAATTTCTCCAGTGAACAAATGTGCTCAATTTGTCAGACAAGCTACGGTAGTCTGTTTGAGGGGAATGTGTGCGTGTGTGTTTGTGTGTGTGCTAGGACAAATGGCATCTCTGTGTGTGGATGAACACAAACCAAGTGCTCAGGGCTTATGGAGACAGACGTTGGATATACAGCTTGGCTGAGTTCACACTACATAATAAGGGCTCCCTCTCCTTTCTTTATCTCTCTCTTCCCACACATTGTCCCCTTTATTCCAACTGCTGGCCTCCTGGTTTAACTAGCTATCAGTTCCGATATTGATCTCACATGTCGCCATGAGTATCTATCATAGCACTGACTTTGATTCCCATTTGTAATTGTCTTTGGCAACAAGCAGGTGAAAATTTCTGTTTTGTTTAAACATACCTGTGATTGTCCCAAAGGTTTTCCCCTTGCACTGTTTTAGATACTTCCCCTGGCTTCTAAATTTTGCCGGGACGCTAAACAAACATGCTCCTCTGAGCCTCTTAAAGAAACCGGGTACTAACTGAAGGTTTCCAACCAGCATGGGAGCAGAATAGTGCAAACACTGTATTGCCAGCTCAAATTATTTATTCACTTTTGTGTAAATCACTCGTTTACAGTCTCTGCGTGAGGGAATGCAGTGAAAATGAGACACGAGGAATGCACTGCAACGTATGTCTGGCTCTTACAGAGTGGATAAGCTTATATGTAAAGCTTTGACTGAACAGACCAACATGTGGAGATACTGAGACATGTGTTTGCAAATTACCATGTATGCATGCATATGCATGCACAGGCACAAACAAAAAAACACACACAAGCATAGTCAGTATTAGCTCCACATGCACGCTCACATCCACCTATAGTGCTCACACACAAGTACATTTTTTATCATTTGTCATTGTAATTCACATGATCGTTCTCCTTATAGGAAAAGGACACGGAATTGTCAGAATGGCAGAAGCTGAGGCTTCATATTAGCCCTGCTGTCAGAGCCAGTAAGCAATGGATGACATTAACATGGGCACTCCTGTCCCTTGAAGCTCACCCTGTCTGCATCAAAACAAGAGCCCAGCCTGCAAACGGCCAAACACAGTGACCACCAGTCTGCAGTTTAATCGATAAAGAACAGCTTTTATTCCTTACCTATTTGCAAAATGCTTTCCCTGAGAGTTGAGGTATCTTTGTCAATAATGTATTGCACTGACAGCGATGTAACCTCCAATTAAGTTATTCCACCTTCTCTCTCTGCATGAGCAGTTCTCTGTCTTCACTCCTTGGAGAATGAGGAGGGGTGGGGGGTGGTTTAACAAGTTTGGCTCACTCTAAAAACAAATGACAGCCTACAAAACAAATGTGGCATTACAACTGAGTATTTAAAGGCTTGACATTTACCAAGGCTCATTTATATGGCTGCCCATACTTAGTTCATTGGCAGTGCCCATTACACTGGGTAGATCAGGAGTGAGAAGGCCGGGGCTGGGCTGGGTTGGGGCTGGGCAAACAGTGAGGTGAGCCGTTAACGGCCTGTGGGAGGATTGTCCTGTAGATGAATGAACACCTGGATTAATGGGGTCAGTGAGCACCAAGCTGCTGAGGAAGGAGAATCCCATCCAAGGCAGCCATTTTACATTTTACTTTTATTGCATGTCTCATGGACCGTTTTCCTCTGCTGGTTTTAGAGGGGGCAGCAGGAGGGTCCCACTGGGGAACAACAGAGCAAAGAAAGGACATATTTGGACCTGTGGGCTGTACATAGGACATGAGTAGTGGGGGTGCTAGTTATACAGTTATGATTTTATAAACTCTCTGACACTTCAAGGACACAACCCTATGGGAAAAACTGCAACGGGTTTATGCTGATGCACAATAATGCAAAAATTTGTTAAGCAAAATGTAATAGCACAATTTTTTTTAGGAACTGAGCTCACCTGAATTGGTGACTGCACCTTTCTGATGATATTTAATTGTGACCAAAGTCTCATTTTATTTGTCAGATTATTGAAGACATTTGCACCTTTGCCCTTTGAGAGTTAGTTGGGCTGAATTTGCCACTAGACAACCATGACACCTCTCTGAAGGGGCTTTATAATGCACGCTAAACAGGGAGGGTTCTGGCCCTTTAAATGGAGCTGCGAGTGCTTGGCAGGCTAATAGATGCAGTCTAAAGGTACTAATGGATGGCAACCTGAAAAATGGTCTTATCTGAAAAGGTCCAGGACAGTTATAAATGAAATAATCACACTGGGCACATTAATCCATGTTCATGCCCTAGGGGGAGACCTCAGCTCACCATTTGATCTGTGTGTGAGTGCATGTATACAGTAGGTGTACATGTGTGCACATGCATGTCTGTGTGTGTTTACAAATAACCAGCCCCTTTCACTCATTTTTCCCCCCTCCTTCAATCATTTTCTTTTAGAGCTAAAAGTAAAGGTTTTATCATTCTTTCTGACTTGCTTTTAACCAGGAACTCCAGCTGAGGATAAAAGGAAAGAGAGGGAAGAGCAAGAAATACCACATAAAAGAAGAGTGAAAGATACAACCAAGAAAGACAAAGAGGGAATGAAATTAAAAAGACATTTAAGTCACAATATGCAATTTAGCCAGGCCACTGGACCACCACAGTTCAAATGTCCTGCAGTTATTGCTCATAAGATTCCTGGAGTGCCAGGAAAACCAGACCTGCAAGGGAGTAGGGGCATCTGAAGGACAGAAGAAAGATTGTCCTCATTTGTTAAATAATATTTGGATCATCAGACTCATGACACATCAGTAACAGTACGACCTTACGACAGTTTCTTGGTTCTTTTCCATTTTGTATTTGAAATACTTGCTGTTATCACACATATAAATAACACTCAACAAGATTTTGTTAAAAACTTACAAAGTAAAATATTTGCCCCTGTTCTATCAATTACCAATGAACTAATAAAACTGATATATGGATTGGTTGACTGAGATGCTAAGGGAGATGAAAAGGGAGAAATTTAATCATTCAGCTTTAGTTTTGTGCTCAACAGGCCAAGTAAATCCTTTTTATAGGAAGCTTGAGAAAATTAGGGACATTCTTCTCATAAAATATTCCTAATTTCACAGCACAACCCCACTGAAAACAGGAATCCAAATGTGTGGGAGAAAACAAACTAGGTACAATTTATAGTATAACACTGCCATCTACTGTGCATGAATCAAACCAGTCATAAAAACACTGCTGTGTGTATGGATGCATATCAATCGCTTTGGTTCACGATTTTATAAAAATACTTAAAACTAAAGTTAATTGAAAGCTGTGCTGTGTCCCAAAACTGGGTTTTATATAATATAAAAAATAATATTATTTATACAGGGACTTACATTCATTACAGTGATGATTGTCATCTCACTGGTTAACTGTATTTTTCATTCTTCTCTTGTATTACACAGAGAATCTCTGAACCTTTTCTAGCTAGTGATGGCATTTATGTCCCAAAAATGTAATGATTGGCAAATAAAGGGGTATCCTGTCATATTAGTATTGCACTTCTGAGGGACAGTTAAAAAAATGTCAAGAAACAATGCAGAAAATGCTAATGTATCCTGACTTTTATTTCCTAGATTGGTCAAGCTTCATAAACACTGCACCCTAAACTTCCATTATGCAACTGAATTATATATTTTGTTAGACTCCTGACAAGCAGTCATATCTCTCCTAGAATTTGTAGTCTCCAAGATTACTCATGCGAAGTGACTGGAGTGTTTTTCCAAGACTTGAGAAAGCACCTACAGAGCTGCTACATACAACGGTTTTCACAGATTTCACAGAATTGTTTTCACAGATTGTGTAAACAATTTTATAAGCATGGACTGCCAAGCATGAACTGCCATAACATACATTCAAAGTTATACAACACTCTTTGACACAGGTAATAATGCTCACCATCTCATTATGGGAATAAACAAAGTTGTGTATATGGATCAATGATAAATTAATGGATTTAGGATCCTCCCAAATAGAGTACCCTGCAGTTTTATTATGAAACTGCAATAAAAACAAATACCAGCAAGATGACATTGTATTAAATTCATGTAATTAATCTATTAATGATAACACAACAGAGCTGTAATAGATAATAGATAATAAACCACCATTATGTATTGATACAAGACAATGCTGCCACCCAATGAGCACAGGGTGAAAATGCATGAAAAATTATTTACGGTATTCTTTATTTGTGAATGATGGGTTGGGGTTAATGTGAGGGTGTGAAAATTTTTAGTTTTTTTTTATTGTTGCTTTTTCATGCCACAATTCAAGAAAAGTAAGAGAAGACCAACCAATGTTTTGTCAAGGTTTAAGAACAAGATACTGTTACTGATACTACAGACAAGGCTGTAATTGGTGTATATTATTATGCTTTTTGTTAGTTTAAGGTTGTTAAAGGTTTTAAACAATAATAAGATATAGTTGAGTAATGCATCCTGAGCAGAGAACAAAGTCACCACCCCTCTGTATGTGTTGCGATCCGAGTTTCTCTCTTCTTTGCTTTGCTATCCAGTCCAAACACGCATGCATGTTAGTGCATGTGAGTCACTCTTGTTAAACCGACGGCCCTGCCTACGATTATAAACACACAGGGACCCCCCACACGCAAGCTGGCAGAGTGCAGTATGCAGCGTTCCAGAATTTCCTCCAGTGAAGAAGCCACGTTTTTCAGCTAAAAAGGCCTCCAACAAATACATAAGACCAGAGCATAGGCAGACTGGCCATGGGGACCACTGGCTCAAATCCCAGTTGGCCAGTGGATCATCAAAAGATCCATTAAGTTTCTTAAGTTTCTTAAGTTTCTTAATTTTCTTCCGGCTTCGTCAGTCTTTACCAGCTCCATTAGTGTCATTCGAGCTGGTCCCAGTGGAAAAGTCCAATGCTGAATTTCTTTCCCAAGCCGACTGAGGATCCAATACTGGTCTGGCTTTTCCAAGGTGGAGAGCCCTATGAGCTGCTAAAGGGCTCCAGCTTGACTCAGAACTGGCTTTTCTTCTTCTCTATGCAAAAAAAAAAACTTGATGGGCATATAATGCTACATGTCTGTTTTCATTATTGACCAGTTACAGAAATCATGATAACATTAGGCTTACTTATCGTGGATGCCTGGGTTTGGTTGTGGCCGAACGGAAGCTGGAGGTGTGGCAAAGCATTTGTTTTGGTCTGAGATGCTTGTGGTCTGGTGTGACATCTAGTGGCACGGACAATCATTTGGACAACTTCAAAGAATTTCAATACTTGAGATGTTTTTTGCTGACATAATTAAATTGAATACTTTGGTTTAAAAGGAAAAAAAGGAAGAAAAAAACAAGTGACAGTCAAGAGAATCTCACCTAAAGAACTGAAGGAGAGTTATCTTAGATCAGAAGTTCAGTATAAACACCTTATTTGTGATGAAATACTGTGCACCACTTTCATTGATCTAAAATCCCACAGTTCCAACAGAATAACTAGATACTATATACTATAATATCAACTTACAGAAATGGTCATAATTACGCAGGATTTTGACTTCTCTCTAAAGCACTTTCTCATTCTTCACATGATTTCTTCTGTCACTTTTCATATGTAAAAACAAGTCCAACACTATGAATGCCATTGAGGAAAGATTGCCCAAATGTGTGTTGTTATTCCTGTATTTGAAAGATTATTGTGTCTCACCCCTTTCAATGATGGCAGGCTATTGTCCCTAACTTCGATAGTGTCCTTTCTGAAGAGATAAAACCACATTTGCCTTTACCTGTCCCAGTTAGCCTCTACAGGAAGTCACATGCCTTAGGGTCAAGTTTTGCTCAAAAAGAAGTAGTGCATATGATAGATTATCCAACTGTCAGAAATCAAGTGGGTGTCTAGTTCCTCCAGATAGCCACATTCAAAGGAAGAGTGAGAAGCTATCCATGCTAGAGAGGGGGGAAAGGCAATATCCTCTCTCCTGGAAGGCATTCATTGTGTTTTACTCCAGTGTTCACATGAAAAGTGATAGAAACAAACAAAAAAAGAACACTAGAGAGCAACATAGATAATTTGTCCTCGATTCTGATACGACCCATAGGAGTGTTTCCTGCATTAGCGCACTTACAGTGGCAAATTATATTAGAAATCTCTGTAAAAAATAAATATCTAACCCTTTTACATTATGACAGTGCTATGATAAAGTTTTTGACTGCCCATGTTAAAGTCAAACGTTTTGTCGAATAATCCATCCACCTTGACCTCTTGGCCTACGCAGACTTTGTGTCGCTCTACAAGAGCCTGACTTCTTCCTTTGATCTCATCATAATTGCTACAGCCAAAAGAGAACTATCTTACATACATGTAAACACTTCATTTTGGGAATGGTCAGACACGGCCCCCCAAGCTCCTCACTCTGTGACAGTGATATAAACATTGAGAATTAAAAGGGATACTGTCCTTTAGTTACTATACATACATCAACGTCATACACATTTGTGTGTGTCTATTTAGCTTTAGGTTATTTCTAACCCTTGTCCTTAGATTATCATTAGAATATTAAACCCCCTATAATGGTCTGATATAATTATGCTAATCACTTTTAACTGTTAAGGCTAATAGATGAGAGAACTTACCATTAAATCATTTTTAAGTTGAAATAAAACCCCAGGGATTTTGTTTGGTGTTATAGTTTGGAATACACACTTTTGTGTTTTTGGTCTTCACAATATACATTCTCCTTGGTGTTACCCTCAACATCCCCCAGGAACTTTAGTGAAAGAGGGTGGTAATGCTCTTACAAAGGTTGATCTTGGTGTGCACTGGGACACAGGTCATGGGGCATGGAGTTGCGTCCTCTGTTATCAATTGACTGACAGAATAACTGGAGGATTAGAAAGAAGAAGGTTGAGAATTAACCAAAGTGAAAGTGAAGAAAAGGCAAATCGGCAATTCTTGTACATTCAAATGTTAGTTATTCAAATACTTCTAAGCTCACAGACTTTACAAATTTACCTATCTCTGAGGACTTGAACCAAACATAATGTTGGTATAGAGTTCCTCTGGACCTACATGTGGCAAACTGGGGTGATAACTTTCATAAAGAAATCTTTGTACTGCTTTGAGAGTTAAAACTATACTTCTGAATCAGTCAGCCATGTACATTAACCATGGTCAAATGCAATGTGACAGAGGCTCTTTGTTAATACAGTTTTAATCTTTACATCAAGCCTTTAAGAAGCAGAATTGTTATTTGTGGATAAGAAAAGTTATGCAAAATGTGCTTTACACAAACTGGCCAATAAAAAACTCAATCTCAGACAAAATCTGTTTGAAAAAGAACTCAAAAAAGAGGGAGAGGCAGTGGGAGCAACCGAAAGCACCTTTACTCTGGACATTTTCCAATTAGGCTGTGGCTCGCCAGCAGATCAAAGCTAGGATAATCCTGGGGCTGGATGGCATGGCTACTAGTATATGGACCTAAATATGAGAGTGAGAACCAATAGGGAGTCAAGTTGACAAATGAGTGTGTCAGTGGGAGTCACAGGTAAGGAAGACAAGGTTGGAGCAGAAAAGAAAGAGATGAGAGTATAAGGGGAAGATATGAAAGAGATAGAGAATGAAGCTGCACTGAGCGTGTACCGGGGAAGGAGTGGGAGGAGGGGAGGCTTGTGGTTGGTGCTCTGGTGTGTGACGTCAGCAGCTTGTTGGATTGAGGTGCTGTGTCCTGCTGATTTTAATCCTAACTCATTAAGGAACAGAGAGCAAGTGCCTGTGCAAGCCCTCTGGGGAGAGAGAGAAAGTGACAAGGGAAGGAAGGAACACTAAACAATCCATCAAGAGAGATAAGTGGAGCTAATTTACGACTTGAGACACGGAAAAGGGGAGAAATCAAGCACTTTATTTTTTGCTTTTCAGTTTCATGCCTGCTTTCCCTTATTACCGTTTCCCTTGTTTGTCCTAGATCTCTTTATTCGCAATCTTAACGTGCGGCCTGTTCAAGCATGCCCACAAACGGAATTAACAGGGCCCTGAAGCTGCAGTTTGGCCTCATCAACTATGAGAACCGCTACCTGACAGCTGAGGCCTTTGGCTTCAAGGTGAATGCCTCAGGCACCAGCATGAAGAAGAAACAGATCTGGACCTTAGAGCAGGATGAGCAAGATGGCCAAGTAGTGTTCCTCCGCAGCCACCTGGGACGCTATCTGGGCTCTGACAAAGATGGGAAGGTCATATGTGGGGCAGAGAAGCCTGACCCTGACTGCCGGTTCCTTATTGTGCCCCAATCAGATGGTCGCTGGGCACTGCAATCAGAGCCTTACCTGCGTTACTTTGGAGGCTCGGCTGACTACCTGTCCTGCTTTGCCCAAGTCATTGGGGAACAAGAGCTGTGGGCCGTCCATCTGGCTTTACACCCACAGGCCAGCCTGCTCAGTGTGGCACGTAAGCGCTATGCCCATCTGTCTGCTTCAGATGGAGAGATCTCAGTAGACAGCAACATTCCCTGGGGAGTGGACTCCCTGGTCACCTTGGTATACCTGGACGGAAAGTACAGCCTGAAGACCTGTGACAGCCGTTTCCTCAGCAATGATGGCAAACTGGTGAAGGAGAACACCAATACAACTAGCTTCACACTGGAGCTGAAATCTGGCAAGCTGGCCTTCAAGGACTGTGATGGGAAATATCTGACCCCGGTGGGTCCCACAGGAACACTGCGTTCTGGCCGATGCTCCAAGCCTGGAAAAGATGAGCTGTTTGATCTTGAGGAGAGCCATCCACAAGTAGTTTTTCAAGCCGCCAATAAAAGATTTGTCTCGGTCAAGCAAGGTAATCAGCTTGTGATGCAGTCTTGAGAAGAAGCAAATTTTCATGTAATCACATGTCTTCCTTATCTAATGATAAGTTTGATATTAACAAACTGAATATCTTCATTCAGAAAATGTATTTGAGTGTTCCACTGATAGAATGAATCGAGTAGTAAAAGCATTAAAGTTAAAATGACTTTTCACCTAAAGCTTACTAGCTTGCTCATGTCTTCAAAATGAGGCAAGGTAAAGGTGTCTTCATGGTTACAAATTGTCATGCAAACAATATCACAAACATATAAGCTAAAAATAACGAACTACTTCCAGAGGCTCTCTTTTCTCTTTTGATGAAATGAAGAAAACAGCAATTTCCTCCACTATGACTTGCAATCACTATATAAGTCCTTGAGCACTTTACCACACCGTTAGCATGTGAGACTGGGTGAGACCATTTTTAGATTTATTTAGAGAGGCAAAAAAGTGTTGCACTAAATTTTCCAGTGACTCATTGCCAACCTCTTGGTAAGATAAAAGTTTTGTTTTTTTCCCCTCACTGTCCTTGTTACATCTTTTGGGTAATGTTAATTTCAGATCAGCAGTCTTCTCCCTTCAGTGGTCTTCTGTCTCATTTCAGCATTCTGTTCTCTGCATTTCCCTGAGTTTTGCAAAGCTATTAGAAAACAGAGGCTCATTTTAAAACAGCATTTTTAAAACAAAAGCGATCTCTGTCCAGATAAGCATTTTCGTTCTGTATCATAAATAATCTCCATCCACCCCTGAAAATACACATAACATGACCATTTACATACACTGGACATGCGTGTGTGTATACAGGAAGTAGATTATCCAGTAGCGTTTCCAAAAATGTCCATTTCAGAGCCTTAAAAACCCTGGAGCAGTATGGATGGCAGGCGTAGACATAGCAAAAGTGATGCGTTTTATAAGTAAAACACATTAGTGTGGAGTGAGGTTAGCTAGGAGTGTAGCCTTAGCCTATGTAAAATAGCTAGACAACATAGTAGAGTAGGGTACTTGATATAAATTTTGACAAATAAGAATCCTGAGTGGAGCAGTATCACTGTTGGGTGGAGAGTGAATTCAAATATCACACAGTGTATAGTAATGAAGGATTCAAAACAACTTGAAATGACCTGGATTTATTTGATTGAATCTTTTCAGTTACATTACAGTAACAAAAAAAGCAAATCAGGAACATTTACCAGCTAATGAGAAAAAGCCCTGCCTTTCTTGTCTTGCTGGATCCAAAGTGGCTGACAGTCATACTGTGGAGGTAACTGTGGTAATGGGCTTTGTCATTTCCACTGTGTGTCCATTGAAGATTAAGCAGTGTGCAAATGACTCTAGGGCAGATCTGTGCCCCATGGGTGTCAA
Organism: Seriola dumerili; assembly: GCF_002260705.1. NCBI lineage: Eukaryota > Metazoa > Chordata > Actinopteri > Carangiformes > Carangidae > Seriola > Seriola dumerili. The sequence continues at coordinate 4,170,883 of NW_019174424.1, read as the reverse complement.
TTACCATCAATGGACTTTAAGCCTTGCAGCTACTCACTCTTTACTGTCATCCATCGAGTGAAGTTCTCCAGATTATGAGGATCTATACTTGGCCAGTGTGGCAATGAGGTGGCAGCAAAATAAGAGCTATAGCCAGACATATCAGTAACAAGGACTCTTTACAACCGCATGACGTGACCCGCTCTGTTCTGTTTAATTATTCAAGCAAACAATGTGGGAGAACAGTGGAGCAAATTGTGTTGTGTTACAGCTTTTTAAAGCTTTAAAACTATATTAAAACAGTTTTTACAAGCCATACTGTAGGAAAGCTTTACTGTTGTATTTGTGAACTAGCTGTACAATATACAAGGTTATGAAACTAACTTTAGACAGCAGTCATCATTATGCTTATACATGAATAAAACTCTGTCTTAAAAAAGGTCACTATCAGGGCAATATTTCAACAACGTGGCCATCCTCCATCCTCATAACATAGGGGCAAAGAATTTAATTTTTAACTGTAGTGGTTGGCCTTGTGGCAGTTTCACATTTTTTTAAGGAACAAGGCACTGAAAGCTGCTTAGTGGGCCCTGCGGTGCAGATTTGCATTTCACCACTCAGGGAATTACAGCAAGCGAATGAGCAGGGAGGGGTGACTGTGGGGGATTAGGGTTGTAACAGGCTTAAGAGAAAGGTTGAAGGATATTTCTGTGGCATCTAATTTGAACTAGCAGCAGACACAGTTCAGTTTTGTGTGTCTGTGAATTCTCCACCACCTGACACACCCCATCAGACAGAGTTAATACATGTGGATTAAGTATATAACACTAGATTGGCGACAAGTGAGGCACTCGCATTTAGACAACAGGGCACTAACTGACTAACTCGAAATACAGGCACAACTTTAAGCATATTTTTGATATTTTACTGTATTAGCTTTACTTGTTTGAGGCTTGGGAACATACATGGCTCGCAAATAGCTACAAAGCAGGTTAATAGGTTAACTTGCTCAAAATATATTTTCACCTCTGCCCAGGAGGTTGTGTCTGTTTGTTTTTTTTATTTCTCAGCAGTATTACCCAAAAAGTACTGAATCAATTTGCACCAAACCTGGTGGAGGGATGGCGCATGAACCAGGGAAGAACTCAATACATTTTTGGTGCTGATATAGTTAAAATCACTTTCCACAATGTTGCAAGTTAGAGCATTTTTCAGACATTTTCATCAATATTTCACCTTGGGGGAGGTATGCACTCTACTGAATACCATTCTAGTTTGAGTTTGAAACACTCAATTCCTATAAATTTGAAAGGTGAAATGTATTCCAATAAAGACATGTTTTCATGGTGGTGAAAAAGGGGGCAGAACATCCAAATGTCAAACCATTCCTGCAGCATAATCCATTTCTACAATGCAAAGTGACCAAAGCATATGTTCTACTATGATGGAGCGAACAAGAATTTTAGTTAGTTATAGTTACAACTTGTTAATTACAGTAAATCATGACTTAATAAGTATGATTCAATGCCATACATCCATGAGTAACACTGTACATTTGGTCAATGCATTATCAAATGTTTTAGCATTTGCTATTGCACTTTTAACATGTATGCCACTGATGTCACACATAATCAATCAACCAAAATTATTGAGGAAATACACCAAACAGATTAATGTATGAAAATTTAATGTGTTTTTCTGTAGTGTAACGTGAATATATGAAATTCATAGCAGAGACATTTTATCCATCTGCCAAATAAAATGCTGTGTGACTTAATAACACCTGCTGCCTACAAGAGGAGACAGAAAACTTAGGTAGCAAAGTGTATTATCTGGTGCGACAACAGAGGATGCATGGATGTAATTAAATGTTGGATTAGTATGATGTACAAGTCTCTTTGGTTATACCTTAGAGAGGAAATGGCATTCAAGAAGAAGCAATATGGTAATCCATAATTTCTATTGAACTGTCAATGTTGTCTTTTCCCTTTTTACCAGGAGTGAGTATTTCAGCCAATCAGGATGTGGAGACAGACATGGAGACCTTCCAGATGGAGATTGATAAGGAGAGCAAAAAGTCTATGTTCAGGACCAATGGCGGATCCTACTGGACTCTGGTGACTCATGGAGAGATCCAGTCCACTGCCACAGAAGTGTAAGAAGCTCTTGTAGCTTAAAAAGAAGAACTTTGTTGTATGTTTTAACATATCTCTTACCTGAACCTCTTCATCTGCCCATCCATGTCTTTTTTTCTCCCCCAGAGAGGTCAACACAATGTTTGACATTGAGTGGCAAGGACAGAGGGTGGCACTCAAGGCAAGCAATGGAAAGTATGTGTGTACAAAGAAGAATGGACAGCTCTCAGCAGTCAGCGATACCGTGGGTAAGAGCTTTCAAGCAAGCCACTTGAGATTCAGTGCTGTATTTGTCATGGGTACAGCTTTTTTTTTAAACCTATGCACAATAGATGAACAGTGTTTATCCTTCATTGCAGGTGATGATGAATTATTCCTGATGAAACTCATCAACCGCCCTATGCTGATCCTCCGTGGAGAGAATGGCTTTGTGTGTCACCACAAGAACTCCAACACTCTGGATGCAAATCGATCTGTCTATGACATTTTCTCATTGATCTTCAACGACGGCGCCTACAATGTAAAAAGTCAGTGTTTTGATGTGTGCATAACACACTAAATTTCCGCATAACAATCAATACATCTGTATCCTGTTTTTATAGATATTGAGCATCTACTAGAACAATAGTTGTTCATTTAAACAAATGGCTGAAATATATTCCACTTATATCTTTCTATAGGTGTGAATGGAAAGTTCTGGTACGTCTCTAGCAGTGGCCTAGTGTGCTCGGATGGGGAGAAGTCAGAGGACTTTTTCCTTGAGTTCCTGGAACATGGACGCATCGCCATCAAGGGCACCAATGGCAAGTACCTTCGTGGGGACCAGGGAGGCACACTTATGGGTGATGGTACATCCGTTGATGCATCTTCTCTCTGGGAATACTGATCCTCTCAATAAGAGTCATCAAAGAAGGCCCAAGATGTGGGTGCAGGACCCGCTTGTATCAGCTCATATGAAGCAGACTGACCGGGTAACATTTTCCTGCCTGTTTTTATACTAGCTGCCAGGTGCACAATCCCATGGTTTGTTTTTGTTTTTTTAATTGGGAAGAAAAGAACACTATAGGAAAATATGTGTGTTTTTTCTTGTGAATGTCAAATGTTTTGTCTTTCAAATGACAATGCCAACATCAAGCAACACAAACTATGTGAAAATGTGTAATTTCACAAATACGGTATAAGAAAGTGACTGTCCCAATTGTTTCATACATATTTTGTTAAACATAATATCTTTCCAGGCAGCCACACTGGTCACTCACTAAACAGAAAGAAATTTAACAAAGTGTGTTGCTCCATAACTCGGTTTGTTGCTCGCGCTGACATGTTTAGCCCATTCAGAATGCATGTCCATGAATGGCAAAAAAGGAATCTTTAATCCTTCTGTTTCTGATAAATTCCAATGTCTAAATACACAAAGTGTCTCAAAAAGTTAGAACACCTTTGCAGGTTTTCTGTCTATAAAAAAACAGATATACCTCTTCTGACACAACAGCCCTCAACAACATTCACACAAACTAATTGAAAATCAGTCACAGGGAATGACAGATCAGTGTGGCTGCATCCTCAGATTTAGTTCAGGAAAAACAGGGATATCCATTTATGGACACAAAAATAACCTCATTTGGTTTAGGTGGACATTATTTGACGATGATTATCTGGATCGTACATCTATAACCTCTTTCAACAACCCCATTATGTTTACAGCTTTAAAATGATTTCAATACTTTGATATGTTCTATAACAATATGATCAATGATGTAATTGTGTGTGGTCATTGGTGCCACTCTAAGCAAAGGTAATGCATCATTGTCTTCAAAAACAGCAAATGGCTGATGCCAGTGGCGTTTTCATTTATCTTAATGGACCATTTACAGCTTCTTTAAAAGCAAAATATAGAGCAAATGAAGTGGACAGGAGCAAATAGACTACTGTATCAGGCACCTTTGCAATGCTGAGCAATGCATATCCAAAGAGGACTTAAGTCAGCGTCACTGCAAACACAGAAATACAATAGAGATACGTAATACATATAGAAATACAGAGATCAGACATGTTCAGGGAGAAATGTCAGTAGTAATGTCATATATCCATGTCAGGGGCAAGCAAGAAATCAAAGGGGGAGCACATGTAATCATCTGATGGACTATTTATCATTTTTAATGTACCAGGGGTGAACTCAAAAAGTGCTTCGCTGGTGTTCTGCCTAGGGGCCTTAAACCATACTGCACTCTATATCCCATTATACCCTGTTCTCATGTTCAGAGTTGGGTGATAAGATTAGAAAATATAATGTATTTTGATAACAGATATTTTTGATTAAGTAAGATTACTTATTGGAATACTTGTGAGTGGAATGAGACAACTCATTAGACAATTAAAACTGAAATCCTATAAAACATGATGCTGAAGCAAATGTGTTTGAATACAAGTAATGCTTTTTCTCTGTTTACCTGCACCCAAGATGAGAAGATGCAATGAATTTTTATTTGTGAAATGAGTGCTTTGTACACTCACTTTGCCCAGCTCCAATGTGTCCGCACTCTGCTCCCTCAGACAGCTTTGGAGTTGATGGAAACCAAGTTTCACTTCACAAAGCTGGGCTATCTGCTTATACTCTGCTTCCAGTCTTTGTGCACAGCTAGGCCAATAACTTCCCACTGAAATCAATATGAATCTTCTCATCTAACTCTGGATAAGACAGCAAAAGACTGTATTTCACAAAATGATGGAGTGTTCCTCTAAGTAACCTACCTAGCACTGCTTTTGTAAAATGTGATCAGTAGCCTGTAGTTGATCCCTATCCAGTGCAGCCCCTTTAAAGAGGGAAGTCTTATATTGTGACTCTCACATTACTCACTGAACTGATTACATACACCAGACTAGGGGTGGGCAACCTGAGAAAAAGATCATATGACAATGTTTTTGGGTAGGATTGCAACTCACAATCTGAATCGCATAGATTTACTTGAACTCATGCTCAACTCGTCAAGGACTGCCATCGCCAGCTACAGTTGCTGGTTAACAGCGATTGAACTTTCAAAAATTAAATAGCTAAATACAGCAGTTTTTAAATGGCACAACCTATGTGATTCATCTGAAAAATAGATCATATGCCACAGTATGATAGTCCACGAAATAAGATCATCAGGTCACCCACCACTACAACTGACACCCATCAAATTTCTACGGGCACAAGCTGCCCACACTTTTTAGAGACAGATGTTGGTGTGCAGTACAGAGCACAACCTGAACCTGTATGCAATTTATCCTGTAGATCTTTGTCATTACTTCCCAGGAAGAAATAAAATCTGCAGTAGTGCAAGAATAATATCTTAACCAATGATTGTGTGATGTATGCAATTTGCAATAATAGAGAAACTTTTTAGAAAGCAATGTCTAAAAGGCTTGGTCACCTATGCATTCTGTATCAGCTCTATATAGAGCCTCTGGCCATATTTTAGAATGTATTTAAAACATACATAGATATTTGTTGTTTTACTAACTTTGTTTGCTGATATGATTTTTGAAAATGTTGATAACAATAAAAACTTGACAACATCTTTGTTGACTTCGGGACTATAATTGTATGCAGTGTTATGAAAATGTGTGGCATCTCTGATTCAGTAGTTCAGATGGCAGAGGGGGTCAGTGGTTGGTAACTTGGCTACTGCTGTCTACATGTAAAAGTGTCCTTGAGCAAGACACTGAAGCCCAAGTTGCAACTGTGATTGTACAGATGTATCGAATTATTCTAATGTGATGTGCAGGAGTAAGAAACACCCTACAAACATCTGATGTTTGCAACTAAGAATTAAAAGTATAATTAATTCAATGTATTATTTTCTATCACTAATATTTTTGTTAGTTACCTGAGACATGAAGGAGAAATGACTCAACAGCAGACATTTTGACTTGTAGCAGGAAAATCACAAGTGTTACTAATAATATTTCATGATGGTTCTGTTCTATTCAAGTTTCCATCCACCTGGTTTTATGTGCATGTTTGATCTGTGCATTAAAAAAACCTGAGTGGAAATGCTGGAAATTTTTTTGAGATGTCAAAATACTGCAAAAAACATTTTATTACTTGGCCAAGGTGAAAAAGTTGATGTATCGTCAAAAACATATCTCTCTGAACTGTAAAGTTCCTCAAATTAATGCATCAAACAAGTATAAATGCCACATTTACGTCATGTTTTCTACACTGTTTTTCACCATGGTTTGACTGGTATTCTTTGATTAAGTCATCTCGTGCATCCTCATGGTTAAATGGCACCCGACTTGAGAATAGGCGCCATCTGCATGAAAACCTGACTCATGACAGAGTGACAGTGAGCCAGCATCTACAGTACCAGAACCTTAAACAAAAAACTTTTGATATATGACCTATACTTTGTCAAGAACAGAATCCAAAAGCAATGCTAACTATTGTGACCAGGATGCCAAAACATACTCTTCACAAGCATGTGGCTGGTGAATTTCAATTTCCCACCCCAAACATAGTCTATCTTTGTCAGCATTAATCCATAAACTCATCCAAGCAGTGTGGGCTTTTCAGTGTGAGGCTTTTCCCATTTGCTACACAGGGTGGCAGTGTGTACCTCTCTGAATTCATTCTCTTTTACAGCCAGTAATAGTCAGTGACAAGTGCTCTGAAAATACCATATCCTGCTGCAATGACGACAAGCACAGATACCTATTAGCAATCCACCACACCATTCACACTTTCACTTAAATTCTGTCACTTGCAGAACACAATATATAAATGCCCTCTGGAAAAAAAAAATAGACATGCTTTCACAGTAGGAAGTCTTCCAGGCTCCTCATCATCACCTTCTCAAACAGCTTCATAGTGTTTCAAACTCCTTATCCACTACAAAATGGTACACCCATAAACACACACACACACACAATCTAAACTTTTCTCAAGCACAACACATTTTAAATTAACACTTTGCCTCTTCTTGTTTAAATCTATAATTACACTGGCAGACGTTTTATTTGAAAATCGCAGCCCATAAAGGCCCTGCTCACTAGCCCCGATCACTGCACACTACTCAATGAACTGCAGATGTTTTAACAGATTAACTTTCTTCCAACGTGACAAAGACTCTGCTTTTGGCAAAGCATATCAATTGTGCAATGACTGTCATAAAAACCAGAACACAAAGATTAGAGGTCAATATGCATGTTTCTGCTGTAATAAAACACTGGCTAGATTTATCTGTATTGGGCTACTTGTGCTAGGTTTCTTGTGGATTAAAAGCAAGTGCTTGTTTTAAACAGATGGCTGAGCTTTTATGCAAAAGTTTACACAAAGTTCAGCCAGCTCCTTGGATCAGCCACGAAACTCCAGTGAAACGAACACAACAAACAAATACACTCATGACACACAGTTGTTGAGTGTATACACAGGCTGGTTACATAGCTAGATAGATAGATAGATAGATAGATAGATAGATAGATAGATAGATAGATAGATACTTTATTAATCCCAAAGGAAATTCAGGATCCCAAGGGAATTAGAAAAAAAGTCCACATCAGTGAAATCCTCAGAGGATCTTTCTTGGATCCACTGACACAGAACAAATACACAACATAACTATACATATTATGGAATGCAAATTATATTTAGGGGCCATTTCATTTTGGAAGCTTTCAGAGACAAAGGAAGGAAGATTTCCTATGCCACAGATAAACCTCCGACACCTACCTACCATTCTAAACTATTGTAATCCATAATGAATTTGGTGTAGAGTGTGGGGACAAAATACAGCAATTGAAAATGGGACAAACACCCAACTGAAACCCTGCACACTGAAATTTGTAAGAGCCTCAGAGTCCACTGAAACAAAACACACAATTAATGCTTCGCTGAAATAGGCCAATTTCCAACTTAATTAGGTAACAAAAAGAGCCATAAAATTATCTAAACAACTTAAAGCCATCAAGGCCAGCTCCACCCATTAAAAAGCTACAAAGATGAAAAGATGCCAAGAAGTCCTCTCAGCTCATGGCCTCAATACAGAGTCAGTCCTGCCAATGACAAAATATACACACAGACAGACTCAAAGTGAGTGGCTGAATGACACATTGGTTTCCTGTGTAAACAGAGAAAACCGGCCAGGAGAAAGAGTGGGTTCTGTTATCAGAACCAAACAACAGTTCATTTCTGTCGTTTCCTATTCTTACCTTCTCACTCACTGTTGGTGCATCGCGGTGCCCTCGCTGTCTTCCACAGGTTGGATATAATGTGCCTCGAGTCCATCTGACCTGCATTCTTCAAATGACTCTGCAAAAAACGGAGTAGAATTAGTGATCTACAACATCACAACATAATTTGCTTAGGAATATATTGTGTCATGTCAACAATGCTTTACTGGTTCAATGTTAGCTGTGGACAAAAGCCACTGTTGTAGCTCAACATGCAAACACAAGAACAGACCGATACCAGCAAGACAAATCTCAAAAAGCATGTCCACTGCACTGTATGTGCATTTGTAATGACTGTTGATGGATGTAAGTTGAAAGTTCAAACTAACTGTTGTGACAGAAAGGTGAACCACTAGCTCTTCTGACTGATACTTCACAATAAGCCAGCAAACCAATGCAATCACCCATCTGCTGAAATGAGGGGAATTACTCGTGGTTGTATGCCTCTGCCAATCCATCAACTAGCAGGCGGTATGGTCACAATCCCCCCCTCTTTTCTTGAGATACAGTGTTGAAGTGTTTTTGCAGAACATTATAATGTCAATGTGAAGTTGACCTTTGTCCTTTCGGATAGATGCATCATTTGAGTGATGACCAAAAAACGTGTTTTTGCATCCCTGTCAGTTCATCCTTGAGTCCTAGTGAATGTCTGCATCAAATTTGAAGCCATTCCCTCCAGCCATGGCTTTCAACGCCGCAGAGGCATCAAAATGTAAAAAAAAATAAATAGATGTAGCAATTCTTGTTGTTAAATTTGCTAACAGTAATCATAATGCAGCAGTAGTGTTATGGTGATTAAACCAAGCATTTTATCTATAATATTCATCCTTAAATGGTTGTTAAATTAAAGCAAGACAAAGCTACTTTTTATCAAAAATTATTGACAATAGTTTCTAATAGTGAGTGTTCCAAATATTTTAAGCAAATTTCTGAAAAGTCTGCAAGATAAGATGTGTTTGCATCAACTGATGTTCCATGTGAAAATACTCAAGAGCACTTTAAAAAATTACATAATTACCTGAGCCTCAACAGCTCTGACACATCATGACATTTCATTGCCTGCTTTCCATCTAAGATAGCACTTGAGTTATTCTAATGAAAGAATCTGCAAATCAAGGGGTCAGTGAAGATATAAGCCTATGGTTCTGTTTATTTGTTTGGATATAAAATTGCTGATTTAGAAAAAACTTTCTGCCACAGCTTCAATACAAAACACAATTGTGGGTCTTTTACTTTTTCTGTACTGTGGCCCAGACAAACACTGTTGTTTTAAATTAGAATTTCATAAAAACATGTGTTGTGTACAGTCTGTCTTTTTTGAAAAGAAAAGAGTAAAAATAATATAAAATCATCATCTGTGTTTGTGAGAAATCATCATGTTGATTAGAAGTCCATCCTATTACAGAACTGAACACTACTCTGATAAAAGACTGTTCACTCAATAATCATGAGGGATGATCCCAAAGACAGACTCTGCATGTGACAGAGAGGTCACCTGTCTAAGAAGATGGATATATTAGTCTTCATGAATACATAAGCAGTTGACACTGGTTGTCTCTCACACAGGGGTTCATCTCTGCACTCTGAACTAAACACAGAAATGAAATTAATTCCACTTCAATGCATGGTTATTTGTTGCAATATCTGAATTCCCTACATGTCACAGTGGGTGCATCTGTGGAGACAAAACTGAAAATCTGAAACTTAACTACAAATAGACTGCATGGGTCTGGCAAAACTGCAGTGATCACAGTGATCAGGAGACACTTTATTTCACATCCTTCACTTGACAAATCCATATTTCCCTCTCCTTGATGTCTGATGGTCATGTATAAAAATAAAGTTATTTGTGAAAATGGCCACAACCCAGTACAAGAGGTAATTCTACCCTTGAATAGCTACAGTATTTCTGACTAACAGCAGCAACCTCTACAGAAATTAGTTTGGTTATGTCCTACTTTCTACCAACTGAAAATGTCACAGAGTACAGAAACTTGAGAATTTAAAAGGACTGAACAGCACATTGCATCAGTTAATTGTTTAGATGCATGCTATATCGGAAGTGGCTTTAACTTGGTTGCATCACTTCCCAGCTGTGTCACAGCGCTACTCAAAAACATCAAGTACAGCATGTAACACAAATGGCAGATATCAGGGACAATGCTACACTCAGGTGCCAGTTTATTAGGCACACCTAGCTAAAACTAGTGCAGTGTAACACAACAGTCCTTCAATGTAAGCTACAATCATGAAGGTAGAGGTGTTTCTGTTACTTAGGCTTCTCTCACTCATATAAACTGAGTGAACAATAATTGAAGCTGCTGTCAGTATATCACAATACAGCTGAGCAGCACCACAAACTACATCCAGCAAAATGAAGGTATGATTTATTGCACAGCTGACTGCATCAGTTTTTAGCTAGATGTACCTAATAAACTGGCAACTTGGACACCATCACCTTGGACTGACAGAAACTAAAATGGATATTTTATTCTATGTTCTGGCATTTTATAGACTAATCAATTTGGTTGTCTGATAAACTGATCAAGATTGATTGTGATTGGTGGTTGACTGTACGTGCATTGACTGTTGTATCAGACAGACTTTTCCTGTAGATTAGTCATGGCAAATGAGAACCATGCAAGTTTTCCTTTTGTATCAAACAGTGAAAATTACAACGCTGAAACAATTTGTGCTACAGCTGTACAACATAATGTTAACCCCCTATACATGACAAATTAAGATCTGAGTTTTATGATTTCATGTCCATTGTTCTTACCAGTTCTGATATAAGTATACAACTAGACGGTGGACACATGGAAGGTAAAATAATTAACCTGAGGTCTGAGGAATTTTAAAACCTAGTTGCTTGCCTAGTTTGCTTCAATCTTGTTTAACATGAAAAACTATTACACCAAAAAGTGTAGAATTACACTTAACTTTATCACTTAAAGGTTTTGTGGGTCTCTGCACAGTGCAATCGTAAAGTAAAAGTAAAACCAGATCCAATCTACAACAAAACTTGGTAAAAGATTTAATTTCCTGTCAGACAACAACACACAACATACAGCCAAGAATCTAACACATGCAGTAATAGCTTCAAAATATCCTGGAGTAGTGACCAAGTCAGAGTCCAGACCTCAGAACAATTGAGAATTTTCTGGCAGAAATTACTTTTCACCCATGGTCCCTGTGCAACCTGAGAGAGATTGAGCAGTTATACTACAAGAAACAATGAGACATGGGGGGTGTAGTGTCCAAATTTGCAAGACTCATAAATCTACCCTCATACAGACTCCAGGCTAAAGGGTACATACTTATGATACATTGGTGTATTTTTGTTGCAAGGCTGCTTAATTCATGTCATTGTGTGTATGTTTGTTTTTAGGCGCGACAATGACAAAAAAAGGGCTTAATCACATCGACTTCAACTGTTAAATACGTAGCCTACCTTGGAGTTTGATGTTAAAGTTAGCTTGTTAGTTCAGATGTGCATCTCTGCGTCTCTCGTTATTTTTGCGTTATTGTTCATCATATAACGTTAACTGTCCAACTCAAATCTTTTAAACGTTTTCTTAGCTTATATCCCAATCGGGTTACTGGCCACTTTACCACCAACACAACACTGAAATGTCTTCTATCCATTTAGAGGATCGTCAATTATCAATGCTACTCCGCCTACAGGACTCCTCCGGTATGACAGCTGTCAGTGCCTGCTCATTAAGTACAGGTGTAAGTACTTTAATTAATTAATTATTTGATGTAACCAAGGTCATGCTAACCGAATTTCTTAATAGTAATAATTAAGAAAAGCAATAATCTTTTAAGCCATGTGGACTTTTATGTTATTGTTATAATGTGTAGGCACATAAGGCTTAAATGTTGATTTTAATTGATTAAGTCTGGTTTGACCTCATCGTAAACTGCCTTTTCGTTTAGCGTGCTACTATATGGGTAGTATAATGACAAAAGTGTAGGGTCAGTAGTTGTCTAGGCTATATCTGGTCACAGTAGCAGCCACAGTCACCGTTAAAAACAGGATACAATTGGGTTAGGCTACAGTGAAGTAGTCAAGTACTTGAAATGACTGAACTATGGCCGGATACGGGCTATTTTATATGCAAAATATATACGCACCCTCACAACACGTTCATCGGTTAGAGATTTATTTTGAAACACAGCACCGGAAGAGTGGTGTTTTATTCCAACAGCTAGACACTGGATCAATCCAGGAGCGCCACAGCTGCGGTCAGCCACAGTCAGTGTGTTTAATACTGGCGCAGAGAAATGCGCATTTCTCTTATATTATTTTTATTTATTTATTTATTCTTTTTTTAAAAAACTGGAAACAATAAAATGAAATGTGGCTTTTCTCAGTTTTCACCCTAAACTACATTTTGGCCATGGTAGCCATGGGGAACCAGCACTTTACGAGGAAGGATCCAGCTGGACAGCTTTTACGCATCGCACATCTTGGAGCGTTGATGGAGATTACAGTGTAGAAAAGAAGAAGAAAAAACACTCCACTAAAGATTAGAGTTAATGCGCTCTGCGTGTGGACCATATATAATGAGGTACGGAGTGGTGGTTCTTTCTGCTGGGTTTACAGGTTTGCTCAGTTTTTGCCTCCTCGCTGTGGCAATTGGGACTGATTACTGGTACATCATCGACGTGAATAAGCCCAACTACACAGGTTCAGACGATCTGAGTTCACATTCTGGACTGTGGAGAATTAATGAAGGTATGTCAATTCAACATAAACCCAGTTTGTATGAGCTTTTATTCAGAGGGTATGCCGCAAGTATGGTGTGTGAGCTGTAATAAAAATTGCAATCCTTATTTTTCCAGAATAACTTTTTCACTGTTTCGCCGGGGTAATTTTGAGAAACCTTTATCATGTGGCATTAATACTGTTGTGCGTAAAACGCCCTGAGGGTTCTTAAGGTTTATTGTTTCGAATTAACTTGCAATAATTGTAATTCCGCGTGTGATTGCAGGCTTGTTTTGATTCGTGCAAATAACAGTACTATTGATCTTCTCTGATGTGGACAAAAAGGAAAGATACCGTCTGATGCTGTTTAGGTCTAACATTGTTCATACAGTGCATTTGTCATGGATCATTAGTCTTCGATTGCCAGCAGCAGTCCATGGCAGAAGCTTAATGTGCCTCGTTTTTCCCCCTCATCACTCCACTCTCAGGGGAGTGGAAAACTCGGGTGCAAGTGATTCTTAGTTTTGCGACACTGATGCACAGAGGAGGTGATATCCCAGTGAGTTTTGCTTGAAGAAATAAATGACACAGACAGCCATATGCAGAATTATTGACTCCTAAATAAGATTCTTAAAATTTCAGTTTCTGATTCAGCGATTATAATGAAACACAGTTGCTGCGTAAATGTGCAATAATAGATCCATGATGTCCATTTTTTTTTCTAATTAGCATTAGTAACTGTAGCAACTGTATCAGCTCCTGCAGGCAGCTGCAGGCGAACACACAGGAGGTTGCAGATTGAAAAGGTTATTTTTTGGAGTCACAGCTGCAATATCTGTTTGTTGGCTGCCCAGCTTGAGAACCAATTCATTGCTATAGTGGCACACCATAGTCCACCTAGTTAATGGCAAGTAATGAGAGAACATAGTGTTTGAGGTACTTCGAGCAGTGCTCATCTGTGACATACTGGCAAAAGCGAAACAGTCAATATCACAAATTCTAGGTGCAAAACTGTCAACACATGCAGGGGTCAGGTGCAACGTGTCCCCCAGAGGCATCTTTAATTTGTTTCATGCAGTATGTTATATTTCCCAAGATACTGATAATTATTTGTACTGCCCTAAGACAAAATATCATTTGGTATCACATTTGGTATCCTTATCTAGTTTTGCAGAGTCCTCCAGCTCGGTCCATGCAGTCCTGTCATGTGTAACCTTTTCCCTTGACATTTTCAGGAGCAAACAGGAGTTCTGTCATCCCCTCTTTCACAGCAAATATATCCTGCCTGTCAGAGGCAGAAAGGCACCTTCTTGGTGAGTGGCTTTGTTTATCAGCTGAAGTAGGAGTTGATAACTAGTGAAATTTATAAGGAAGAAAGTGATTTCTGGCAGTGGTAATTGACAGGTCTGGGTAGCCGTTGCATTTATAAGCTTTGCTGTCAGACAGTCAGATCCAGGAGACAAACTTTGAGCAAACATGGTCATTTTGCAAAGAACACTGTGAGTTTGTAATTTTTTTTTGAATAAAAGAGAATGTCCACTGTAGGCAGATTTTCATACCCCACTGACAATGAAAATGAAAACCAATAGCTTCTTAGATGATAGAAATCAATCTGAAAATCTCAACTGCCTTTGCACATGATTGTACGCAGCAGTATTGTAAAATCCAAATCCTGAATTGACAAGAAAAAAAAATCACAGATTAGTCCTTTAAAATCTTTAAGCACAGTAACCTTTTCTTGATTGTATGTAGCACATGTGTGTCTGCAGGCTTACACAGGGTGGTGGTCATCGTGCTGCCCCTTAGCCTGGTCCTGCTGGTGTTTGGCTGGATCTTTGGACTTGTCAGTTCGTTGGCCTACAGCCCCAACTTGCTGGCTGGATCAGCAACGTACTTTCTCTTCTGCAGTAAGTTCACACAGAATTGCTGTTGTCTTTATTTTCTTTTTGTTTGTTTTTTGTTCTGTTTTTTTCCTTAGCCTTCTGTAGCAATGGCATATGCTCTGTGCTTGGCTGGTCTGAAGCATATCCTTTGCTTGGTATGTAAGTAAGATGTACAACGCAAGAGAAAGTGCGTGGGTGGATCATCATACACATGCAATGCAAGTGTATGTGTATTTGTGTGTGTGTGTGTGTGTGTGTGTGTGTGTGTGTGTCTTCACTTAAGAAACCTTGGAAATTCCATTTCAGCTGCTCTCACTCACTTCTGATTCACTTCAGACTAAAGGCAACAGCTAGAGGCTCATTTCAGCCTTTCTAGATATCAACGGTATAATTGAACAGCTATACTTATTGTGTAAATATTATATCTTGCAGTTGACTTGAAAATACTTTCGTATCTGCAGCTACATATTAAATATCTCTGTTTGGACATTAAAAGCCCCAAATGACTTAGTTAAGTCGAGTTAGGTAATGATCCTTGTGTTCTCACACGGTTAGAGTCGGTGGTGATGGGGATTTTATGGTGAAAAGGAAATAAGACACAAAACACTGTTAGACTCGTGTGACATGTGCAACACTTTTGCCTCTGTATTTAATCTGAAGTTAAGAATAGACTCTCCATGATGGACTTGTGGCATTCAGATGCAATTATAGTAAGTTTTGACATCCTTTTCCAGATGGTAACATGCTGCAAAATGGTGTGAATAAAAATAGTTGACTTCTTAGCATATGGCAATCAGATATGCATAAAATAAATCATAGTTGCAAGCTGGTTCCTGGTGAGCCTGAGCATCATTTTAGACTGCAAACATTCACATTATTGATTACAGCAGGTGGAGTGATTGCTGATCTAGTGAAATGCCACAAAGAGCTTGTCCTTGATTGAACAATTCAGTCAGACTTCCCCTGTGGAATCATCAGTAGACTCTCTCTTGTGCTATTCCCTATAAAATATCAAGAAAATAACAAAAAGGAAACTCTCTTTTTGTAGAAATTGATTGTGAGCAAATGGCACATTCGATATACATCTTTCCAAAGTGTAATTGTGATTGCCCTTGAAATAGTTCATATGATTTTGTATCAGAGCATACAAGAGAATATTGAATGCTCAAAATTATAAATTGAACCAACACAGCAGGAGTTCCAAGATAAAACTGACACTGAGCAGAAAATGCCCTTGGTTTGACCTAACCGTGACCTGATCAGCTGGTTCCTTAAACAGCAGGACACGCTTTCATCAGCAATACAGTAACAAACAGATTGCTCTCTTTCCTTGACTGGGAAGGGTTCAGCTGCTGGGCAGTCACAATAAATATAGAAATATAGAATCTATCAAATAATGCATTTGCTTAGGTCTGAACTCAAAGGGAATGAGTTTGTATATCTGTTTGTGTAAGGTTGAGCGTGAATGCATGAGTCTGTCACAGAAGTTGAGGGTCTTATTGTGTTCTGCGCCATCTCTGCTGACAGACCAAGCCTCCCATGCCCCACAGTAGAGACAGCTAATTTCATGCTCTGCACAGAATGTCCTGTCCACATCTCTACTTCAAAGGACCTGCGAGCACTAAGCTCTTGCACTTTCAAACCACCTCTGATATTAGGCAAACAGAAAGAGATAATGGATTTCAATGTTTTGTTCTGCTTTTATTCCTGCTTATTTAATGCATGAGCTATCTATTTCTGAGCTTGAAATTTTAGTATGAGAGATGGTATATCCAAACACAAGTTTTATGTTGAGCTATGTTATCAATAGTTCTTTGAAATCCCACTCTGAACGCTCGCATCACGTACTGCAGCACTGATGCACAGGCCTCTGTGAATTTGAGATCTGGAAAAAACTGACCTTTCCACCTTGGACAATATTTACTACTTCCTCAGCTCAGACTCTGCAACTGAGGGTTGTTTTGAAATGCAGCCTTCAGCCTATTGAAATGTTTAAATTTCTAAGTGAGCAGGATAGATGTATAGCAAATCCAAGCTTGGACGAGACCTCCAATGGGAGGCACCCAGGTCCCGAGACCTAGTCTGTGACACCAGGGATTGGCCCGCTCAGGTCCCTGCCACCCAGTTTACAGTGCACTCCAACCCAGTGCCTGTCCAGGTGGTGGTCCCTCACCGTGGTAGTTCCATATAAATTCTTCAGGCTGTACCCAACCAGACCTTATAGGCTAAGACCCGGTCACCAGATGTTCCTCTCCAAGGTGTGGCTCCAGGAAGGTGTCCTGGTTTCCCCAATCTGGGTAAGGTGATGCAGTGGGGAAGTATGCCTTCCATCTGGTTATCATACAAGTATGTTGGAGACTATACATACAAAATGGATGTCATCTGAAATCTGGCCCATGCCGGAGCAATAATATCCTGCAAGAAAGATTGTGTTCATTGGTACTTGCACAAATAAGTGTTCTTCAACTACAATCATATATATACAAATGACTTGCTCATGTATATTCTTTCTTTCTTTCTTTCTTACCGACATATAAAGCGCACTACTTGATGGACAATGACACAAGCCCCCTGTTGCAATTTAAAACGATCTGTAATTAAGAGCAGTTAAATGCTGCAGGACACAGTGTGCAGTGGTTCTGCCTTCCATGGTGCCACACTAAAGGTCAGTCTGAATTGTACATGTTGTACCATTCGGCACAACACTCTGCATTTAAGGTATTTTGCAATTGACATTCAATGACAAGTTATTGTTGTCATCTCACCTCTGTGATAATTGTCATGTGTAACATTTCATCTGTTTGTTTGGGAACACTAAAAATCAAAACCAAAACACAGCGAAAAAGGTTCATACTTACACCACACCTTCCTCCTGTTGAGTAAAGGATCTGATTAAATGTAGAAGCATCTTGCAGGAATAATTTGCAAATGAATGAGAAAAATAGCTTTTCTTGAAAGTGCTTTAAATCATTAATGCTTGAAGATTATACTAATTGTTTCTCATTAATGGGCTAACAGGTTTAAGTCTACATCATCTAATACTATCCACTTGGTTGTGTGAAGAAAATTGGACTGTAAAAGATTATTTGCGTAATGCATTATTACCTTAATGACCTCATTGCAAAAGGTGGTTAATGGCAATTATGGTGTGAGCCTCGTTCTTCATTTCAGTGCCTCAAGATGGATCCATTTTCATATTACAGGTACACGAGAATGTGTTGAAATCTGGAGGGTTTCTCCAGTGGTACCATCTGTCTGTCTTTGTGCACCAACAGGTCTTTTCACGCTTTCCGGGGTCAGCATTTACATCAAATACTCCAACCAGGCCATGGAGGAGTTCCAGCAGACCGTGTCCCCGGAGAACCTCGCCTATGTGGACGTGTCCTTCGGCTGGTCCTTAGCCACAGCCTGGCTCTCCTACAGCCTGGAAGTGGCCACGGGACTCCTGCTCATGCTCGCTGCCAGGATAACTCAAATGAAGGGACATTATGACTCTGGTGTAGCCATCGCCATGTTATAGATTGTGGAGTGAGTGAAGCTAAAAGGCCCACAGGTTGGATGGTATTTTATTGCTGTTGTTATTCATTTATTTTTGGTATGGCTTAGAAGGGTATTGTAGTCCAACAAGGGGGTCAAGGACCAAGACAAAAAAATGTAGATGCAAGCTGGCTTTACGTACATAGATGCTGAATAAGTAACACTGCTGTACATCTGTTTTTCATTGTTTTCTCTGGTTTGTTGTGTCGCTGGCTACCTTTCATCCTTTTAGTATCAATTTCTGTCCATTGTCCCAGTCCACAATGGTGTTATAGATGTGGTCACAGAAACACATAAAAAAGAGGCTAAGCTTTCACAGAGTAATTGCTGCAGATTAGATGAATGCAGAATTATTATTTGGTTCTTCTTTTAATGTGTTTCAGTAATTTCAGCCTTGTGTTGCCATATTCGAGTCCATATATTTGTGTAGCTAATGACTATAATATTGCAAAGGCAATTCTGTCACAGTCTGGGGTTCACATTTTATTATATAATATGTTTTCTGTGAGATGTGTTGTACTGTATTTGAATACATATCCCAGTATATCATTCAAGTGAAAACATTGCTGATTCTGCAGCAAGCAATAGAGCCACACAGACTCAGCAAAATCAGAGGTGGTATAGTTTCTAGTATTTCGTAATAGACCAGCTGCTGCATTGTTGCTCCATATTCCGGAGTAATTTGCATTTTACAGCTTTTAAAAAACAGTTAGCATTTGCTTTATGTGGAAGTTAAGACCATGTTGGCTGCTGAGTGTCGTGACTTTTAGAGAAACATCTAAAATGTCAGTTTGTCCCTACTGCTAACAACCTTCTGTACCCATCGACTGGTTAATCCATTAATCATGGGAACGGGGCTGAAGATAAGTGCACTCTTGGGGATCATGCAAGCTGTTTCGGCAGTACAGAATTTGTGCATGTGCTGCCTTCTTAGCTGTAGTTAACAGCTAGATATTGTACTATTCTCTCTGTGCTGTCCAAAATGAGACGTTTCCTCTCTGCATACTGGCAGTAAAAAGAGCACTGTAAAAATACAACATTTAGCACTTTGGAATGCCATAGTATGTATTGCTGCTGTTGTTGTTGTTGTTGTTGTTGTTGTTGTTGTTGTTGTTGTTCTCGTTTCCCAATGATTACAAAGACCTTGCTTATGCTTTCATAACTGATTCTTTTTATTGTTAACTGTGACAGAAAAGCAATGAAACATCCATCCAGTTGTAGCGTGAATACATACTGTATGGAAAAAGAACGCATTGATCAAATGATTCCCAATATCAGTGACACACTCTGACTGTAATGAAATTTCCCCAGTGTCCTGAAGATTTTTGTGTTGTGAGACAATAAGATCATCTAAAACATTATGGAGATGTGTTCGTCATGCACTGTGTGTATTTTCTATTTACAACACAATTTTGCTGTTGACTACAATACCCAGCCACTGAGCCTCAGGTTAAATTGCCTGCCTCTGAATGTACATGAAGCGCACCATGAGTCAGGCCAGACAGAAAAGCGATTGTGTAAAGAATAGCCACTCGCAGCCTAGAAGAATTCAAAAGTGTCGGCTTAATATGTTTTAACACTACTGCCTATAAAAGTTACATCCATTCCAACATTTATTTGCACATTCAAACCTTTAGAAACGCTGTGACAATAGTGAAATTTAACACAAAGATGGGCTCATAATATTCACTATATTACTACCTTTTGTGTTGTACCATGCAGTAAAAGGTGGGAATGTGCCAATAAAAAAGGTGAAATAAGATCATGCAGGTTCCAAAGCATCCAAGCGCATGCATTTAAAGAGGGAACATAAAAAAAAAAAACTTAAAAAAAAGAAAGAAAACTCTACAGGGAACTCATTAAACTTTAGCCATTCCAATACTAGTGGCCTTTGCCATCCATAAAAATCACTCACATCCAGGCTTTTCTGCTGGTTGTTTTTAATATGAATTTGCACAGTGCAGTGTTTTTGTATAAGTTTAGGTAATCCAGGAGAAACAATTTGTTGTTTTTAACCTTCCCATATTCTTTTTCATATGACTGAATTTAGTACAATTTTTATTTGCTATGCAAAACACAAGTGAGAATGTGAGCAATAATGCAGGGTTGAGGGGAAAGTGTTTGAAGCAGAGTATACTGCACACGGACATAATGATCAATTTTGATCAATTTTGATCATAATTGGAGGAGGCACTTGCAATGATAGGCCTATCTCCTTTTTGTATGTTCACTGACAACTTTGTCATAGAGCTGAATGATCCATAGTGTATGATGCAAGAGTTCCTGACAGCTGTACAGGAATTTTCCAAGAAACTGATACGCTTATTCAACCGTCATACATTGTGATTCATGAGCAATGACTGTATGTAGCAATAGCAGCAGTCTAAGAAATCTCAATTCAGCCCATGCTTTAGTTTTATCAAAATTCTGTTGAGAAACCACCTGTTATATATGAAGAAGAGTGCTGACTAACTGAATTGACTGAAACTGTCTAGACTACATCCATGATTTTGTCATTTGGCAAAAACATTTGACACATAGGATAGTTTAAAGGTCCCATATTATAAAAAGTGAGAGGTTCGTGTCTTTTTTGATTATAAAGCAGGTCTAGGTTATATATTAATACTGTGAAAGTATCAAAATGTTCAGTCCACAGAGAAATGCACACAGTCTGTATTCAGAAACTGAGCCTTAAAACAAGCTGTCAGGACTGTCTGTCACAACTATACATGCACTGCTCTCAGCCATGCCCCACTATCCAACCTTGCAGGATTTGGTTTCTCTGAGTGTTAAAATAAAATCTGCTATATTTTTATTCAATCGCTCAGAAAACAGGCAGCCACTCAGAGGAGAGGCTCTGAGCTTCGCTTCTGATTGGCTTACTGACCTGTTGTTGCTAGAGCTCCAGAGAGAAGCCTGAGAAAGGAGATGTAAATCTTATGGATATCAACACTTTAAATAAAACACCGGAAAAGTGCAAAATATGGGACATTTAAGAGTTGCAGGCCAAAATGTGAGATGCACTTTCAACTAATAGTGTTCTAAGTGGAATTTGTGACCCCAAGATGTGAGCCTGCAATAAAGGCACTTCTAAAGTGCACTGCTCCACACTGCAGGGGGAACAGCAATGTTTTGCCAAGGGTGCTCATGGTAGAGATAGACATTATATTGAAAGGTGTGCTTATGTTTGCCTAAATGTGATTTGCAACATGATTTAATGTGACTCAGCTTGTGAATCAGAATCCAAACCATGAAACATTGTGTCCACTCAGCTGTTTTTTTGGCAGCTTCCTGCCCAGTAATCCTCTTTCAGATGGTACAGAGAGCAGAGAGCTATAAAGGAAAGACCAAAGTGCAGTGGCTGAGTCTTGCAGCCGCCCTTTTATATATTAGGCCTGCTGAAATCCCGTTAAACTTTTATGGAACATAATAATTCAATCCGCTTTGGCAGAAGAACACTAAAGTTGGTGCTAAGCCATTACTCTTTAGTTTGTGGCCTTGTCCTTGACAGAGTGCAGTAATTTTGACTTGGACAACCTCTAGGCTCTCAGCTTTAAGAATTTATTGAAGAAACACAACTTATTTTGTCAGAACTACTTACCTCACTCAAAACCTTTCCCTGGGCAGCTGTTTTTAAAACTCTGGACCATGTAATAATCAATGCATTTATAAATCAATCCTCTTGTTGTTGGAGAACACCCTAAAGTTTTGGACTCCTGCACAGCCTATGATACGAGGCTTAACTAGATGCTTATCTTTTCTGTGATTTCTCAAACACATTTTGATTCAGTTCAATTCAGTTAGTGTTGCTTATGCTCACCTCAACTAAAGTCTGTGAACATCATACTGTAGCTATTTCTCCATCAGACAGTTGTTGACATCAGCACTCAGTGTGGACTGGACCTTAATGTGTTTATACTGTATGTGTGTGTATATGGCCATACAACATTCCCATTATACAACATATATACTACAGAAAAAATGTTATTGTCTAAAATAATTATCTCAATACTGGTGTAAGCCATACAATCATCTAGTGATTTACTGTATGTAAGCATGTTAGTGGGTGCCATCAGGTTTCTGTCAGTAGCTCTGTCATCATTATGATGAATAGGCCACTCACTGAAATGTTACAGAAAGTGACTATATCACTGCCTCAAGGGCATCAATCCTGATCCATGTTGCAGTATTGATGAAGTGTCCATAAATTAAAGCAGACTCAAGAACAGCACAATGAAAAATATAAGTCCAGTTTGTGCTCTACAAGGTTTTTATCAGCACATTTGATTTCATATTTTATATTGAAGTCAAATAAAAACATTGTCAACACTTTGAATTAAGTAGATCACATCTGAGATTACACATTATTAAGAACTATTTTTGGAACTGGGAGCAAGACTCATTATACTGCCCTGACTATGACTTTTGTCATTTTTTTTTTAAATTTCCCTTAACATACTATCATAGATAATGAGCTGCTGATGACATTACTTGCATTCAGGTCCATTTAGATTTCCAGGAAAAGCAATGTTTTGTATCTGCAATCTTGAACCAACAATTCTTACATGAAAGGCTCTGAACAGATGCATGACATGGTAGAGTATGTATGATTGTGTAGAAATCATAAAAAATAACCCTTGAAGAGGGACCTAAAGGAGAGCTACTTTACAGCCCTTCAGATCTTAAAAGCACACCCATATAGTTGTACAGTATAGCCCTCACATACAAACACTGCACTTGCACAGTCCTTGCCACATCTACTTCCTGTTGTCTGTGTTAAAAAGCGTGTTCAGGAATTGCTCAGGCTGAGCAGGACTTGCTGAAATCCAGTTGATTGAAAAGGAAAAACAATAGGGAGAATTATTAGCAAAAATAAAGGGAGAAGAATAAATAAATGACTTTATTTGAAAAATAAATAAATTAAAATATGGAGTAATATGCAAAAAAATAGATTTATATATATTTTTACAAATATATAAATAAATATATATAGAAATAAATGGACACAATAATGTTAAAATAAATGAAAATGCTTATAATTATTATTTTATATTTGTTCGTTTTCTTTATATTTCCACATTTATTTTCTTATTCTTTGACGGATTTTTTTTTTTTGCCACTACTATTACTGTATATAATTGTAGTCATATATAATATATTATTATTGGAAGTGAGGATAGAGTGATTCATGTAGCCGATTCAGCTAACTTTCTCACATTTTCTCACAGGGAAGCAGGGTTACAAGGGTCGTTTCTCCAACATTTTCATCTCCACATTCTGATTCAAACTATCTTTCTTCCGTGTTGTGGTAGCTGCTTAAATCTTTAACCTGTTTGGACACTTCACACCAAATCACATTGCTTCAGTCTAGCACAGCAGTTGAGGGGTGTGTGGAGCTGATGTCTCAGGATTGAGTGGTCTCATAAACCGAGAAGGGACTCAATCCCTGGAGGAACGTGAATAAGATGTGTTTTCTCTTACCTAGAAACCACTTGAAAAGTTAATTAGACCTGTCTGTTGCTCAGTGAACACCAATGGTAATGGGATCATTCAGGAAATTGAAGGTGCCATGGATCTCCTTTTCATTTGGTTCGTCTGTTGAAAATCAGGTAAGTGATGAAACAGAGGGAATAGTTCACACAAGGATAAATGATAAATAAAAAAGTGTGTGTGGTGTATATATATATTTACAAATATACACTGTTGCTCATATAATTGGAATAAAATATTTTTTACCTCTTTCCATGAAATGATTGTGACAATGTGATTTATTCTTGACAGATAAAGTGTATATCCTCTCAAAACTTTAGTAGTCATTCTCTTCCAAAGTGATTACTGATGCATTTAAATAGGAATAAACAGAGGATTGTGTCTGAAAACAAAATTATTCCAACTTTATGGGCAACAGTGTATATACAGTATATGCCTTAGTTATGCTACATGTTCCATTTTTCATTAGGCCTGTAACGGTGGCTGAATTAAAATCACTCAATGGAATAAAATGAGAAGCTGAATATATTATTAAAGTCTTTATGTTCAGCAAGTTTTGAGTAATGTTATTACATGCCCCACTGCAGCCACACAACCTGCAATTCTTAGTTTACTCTTTGTATTGTTGTGATTGGGTTATCTGAAATTATTACAAATTGTTATTGATGCTTCTCCAATTATATATTGTACCAAAAGATGAATAGAAACAGTATTTTATCAGACCATAGACCAGGCAAGTGTATGACTCATTTTGAATGTTTATGCCAGGCCTTGTGCCTGTATTCACTGTTGAACTAACCATAACCAGTGTTAGCCAGACTAGTTATTTTTTCTGTTGATTTTTTAAAATTCATTCAGCAAAAAAAAGCCTATAAAAAAAATGTGTCCTTTCAGCTGAGAGGGAAGAAAACTGGAAAACTTCCCTGGCAGTTTAGAAGTTTGTAAAGAGAAATTATTTAATGCGTCAACATAAAGAACGTGGAAAAATTATTTCAGACAGGCGGATCGAAGCAGAAATGGAGAGAACAAACATAATGAATGGTAAGATGAATCACTTATTCCCCTCTCTGAATAGAATAGTCCCACTTCCTGAAAGCTGCACAATGCTGTTGTCCATAACCCAGGAGAAAGGAAAGCAGAGAGAGGTCCAGGAGAGCGCTGCATAAATAGCTATATTTCTCCTGCACCTCTGCCACCCTCTCTCTTCCACTTTCTCTGCCGTACTGGGTCTATTTCAAAAGACAAAGATAAATTGTTCCTGTTGGAGCCAAATGTATTCTTATCTCTACTGTGCAGCTTCATTCATTGCACTACCAAATTGCCAGAAGCCACAGTCCATGTGAGGCTAATAAGGTTAAATGAAGCCAACAAATAATGCAAAAAGGGAATGAAGCAAATTGTCAGTGAGAAACAGGCTTCATGTCCCTTGCTGCCTGGAAACATCATGCAGTGTGGCTGCGGCAGCTGTGATGGCGTCATGCCTTCCAGAGTCATGGTAACCCAATAAACTATGATACACGTGGCCTCTAATTTGATTCAAGTCGCCACCTGAATCCTCATGACATTCTCTGACTAAGCTTATATAAACCTATAAGGATGAAATTATAGTTTTTTTTCTTTTCTTTTCCACTAAACATAGAGGGACAGAAGCTTTTCTTTGTCCATGTGGAAAAATTCTTAAAACTCCCGAAATAAGCAGCAATAACTGCAGTTGATGCTGTGATTAAACCACAGTGTGCTGCAAGGGCTGCTGTGAAAGACAACAAGAAGCTTACAAAGCAGAACAGATTTCAAAATTAGAATGCTGCTTTCTGTACAGATTGTCTGGCTGGAAAGATTTTATCGCACACATAGAAATCCTGCAGCATCACTGATTAAGTGACAACATGTTTCCTTTCCTTTGGTGAGTCACACATGAATCCACATACAACACTTGGAGGAGAAAAAAAATTATTTAAACCTACAACAGTTTCATGCGCTTACGTAAATTAAACTTAATGAAGAATATTACCATATATGCAGGTAGCAAGTGGTATATGTCAAACACATCCAGCCTATTTACACATCCAACTGGCACAGGGCAGCATTAGAATTCATTTGGAGTTGTGTCTCTGACAATACAATGAATGGAAGTCCAGTACTCACTCTCTTTGTTGGTCCTGAGGGAAATACAAAACTTTTCAGAAGCTAAATGCTCCAATTTATTTTTACCAAGCTTTCACTGACTTTACCTGATGTTTGATGCTGGGCAGGAAAGTGTGCAGACCTTCTCCAGAGAATGCAGCTGCCCAGTGTGCACTGAATCAACAACTGATGAGAGCAGTGACACTGACTCAAAACTGTAAAAACTAAAACACAGAGCTGAAAGATGATGAAACACTCAGCAGAGCGGAGGAGTACTGCAGGGATGGGAAATAAATTTGGGTTTTAAAATTGGATTTGTCATTGTGAATGACATCTTTGACATTACACTTATCCATTTGACCTTTTGTTTTATACAGTAAAAACACTGATTAGACCAACTTTGAATTAGAATTAAAACTTAATTAAATTAAAGTCATCCTTCCAATCTCTTATTTAACCTGTTGATGTCTAACAAATAGGGATCACCAAAGTCATGATGACAGTCCATCCAGTAGCTACTAAAATGTTTTACTCAGGATCAAATATGTGGATGACAGAGTAACATTGCCTTAGCCAAGCTCCTAGCATGGTTTGAAAGGAAAATGGAAGATCAAAGTACACAGTACACTGTGTAGAAACCTGCAGATCCGGATTATTTTATTTCATTAATAAATGTAACTACACCCATGTAACAAAATATCTGAAATCTTGCAGTAGCCAAAACCAAACCCATTTACAATAAACCCCGGTGGTAAATATGTCCTAATGGTTTCTTTGTGATAAGCAGGAGCTTCCCTGAGCTTTATCACAAACTCATTGTGCATGCAGCAAGCCTGTAAGCGAGTAATCAATCATCCAGACAGACACACCGTGCTGTAGGGTGGTATCCCATCATCCACCAGGTGTCAGCATTCTTCCATTTTCTACACTAGTCACACACAGACTTCAACCCAGAGTTTGTCACTGCCCATGTCTTGTAGGAGGGAAAGTCCTTTGTCCATTGTTTGGAATGATGTGAATAGTTGCACTTAAAGATTTCTGATGCATATAAACATATAAACATGCAGAATTTAGGTTCACCAAAACAAAATGCATTTCATCAGAAGTGAAGTTGCCAAGTATGAGAGTTTAGTACAGTAATCCAACTCAACAGTGGATTCTATGAGGTCTCTGGTGAAACTGACAGGAAATATGGACCTCGAAAAAGCCTCACCCATAACCAACAACCGATAACCAATGAACAATAACCGATAAATATTATAGACGAAAATGAACAAAGTAAAAGATTTACTACTGACTTTCACCATTAAGTAGAGTGGGACACAACTTACATTACCTTTAATATTCACATATAGATTGCATGCCATAATGACACACAACAAGGTGTACAGGTACACTCTGTACAGTAACAGTACTATTAAGGCATTGATTACAAGATATAATCTATTTTGTCACTGTGCCAGTCACTAAATTACTCCTTTCTGGCAAGAAGTGACACATATGTGTCATAAGGTAATCCAGAGGGCACTGTGCTTCCAGTAAGGCTCGGCTGGGTGCTGGCACTGTTTCCTCCTATTCTATTGTGTTAGTTACAGTAAGGTCCTGCAGTCTCAAACAAAATCTATGCAAACACTTCTTATTTTTTGAATACCAGTTGTTTGCATTAATAATGGCAACTTCCCTAAGGTTTGCATGTTGATTCAGAAGATTGTTACTGGATCCAACTAGATTATTGGATGCAGAGACCTCTAAAGTGTTTCCCATCTGACCTGAATCCTCTCCATACATTTGCAAACTATTTTTTTTATTTTCAAGTGTTTATTGGCTTGCACTCAAATGACCTTGCAGCTGTTTTCTCATCCTGCTTTTTATGAGAATAACCATGAGGAAAGATTTATTGTCTTAAAGGTTCAAGTTTGTCCCAATCTCTTTCTGCAGAGGCTTTTAACCAAAAACTTGGCTGGGGGCTTTCATGTGGACAATTTCAACGCCCATGTCTTGTAGCAGGAAAAGTCCTTTGTCCAGTGTTTGGAATGCCTTTTTGACCCATTTTTGATCTCTTCATGTGGGGGCAGAACAAAGGCCCCCTTTGTGGTGCTGTGTGTGTGTGTGTGTGTGTGTGTGTGTGTGTGTGGGTGAACAACATCTCCCTCTCAAAGCTTCTCTGAGTCATATACTCACATGGTAAACAAACAAGCAATCATGCAGTGTCTCCAAGGATAGAACTCATTTCCATTTACACAGCTAACATCTGCTGACTGCTATGTCTGCAGAGTTCCAATTCTGGATCTAGTGCCATCAGTTTAGCTTAGCTGAGATGTGTGTGTTCATTCCCGTAGACATGCCTTTGCTGCCAAAACAAACAGCGCTGTGGCATGGTCACTATGTGCCCTTTTCCATCTTAATCTGCTCGGCCTGTGCCCTCCACTAGCAGGACAAGGTCCCTCCCACTGGGATTCAGCAAAGGGGCCATAAACACCTCACAGTGAAGCTCATCGTGGGGGATGAAGCAGAAGTCAAGCCAAGATGGGAAGGGCTAACATGAGCTCATTGTTGGCGTTCCTGCCAACGCTTCTGCCCGCCACACATACCCAATCTCTCTGCACCCCTACCCCTCCTTTCCTTTCTCTCCGCTATCTTCCAATGAAAACAGACAGGAGCTTGGGTTTGGGTTAGACGAGGTGGTCGGAGGATTGATGCAAGTGAACTCCATATTGCAGCCAGGTGTTGGAGTAAAGAACGTTGAATGCCAAAAACATTTAACTTTTTTTTTTACCATAGCCTGTTTCCACACCTCTGTCCAACCTTTCTCTCTGCTCTTATTTCTCTTGTGTCATCCTTTCTCCCTTCCACTTCTAGGAAACAGAGAGAGCTTGACATAAATTTTACAATTTATTTGCCTTAGTGAAATACTCATTGGTGTGGAAATATTACAACAGCAAGATGGGGGTCATAACAAAGACACAAGAATAGAGACAGCCTGTCTACCAAACCTTTAACAGTAAAGGTCACCTCAGGCTATGCACACATAACCACCAGCTCAGTAACAAATTCATGCTCTTGCAGATCCCGTATTATTTCAGAAGTTAATGATTAACAGTCTGACTTTCTGTTAAATTCATTCTGATAGGGTGGGAACTAGTCGTCTGCTAATACTGCAGGTCAAACACCAAACCTGTTGTTCATGTTACTAGGAAAGAGGAAACGGTTGACCTAATCATTTATATTGTGTCACTGACAAAATTCCACACAACATTTTTTTATTTAGGCATGTGGCCAGGATTCATATGAAATTCAGAATGCTAAATGAGTTATTACCCATTACACATTAAGATCAATTCCACAGTAAAATAATGTTTTTTCTGAGGAAGTTTTAAACACAAAGTGTATATTGCTAAAAATACAGCTGTACTTTTACATTTCTTGTGCAATTTAGACTTTTTGCTGTAATTCACCCTTTCGCCCTAAAACATTTGTTTGTCCAACTTGTGTCTCTCATTAGTCTCAAATAGAGGTGCATTGTATATTAACTTATTCAGAATTCAGAATTACTTGCATATGAAGATTTATTTTATGTGAATAGTTGCACTAAAGATTTATGATGCATATAAACATATAAACATGTAGAATTTAGGTTCACCAAAACAAAATTCAACAAAAATTAAAAAAAATGCATTTTATCAGAAGTGAAGTTGCCAAGTATGAAAGTTTAGAACAGTAATCCAACTCATCAGTGGAATCTGTGAGATTTTGGCTGAAACTGACAGGAAATATGGACTCCCAAAAGCCTCACCCATAACCAACAACTGATAACCAATGACCAATAACTGATAACCAATAAATAGTATAGACAAAAATAAACAAAGTAAAAAATTTACTACTAGAAATTATTTACAAAAGGAAAATCAATGAAAAACAGAACTTCTCATACTGACTTTCACCATTAAGTAGAGTTGGGCACAACCTACAGTACCTTTAATGCTCACACATAGATTGGATTGCCATATTGACACACACAAGGTGTTAAAAGCATGCATGATGGCTCATTTACTCATCAGGACCAGGGCTATCGATATTTTGATTGGCAGTGAGATAGACCAATCAGTTTGTGTGCAAGCCTCACTCAAAGAGTGAGAAAGAACCACAAGTCCACTGGGACTGATGAAGTAAATGTTCAGAGTTTGGAACCACTGCTTTAAATACATGGTCCCCATGATATGATCCATTGGATACTGCCCATGTACAAACTCTTTACAACTTGACAACATTTGTAACTGGAGGGAACTACAAAGAAGGAAATGGCAAAGTCTAATCATAATTCTCTTAACCCTAAAACTACATCCTCATAGGGGAATGACAAATATAATCTGTCACAAATCCAGATATAATCTAACCACAAACACACAAACACACCAACACACACACACATACACACACGATTTCCCTTTAACTTTCCTCCCACATAATGTGGAAAATGTTAGCCCTTTGTTCTTCATTCAAAGTGACGCAGTCATACTTTAGTACCTCAGTTACAGTACCTAATCCTTCCAGTGACATTTCATTGCCATGAATAGTATTCATACTCATGGCATGTGAGTGTGTGGTAAAAGAATCCCACCAGCCATAGGTGTCAACAATGAAGTCTGTCTGCGCCCTGAGGGAGTTTTATGTAAGTGGTTACCCAATATCCAGTGGAATGTGTAGTACAATTCTTAATATTAACACTTTGCTGCCATTTGAGAAAATGAATTCCCGACATGTAGGAGCAGAATCAATCTGTTGCTTTCTGTTGCTCAGAAACTATGAAGTGTGAAGAGGCCTCATATTTACTAATATGAACTGCTTTTATGCACTTATGCAGCAAAACTAGCAAAACTGTAAGAAATATACTCTCTCTTATCAATCTGTCTTTAATCGATTAACTATTTAAACTACTACATATACACACTTACAGAAAAGTCTATCTCTGTTGGTCACTGATGCTGCATTTCTCATCCATTTATTCTGCACAGCACCTCTCAGTTCTTCAGTTTGTCATGAAAGCTCAGTAGACTACTCTCTGCTGTAGCACTAAACTCAGCTTGAAGCTTCTGATAGATGACAAAAGTGAAACCAATTTTAGACCGAGCTGCCATCCTGACAAAATAATGCAGCCTGATCTATAGGCCCAGGACATTGTTTGATGGGACTTCATTGCTATTTTCAGCTCTAAGAGAGTAAGTGAGAGAGGGATAGAGAGAGAGAGAGAGAGAGAGAGAGAGAGAGAGAGAGAGAGAGAGAGAGAGGATGTGTCTGTCAGCGAGTTGATTAAAAATGGAAGTGTCTCTCCCTAGTCTCTCTGCTGTCATCTGATCCACTCGTGCAGTCATCTACCAACACTATGGCATTACCTAAGACCGGAGGAGCTTGGGTTTCTCAGGCAGGACAAATGGAGTCTGGCCCATTGTGCCACAGCAGCTCTTTATCCACCATTCATAGCATCCCCAGATAATAATTCAAAAATGTGCTCAAGGGGTATCCATCATAACACAGTCATTTTATCTCGCTCCCAAATAAAAAAATAAAAAAAAGTCTCTGCATCTGATTTTTATTTTTGTATTTATGCACATTTTTAAAATCAACTTGCTTACTTGAAAATTTGTTTGACATACGTGGGAAGCCTAATCCTGACTCAGTGAGTATAACGATTTGTATATAATTGCTGTAATACAGTAGCAAATAGTCATTCATTTAAAAAGTCTTCCAGGTTGGTGTTCAGGTACAAGAGGATAAATCTGACATCCAAAACTTTGAATTTAGTTTGCACAAATCGATAATGAATTAATGCTACAAAAATGTTCACAGCAATAGATTAATCATCTCAAGCAGGTCTCTGCAAGTTGATACCATGCTGAAGTGAATAGAAGAGACTATAAGAAAAAAAATACATACTCCAGCACATAACCTGCTACCATGCTTTCAGTGTTGGTACCAACTAGAAGCATTTCAATGTTTACTTGCTCAAGCAAGTCTCTGCAAGTAGATTTTCGCACTGAAGTCTGAAGTCCATGCCCATAAAGTGTGAAACAATACAGAAAAATACATGCGGTATTCTTTGGAAACTCATTTTCAACTAACACACCAGTCACCCATAAAAAGTAAAAATCAATGTGCACAGCTCTGGCTGAACATTTTTCTAACGTTGCGCTTTTGAGCGCCGAAAATGAAACCTGAATGATTTGATAATTGGACAAATTGATTTAGTGTCTACTGACCCTCGAGTCTCATTTCACTCTTTCTTTCTGCAGGCAAACTATGGCACAGATCCTTCATCTTATTGCTGAGGTTGATTTATTCAAGCTGGGGGGGGTTTCACTACACTGTGCCAAATTTCCTCTCCTGCCTGCCAGTTGTGCATCTGTCTGCCTGTGTTTCTGTCTGTGTGTATGCATTTGTCTGTTTATCCCTATAGACTTGCATGTGCATGATTGTATCTGAGCTTATTTGACTGGAAATGTTTGAATGACTCAATAGTGGAAGCTGGGTGAATGCAGGGCTTTGGTTGGCGTCACCGTTGATCTGATCTGGTCAGGGTCATGAGCTGTGGTCTCCATAGCCTGTCAGGCAGCCTGACCGCTGGACCTATTTGCTCAGGAAGTAAGGGTTCTGCGTACCATGTCACCTGGTTGCCATAGTAACAGTGCGGTCAGCCTTTCCTGTAAAGAGTGGAATAACAGATCCATATCCTGCATCACAAAGAGCCCTGTAGCATTTGAATTAGAGGACTGTTACTCTCTTTTTGTGTGCATGTGTGTTTAGCCTGTTTTTCTTCTACAGCTGCACAACTTGTCCACCTGTCTTTCTTTCTCTTTTTGTCTCTTTCATCCTCCCTGTGTATAATATTTCACCTCAGCTTCTTGATATCAATGACTGTCCCTCCTCTGGGAATGTGGTGCTTTTACATGCCACACTGTTCTGTCTGTTATTGACCTCATGAGGGTCCATGTGTGGCATCTGTTTTCAGGGCTTCATTCTAACAAATTATTATCTGCATTTCACACACCTCAACACACTGACCTTTTGTGGCTTGTGTGTAAAAAAAAAAAAAAAAAAAAAAAGTTTCCACTCTGTGTTATCTACTGTAAAACTTTCACATGACTGAGCAGACAGTCACTAAAGCAGACAATGACCTACTGACGAAGCAGTTCCACATCACAAAATTCATAGTTATCCCATTGTGTTGCTTTATCTTTCTTAAGTACCATGTCATAATACTTTGTTATATCAAGCAAATAAACTTCAAAGGAAATGGTAGCAGCAAAGACTTCTCAGGAATAAGAGGCTCTGTCTTGATTACAAAGAAAACTGAAGTAAGCAATACTGACCACTGTACTACGGCTTCCACAGAAGATGCGAGTTATCAGTTTCAAGCTGCACACCCTGTGCACACATGCAGTGTTTGCATGCATAGACCTCTCCCTCACTGATATGCACTTACTGTAACTCTTTGGTTGTGCGGGACGAACCTGCTGCCAGCTGTCTTTTACTGGAGGAGATCATGTGGACAATATTAATCCAAGACCAAATGCATTGTTACAAAATGACGAAAAGCAGCTGCTTTTGTAAATTCAGTCTTGTCTGTGTCTGACTTCACATTCATAGCTAATGGAAAGATGTTATGACTTAAGATCCTTTCCCATATGTACCTTAAATGACCAGACTGTTTTTCTGTGTGGAAACAGATGCCAGAGTTACTTTTGATGATAGGACACTCATGTATCATTCTTAACTGCCTGTTTCATAATTTCACAAGCTATTTAGCAAGTTGAATCATTTTTTGGGAATAGTCATAGCATATGGGAAAGCAGTCTTTTTTCTGTTTGAGTGCAAAAACACACATTTTTTTACTAGGTCTAATGAGTTTCATGGGAATGGCTCTTTTTGGGAAAGCAGCTTATCTACCATCTAAGACATATGTGGTTGACAGCAACATTTGAAATTAAATCAATAATATTTGAATTGTATTGAGACTTCAACATGACTATAAAAGCTAAACCTGTGTAATGAATTCAAGTCAAACACCTCAGAGTGTATAAATCAAAAGACAATCTTGCCCCTGAGAATGTCACCAGCACAGGTACAGCACACACAGAGCTATTGCTGACTGCTTCAGTCGGCTTCCCAGATGTGATGTTTGTAGTATGTATGATTGTAATATTTTTACGCAAAGACAAAATGAGGGGTCGTTGACCCTTGGGTCCCATTTGTTAAACATTTGCATGTTGTTATCCCCTTCTACACACACCAGTTAACAAGCAGCTGGTCTGTGTGCCCTTGCACCACTGGATGGAAAAACTGATGGAGACTTTAAGAGAGTGATGAAGAGTTAATATATTTATAGACATATTCTGGCAGGGGTGCATGTGACAGTAAGTATGAGTTACTAATAATGCTTTATTTGTATGTATTGACTTGGAAAAGGAATGAGTGAAAACCGTATCTAAGTGGGAAATTTTCAAATAGAACTAATGAATGTCAGGAAATGCTGTATACAGGAGCGTACATGTGATGTGCAGTGGAGTGTAATGAGGCATTTCCATGTGTCATATCTGAATTACTGGAACAAATGGACATTTGAATGGCGCTTATGTTATTTGGCTTCCAAATAAGGCCATCCATTTGATTTCCAGGAAGGCCACATGAGGGAGAGCAGAATCCTGAAGTGAATTTAAGCTGTTCTAAATCTTAAAAATGTATAATACTGCCTTAATCCAACTTTTTTTTTTTTTTTTTTTTTTTTTTTAAGTTGTCATGGCATTTTATATGTTTCTCTTTTCTTGTGTTTTCTTTTCGTGAGAGTCTGTGGTTTTATGATGTTGCAAGCCTGTAGTTTATGGGAAGCTTATGCTTTCTGGTTATCTGATGTGTTAAGAAAAAAAACTCTTAGTTTTGCAACAGGCTTTTCCAGGAAGCAGGGAGAGGACTTCTTTGACACAGCTCACCTGAGTCAGATTAACATAAAGATATGAGGTTTACATCTTTGATGTCCAAAGCCAGAAGTGTTTCACTCTCACTTCCCACAATTTGCTCTGCAAGTGTGAGTTTATCGCACTGTCTCTCTCTCTCTCTCTCTCTCTCTCTCTCTGTCGCTGTCTCCTTTGTGTCATTTTCTCTGTTCTCTGACTCCCCCTCCACACACACACACACACACACACGCGCGTGCGCACACACACACACACACAAACACACAAACACACAAACACACCGGATGAAGAAGTAGCATACTAGAGAAAAACTATACCAGACGTGGTGAAGCAACAGCATCTGCTGTTTCTTTAAATAAAAAAATAAACTACCCCTTCTAACCTGTGAATTTGTGTCTTAACAAAAATCAAATTGTATGTGTCATACATGAATGTTAAAATAATTTTTGGGAGTAAATATATATGTAAATATAATAGCTAGCTGTAAAAATCCCACACACAATAAATGATTAAAAGAAGGTGATGATAAAGTAAAATGAAGATTATGTTTCCATGAGGTTTATGAATGTATTCTCATTACATGTCACTGTGATGGGAAAAAACTGTGTTTAATCACAAAAATCAAAAAGTACTCAATGTCACTCTGAGGGGGCTTATTACTACATGACAGTGAGCTCCTCACACCTCTATATAGCACCACAGTGAAACTTCGTAAATCTTACAGGAACTGCGAGTAATCACACTCACTTTGCCCACCCAACAACAAAGCAATGGAATTGTTCAATCTGAGTGGATAATGCCTTTAGATTCATCTGACTAAACATGACACTGGTACATTTGTGGTAAAAGAGGCAGAGTTTAGAGGAAACGAATCGTCTGGCAGGAGTGGGCCTCGGCTGTTATCATCACCACAGCTGAGACACAGGGGTCCCAGTAGTGTCACTTCCTATCACTGCTGTGGGGTGAGAGGAGGGGGAGGGTTTTCTGCTCTCTCGACCTGATGTCACACATTATGAAAGAGAGAGAGAGAGAGAGAGAGAGAGAGAGAGAAACATGGGGGAAGTTTCTCTACCTTTCAACACTGGTGTTTTATTAGAAATAGCTGCATTTCAAAAGAATGAAGTTTGCTTGATTTTTCAGCAAAGGACATAAAAAGTCCACTAGAGCTTGGTAAAAACTGCTGGTGGGGCTTACATACACAGATTCCAGATGAGTGAGTCAGATGTTGGCTGAAGCTACATGTCCTGACTCCTGATTCATTTGTTCTTTCCGAATATATATATTTTTTCTTTTTTTTGGTTGAGCAATTCATCATTTACGTGTATATTGCTTTTATAAGTTTCAGTATTTACTTATACACAGTTTACAGCCAGTAACTCAGGCTGACAACGTTATATGTCTCTCTTTTATGGGAAACGGGGATGAGGTTTTTAAACAAATACAACTGACGTGAGCAGTCTGGCATGTGAAGCCATTTGTGTTCCTACGTTGCTACTTCCAATCACCAATGTGTCAATATCCTGCATGAGTTTTAGAGTAAAGTAAAACTGCAGTGGGGAGAGAGAGAACACACTATGTGGGGGCAGAAAGTGGGGAATGCTGTGCCCACACATAGATGGTGTAAGTTTAAAAAACAAAAAAAGAGAACGAAGAGAGAGAGAGAGAGAGAGAGAGAGAGAGAGAGAGAGAGAGAGAGGTTAGGAGGAGTGTGATCGTTTTGCATAAAATGTAGTTGCATTTTGCTCAAGGCACAGGTTGTGAGCAACATCTGAAGGGTTTCCTGGTGCGACACAGGATGAGTCACACTTCTCAGAGGCCACAATCAGTTCCCTGAATTGTTACTAAGAGAGCAACTTCCCTCCCCTCCCCACCCCTGCCCTCCCTTGTCTCCTCCCATTCTTCTATCTATGGGAGTCATTTTCTCATTCATACAAAGTGTATCCAGACAAGCTGTTCTGATAGCGACTGACCCTTCATGTTACACAGAGAGGTTTCATTGCTTTTTTTTTTGTTTTTTTGTTTTTTTGTTCGACTTCTAAATCACTCATCCACTTACTCATTTCTCTGTATATCTCACACCTGTAATTGTGTGGAAACATGTTTTGTAACTTGTATCATGTTCTTTTCCCAATGACCATTTTCCAATTACCATAAAAATACTGAGTGAATGAGAATCAATCGCTCACTTCCCCTACATTTCTCAAACAAACTACAGCTGGCTTAAATATAGTCCATTATTGGGGTTTAACGCACAGGCCAGTTCATATGAACAACAAACATTACGCCCTTTTGAACTACTGTATAATTTAATGATGACAGATTACACTGAGATAGATACAATCACGTAAATACACCCAGTTCCATGGAAAAAAAAACACTTAGAAACATATGACTTAGTACACGTTATTTCATAGGAAATCATGAAAGCAGCACACCAGTCATCTCTTCAAAATCACTCATTTTCATCAGAATAGAAGTGATTCAGGGACAGGTTCATTATAACACAGATGTCTATTTCCAGCTAATTACAGCCACACCAACTCAGTGTGACCATTGCGGAATATTTTGGCAGCCTTTCATCATATCAACTGGAAAAAAAAATAATAATCCACTTCCTCTCTCTGTGTCAGAAAGTTCCAAAACTGCAAGGCAAACCTCATGACCACATACATGATCACTGATAATGAACTTCCCAGTAGTGTAAAAGTTCACAAATGTCCTTCCTGCAGCTGTGTTTCTCAGTGATCCGTTCACTGCAAGATATGGCATCTGTGTTTTTTTTTTCTTTTTTTTGTTTGTTTGGTTTTTTTACATTTGCACCTGTGCAATCAGTCACTAGTTCATACTTAATACACAGAGCTATTTCAGCACTTCCTCTGGTATTTAAATTGAGCAAATGTGTTTCTAGTTAGAGGCATTTTGCAAGCGTGTACTGTACATCATAGCATCTTGGTGCCAGGATATACAGCAAATACTGCATGCAGCAATGCTTTTTTTTTTTTTTTTCCTGTTTTGACCAATGTTGCAATTATTACATTAGTTCCAGTATTTCTGTAGTTGCACTTCCCAAACTGAATATTCATTACAGCTGAGGGCTATCTTAACTGAACAAGATGTAAAAGACCATGAACAGTGGTGAACTCTCATTCGGGTATGAAGATGAACTAACATGATAAATTGTGAATGTGTGTGTGTGTGTGTGTGTGTGTGTGTGTGTGTGTGTGTGTGTGTGTGTAGATGATGGGAACAGTGATCCATCCCAGTTTATAGTCACTGTGTGTACTTTGTGACTCAACCTTTATTATTCTAATAATCACCTTTGTTCATTCAAAGGTTTTACGAGCTATCTCAGCACGCTGCTTAAGTTCCTCCTTACACTGAGAAATAATCACTTGACCAATTATAGTCACAGACCCATTAGGAGCCTTGATAATAATGTCCTCAGGGAGTACTACACGCTGGTGTTTTATTGTAGCTTCTTTGTAACATCTATCAGTTTGTCCCAAGGTTCTGTGGTAAGTACAATAGGGTAAAATGGTTTTTCCTTGTCAAAAAAACAGGAAGAATGAGTACTTTATTCTTGTAACATACTGGTAAACCAGCTTGAACAACCACCAACACCACAAAATGAACACAGAGGCACAACCAGGAACACCATTGTGATCATTATGTAAACTATAATGGCTTGTAATTAATTCAGATAATGATCCCTGCAGTGAAATTAAAAAAAATAAAAAATTACCAAGAGAGATATAGAGGGAGAGACAATCTGTTGAATACAAGTTTCCTCTTCCTCTAAATCTCCATATATTAAACATATGAGTCAGCCCAGTGAAAATGAGTCTTCCTGCATGTATCCTGTCCTCTATTGACCTGTGAGCTCATTTTTCTAAACTGTGTCTAAAACTATGTTCTAAAAGTTACTATCCCAGGCGTGGAAATGGCATTCAATAAAGTTGAAATATTCAACACATATTGCCGAAGTTCCATCTGTACGTCTTATTTTCTCCCAGTTTGTTACTAAGCAACGCTTTGGACCGGCTTTTTCCAATATTGTGAGTCAGTCCAGTTCAAATGCGATTATTATATTATTATATTTCCAAGTGGAGTCTTACATTAATGCACATTACTCCACTTTACATGCTCTGTCATAGTCTGTAAGGGCTCATACTTCAATAATAATTAATCATATACTTCATTTTTAAGGCAAAGTCCACTTTCCCCTTCAGAACAGAACAAAATCTTTGACATTAACAAAGCCGTATACAATTGGGTTCAAGAAATCTTGGTCCATGCTCACTCATGTAGCACACTCATGGCGCAAACATCTCATTCCACCTCAGCTGTATAAATCCTGTGTTGGGCTGGTATCTGGCAAATTCACCACCCTCTGGAGAAAAATAAAACCAATGATCATGAGAAAAAATCTGGGCAAGATGTGAATTTATCACATGATGAGACCTGCGCCGTGGCTGGCTGTAATGTTTAATTATGCAGTCATATGCAAATGTGGTCCAGTTGTTACACAAGCTGGCATATAAGCACTCCCTGCACCATGACACCTCGCACTGAACCTGCACTGACACATGGCTATTCCCAGAGTCTGTGTTATTATGTTTATGACAGTCTGAGCCTTTGGCATTAGCGTGTTGCAACAAAAATTTAATTAGTAACACATGCGTTTTTTCTTCACCTTTCAGTCATTCAGCTTGGTGATCCTGCTGTAACGTAGCCTCAATTACTGGCCTTTATATAAATTTATATAAAATAGTTATAATCAAAATATGTTCTTCCACTTTCAGTATACTAGCCTATAGTCTTGCACAGATAACAGTCTTTCCCAAGTTGTTACTACCATGCTTGCAAACCTCCCTTTTTCTCTCATTATATTTTACAGAAGTGCCACATACTGGGTTTTTTGTAGTGGATATAACACAATTCTTAATTAACCTTGGTGCACACTAATCCCAATTATTTGACCCAGAACATCAGGCATCAATGTTCAAAGCAACTTAGATCAAGCCTTCCCCTTGTAAAGCTTAATTGGAAAATGAACTTCTTCACCCTGTCAGTGTACTTCATACTGAATTCATTCAACTAACACACAGTAAATACACTTTACACTGTATGGCTTTTTAAACAAACATAAACTGAAAATAAAAACCAGCTGCATTTTTGATGATCATTAAAGTTTTTTGAGATTCACAGATGCAGATGAAACTCTCATTTCCACACATGCAGAGACATAAAACACAAAACAAAGAAGGGGTATGAGTGTAAATCAAAAACATTCATTAACTTATTATTTATAATGTAAGTTAAATTTGAAAACAAACTTTTCATGGCAATGGAAAGCCATGAGATCTGGGTCCATTTATAGAAGGGTTTTCCCATCAAGAAAAAAGCACCAGAAAAAAAAAAGTTTATTTCCTCTACAGGCCACTGAGCCCATAATGGTGGGCTTTATGATCATGACAGTGACATTTGAGGTTGAGGTTTGTTGTGTTGTGAGAGTCAGCGTGCGGCAGGACCTGCTTTGGAGTCGGTGTGTGGTGCTGTGTGAGGCCTGCTGGGACAGAGTGAACAGTGCACAGTATCAGATTGTTCCCTGCCCGCCGTGCTGAGTTTCCATGGAAGTGGCAGGATCTGTTTCTGGAGCATTCTCTGTGCCGTGCGGTTTCCTGTGACGTGTCTTCAGCAGACATCTCCATGGCAACCGCTTGTTTTTCCTGAGACACCTTTCGAGTCCTAACAGGAATTCCCTACTAAAAACCTTAATAGCCTCCCACCCCACCCCCATTGGATTTTAAGGATCAAAAAAGGATTAGAAATACAACACCAATACATTTTTCCTTGTCTCTTCTGATATGTAAGTGGGGGGAATATCTCTGTAGATCCCTGTTGTGACCAAAACAAGGGACAGCTTGTAATTCTGTGTCAAAATGTTTTGTACTCTTAAAGATATTTTGGAGGAAAGGTTGCATGAGTAATTCTCTTTATTCACTCCCAGCTATTTTCTGCAGAGAGCCCCAACTGGTCTAAGTTTGTACTTGTGTTCCCAAGGCAAAATTCCCAGGTTGCCTAAAATCTTTTAAAAGTACAAGTGAGGACCTGCCATTAGTCAAAGATATTTTCAAGTGAAGTGACACTCCTAAAACAAAACAAAAGAAGCACACTGTTGGAGCCCACATGCTGACAATGTTTCAAATTCAAGTAACGCATTAATGTTTAGCCAAATGTTGTTGTTTTTTGAACAACAGAGTTTTACTTGGATTGACTACAGAACAACACT
This sequence comes from Seriola dumerili, assembly GCF_002260705.1. Taxonomy (NCBI): domain Eukaryota; kingdom Metazoa; phylum Chordata; class Actinopteri; order Carangiformes; family Carangidae; genus Seriola; species Seriola dumerili. The sequence goes on along the minus strand of NW_019174424.1, from coordinate 4,129,556 downwards.
CCTCACTAACTAACACAGCCAAGAGCTGGGAAGGATTTAAAACAGCGTCTTTTGAAATGGATGCCCTCTGTGACCCAGAGCATGCTGCTTCCTTTTTGTTTTTTTTTTGTTTTTTTGTGCTTTTGTTTTTTTTTTTTGGTCTTATGCATGCTACCTGTTGGTGAGATCTCATAGTAAAACACACTGTATAATGTTAAAGCCAGTAAAATGTAATTAATTAAAAACTGATCATATGACAACAAAAGTCTAATCTAAATAATTAGCAAAAAGTCTACATCGTGCTGTGCTTGTGGTCTCTGTATATCATTACTGTTTACATGTTTACTTAGAATGAATATTGGGTGTGACAGTGAAGCTCAGGTGAAGCAGGGCTATTTTGTGAAACCAATGAAATAAGATTTCAAATTACTCTTCAGTAAGATCCACACAAATTTGATTTCAAATGTGTTTGATTGTTGAATGAATCCAGACATACATACCATTTTTGCGTCGGGTGGTTCTTAGCCGCCACATCATTCATTACAATCCTGGAACTTGCAACTTGTCTAGTATTATTTCTTGCATAAAACATCCTTATGAGCCTTATACAGTGCTGCAGGGATGATGTGTTTTTGTAGGCCAACCTGAAAGTTAGCATTACCCTGGTACCCTTAACAAGTTTATAATATTTACACGTTATGTTCAGCACAAAACAAATGAACACCACTTTTCTGATTTTTGAAGATAAAAGGTAAAAAGGTAATGTTAGACTATAAACGAACTACACCATGGTTGCATGACTTCAGTGTCAGCACCACTGAACTTCCAACTTGTAATTTTGTTTAGTGTTTTTACCTCTTCTACAAAAGCTTTTCCTCTTATAAAGTTAGTTATAGTTTGCAAGAATGCAAATATAAACACAACAAGACTGTAAAAGCACAGTGGTGAGTAGATCGTTTTTTGTGTTCAGTGTCATGATGTTAAATGTCTCTGACAACCTCTGTAGTCTCACAAATAAAAGCTTAAAAAGTGGGAGTGAGGTATTTACTATTTACTATTTTATGTTGTAGAATTAAAAAAATATCTTCAGCTTGTGTTAACACCAGACCTTATTTCAGGCATCTAACCAAAAACCCAGAGACTTCGGTATGTGGGAACCAGAGGTGCAAAAATGATTAACTTATTTCCAGGTTTTAGGACTCACTCATGCACCATTCTATTTACAATGTAAGATGTACTTTTTCATGCAAGTCCAGATATAACATACTGTACATACAACATACATCAAAGTAACAAAGTACATTTACTCAAGCACTTTTTAGGTTCTTTACTTAAATGGCTCCATTTTATGCAACTTTAAATTCTCTTCAACCACTTTTAAAAGACAAATATTTAAGCTGCTTAATAAATGAATTCTGGTGTATTATTATCATAGATTTACTATCATAGATTTTATCATTGTTTGGTGACGCACCATCCCGGCACTCCTCGAGGATATTCAATGTCATTTCTGGTCACCTGATGACCTCTGCTACAGGAAAAGTCTTCTGTTCACACCATCTGACTAAGCTCTGGGTTCAGCTTTTTGTTCTCTTATCAAAACATAGTTGCCTAATGTGCATACTTAGTTTACTTACGCACAGTGTAAATACAATATAGAAATATTGTAGACACATATGGGCAAGTTCTCTCTTTATCTCTTTGACTTTTACACCTCAATCCTAACCCTCAAACTCGCATGTAAATTCATGGCATCCAGCAGTTTGGTCACACACACACATAGACACAGACACACACACTCACACACACACACACACACACATACATACAAACAGTTGTCATAGTATACTGAGTACGTGACTTGATGTATTGAATGGCTCAGCTAGATGTCACATTATCAGAGGCTTTCCAGTAAAGCTTCTGCTACTGGCTTATGATCCACACATGATCCAAAAATGTGGCTTTGGATCTATTTCTCTCTCTCTCCCTCTCTCTCTCTCTCTCTGTCTCTATCTTTCAAATGACTGAATTCCAGTGTTTGGTCACATTGCACGTTCCACACTGGCCAATCAAAAAGAAACTCTGTCTTTCCCCTGAGAGCCAAGCTGACTTGTGGAACGGCAGAAAACAGCACACAGTAACATCTGTGTTCACATAAATGCCAGCACCACATCCAGTTTCAGTAGAAGTCTGTTTATTGGGTTTGTCTTAATCTGAACTATACTGGTTTAACACATCAAAGTCTGTTTACAGTGGAGTACTCCTGCACGTGTGGAAAAAATGTGTGTGACCTTTTGTGGCTCCATAAGGAGCTGCAGGAGGTCTGATTTGATGCTGGCTGGGACTGAAGACTGCAGGTTTGAAAATGAAAAAAACCTCAGGAGTAAGAGAGAGGTTGCCTTGATACTTTGATACCTTGCAAGTCTGACTGTTATGGAAATGCAATGCTAAATTGGCAGATTACTCCTTTAACCTGATTTAGAAGGTTTACCTTTTGCATAAAGGTGAAACATCAGATAGCTGCCAAAAGCAAGGGCATAATAAGGTTCCCTATGTGCATGAAAAATAAGTGAATGAGCTTGACAGTGCATTCATATTGTTGTACTTAACTCTATTTACTTCTGTTTTTAATCCAAGCTGGTTTGCTTTACTTTAAATGACACTAACTGTTAAGGCAATTATCGTGAAGCGGGAGATACTTTTAACAGGAACACTTTGATATTGGACAATCACTCACATGTTTATTATTGCCACTTGCAGAGAAGAAGTATATAAAGTATCATGCACCTGATAACAACCTCATTGTGCAGGAAGTAAAAAGTTCACATGGAATCTAATCTAATACATAGTTATACCCATGGACATGACTCACGGCTGTTGCTTTAAAGTGAGGACATGCTGCATAAAGAGGTGGTGCTAACTAGTCCCATTGAGTGCTAGGAGTATGAAGATGTTCAGTTGGATCAGTGCCTTCAGGCATCTGCCACATGGCTTCCAAGGAAATGCAGCTCACCCCTATTCTTTGCAAAACCTCTGTTTTGTTTCATCTGATGAAAGTCAGGATAGCTACAGCTGGCAAATAGAATTGGAATTGTTGAAGAAATAAAGAACAAACAAAGAACAAACAACAGACTTTAGTTGAATTCTGATTGCCAAAGGCAAATAAGATCAACTTTGCATATTACAGGCCGTTGCTTCAATATTCTTCTTAATTTCAACTAATGCCATGAAAAGACCAGAACCAACAATCTATTTCAATAAATGCCAATAGTTTCCCAGCCTGAATGTGACTCTCATCGTTTCCTACTGAAGATGTAAATCTTCGTTTGTCACAAAAATATACTAAATAGATAATAAACTATAGTTCCCATGTTCATCATAATGAAGGAACATGCCACCCAGTCCAGTTTTTAATAGTGTTTGGACAGCAATGGAGCTCTATGGCACAGCGGTATAGGTTATATCAGTCTCTGGCTTTTTGTGGCTTAAATTCATTGTTGGTTTTGGTCTTTTCATGTAAAAACAATATAACTTATCACCACACTGAAAAACACTAACAATGATATGTTGACATGCACACCATTGTTTACTCTCCTTATCATTATTGAATGTATCTCTTGTAAACATTATTTTATATGTACTGTGGATTGTGCATTGGGTTTAAAAGACTGATGGAACGAAGTAAATGTGTTTGTGAATGTCATGCGTCATTGACTTTAAAGAGCCTCACAAATAGCATATCTGAACACACTGATCGGCACAACACATCTACACAGACTGATAGTGACAAAGAACACAGAGCTGATAAACTTATCTGTTCATCTTTTTTACGTGCCATAACGCCATCTATAGAAAGTCTAATTCAGAGGAAATTTCTGAGGAACTACTAGTCACACCCCTGTGTCACGCCTGTTTATCTGCCAGCTGTTACTTTCTGTTTGATACGGTACACCACAGCCAGACAGCTGTAGATTTCTCCTTTTGGGTGGCGTGGGTGGTAGACCTACTTTGTAAACACAGTTGTTACCTCTACACACCACATGATCTAAAATTGCTTTTAAAGCTTGACAACTGAACTGATACCCAAGAAGAGCTAAGAGGAAATCCCTGGAATTTTGAGTACTTGAGTACTTCTGGGGAAAAAGTATTTGGCTCTTCTTGCAAAACTGGATGGTTTCGCAAGAAGAGGAAGTTTGTGTATATTTGTTGCTTTAATATCCAAGTTTTCTGGTACTGATGTAATATGTTTGGTATAAACAATGTTTTATTTGCTGAATTAATGCTGAGTAAAAATAATATGATGCAAATATAAAGTAATAAATAATAGTAATAATTAAACATTATAGAACCACTGTTATCACAGCCAATTCCCACTTGTGATTAATGTGAGCAGCATGTACCCTGAACAACATGCATACTGCCTCTTGATACGTGTCTACACACAGATTGCATAAAGTATAATGTTCACGCACAAATACTGTATTATTTGGTTCCCATGGTGATGACAACCTGTGCTCCACAATGAATGGGGAGAGTCTTTGCGTAAAAGTGCTGCATTTCCCAATTATGTCACAGCACAAACCTAATCAGGTGTCCTGATGTGACAGAGACACACCTTGGTGAAATAAAAGATTACACACACACACACACACACACACACACACACACACACACACACACACACACACATACATAGTGTTGTTATATAATAGCCCAATACAAGCTGAAAACTGTCCTGGTGATATATAGATTATTTATAAAACAAACTGTTCAGCTTCTTTTGTCAACAGACACTGTTTTCAGGACAAAGTGACGTGTGTATCAAAACACATACGTATATATTTTTCACAACAGCACAGGCTACACCAGAGAGCAAAGTATCTCTGCAGCGTACAGCATCTGTATTTTCTGCTTATTAGTTTGAGCGTATGATAACCAAAGATAGTGAACAAATGTTGATTGTACAAGTGCTTCCCACTCAGACAAGATGATCAGGAAGTGAGTCAGGGCATCATCAGAGGGCTGCGCGGCAATAGGCTTGTTAAAGGTGTTGCCACTTTTTTTTTCCATTGTACACTATGCCTTCGGCGTCGTTTGACTGCTGATTACATGAGTATGGGTGCCCTGCGTAATGAAGGCTGTGTTAGCACAGTGCATTGAACTATCTTGTGCAGCCTACTCTTTTGCAGCGGTGACTCAGAGGGTGTTTCCCAGCAGTGCGGGAGGACTGTTAGGGATTTCTCTTCAGCTGGCATTTGTTTACATTCAGTACCTGATTGACAGTTGAAATCACTCCGACTGGTTTCAGTAAATGCAGAAAAGAAAGAAAAACTATCAATGACTTACCTGCACCAGCAGGATTTCAGTAATTTCATGAGTGGAGCACCCAAACAGCTTTATCTGGTTCAAAGACACACCACTCTTTTTCCAGTTCACTTTTGCACCTGTGAACTAGCACAATTAATGGTTTATATAAATGTACTGTATCTATCACCTGCCGACTATTGTTAGCTCACTGTGTAGGTGTGTGGAACCACACTGTGACATGGCCTAATTCTGGTTCCTGTATGACTCAAAGTAGCATTTTTACTACAGAATGACAAATTGTACAACATGGATCACATTACCAAGGAAATGTAAATATTTCTAAGTGGCCTTTTGGTACTTGTATGGTTGGTTTCCAGTAAAAGTGTAGGTAGGTTTTCATACTACAACAGGAGCTATAGTAGGAGTAATACTCAAATGATTCAAAACATCTCTACATAATTCCACGCTCAACTGAAAACTTATGTAAAAGCACTAAATTACCACAGCTGAAAAGGTAACAACACCTTATTGGATACACCTGCAAAATCTAATGTGATCCAATACAACAGCTCAACCATAAATTCTCCCTTTAGAAAGATAATAATGTTCATTTTCAGGTTGTAGTTTGCAGTGGTGTTGATATATATGTAGAATATAATATTGTCCAGTCCAACACACTAATAAAGAGTTGAATTAACACCTCTTGGGACATTTAAGTAAAAACTGGTCATTATAAGCTTTGTAGCGGAAGAATGTGTGGTGGAGATGTTGCACTGAATTGTATTAGGTTGTACGGTTGTACCTAATAAAGTGGCCAAGGAGTGTATATCACACTCCTTGTGAATTTGACATGAAGCAGGGACATCAGAAGTTGGCAGTATAGTGCAACCACAGTTACTGAAAGATGCTATAATTCAAATTAATGCGTGGAAAAGTGGGCCTTGTGCAGGAGACGTCTTGTGCAATCTGAATATCAATAGTTATGTCCTTTGTATACATTTTCCTTGGAATCTGGGATCTGCTTAACGTGTGATAAGACTAAAATAGCCAAGTTCATTTTGAGAGCTGCCAGAAAGTACTTGTGCACAATCCTGTCAGTGACAATGGCGTAAAAGTCTAATTTTGTCGTATTCGCTCATATTCCTACTTCATCTGCTTTTTCTTTTCTCTTCTTGGAAACCCCACCCCCCTGCACAGAGCTGCTGAAATGGCAGAGGATCCAGGTTCGAAGATGCAGATTTATAGAATGATAGCCAGAAGTGGAGTATAGCACAGGGTAGTGGAGTGCTTACAGTAAATCTGAAGGCCTGGAGGAGGAACAGGAGGGGCATGCCGGGAGAAGAGTCTTGGAGGGAGGGACTTGCGGGCTGTGATGACTCAAAGCTTCTCCCTGGTTGGCTAAGATAACTGGCATCTGGAGCTCATTGACATTAGCTCCATGGCGACCAGCAGTTGTGGAATTGTAAACAGACTGAGAGACTGGAAAGATGAGTGGGAATTGGGCTTTCACTGTTTATTCACCATGCGCTCAAGAGCTCCAATAGGGACGTCAGCTTACTGTATACGCACGTGCTGAGTTCAAAGTGGGCAAATTAGGCAAAATGAGTAGGCACAGACACAAACAGGCCTGCCCTGTTGCACAGTAGGAGTATCATATGCAACTTATGGCAGCTTTCATTGGTCAATGAGCCTTAAGTTACTTTTGCCACTGTAAAAAATGAATTCAGCATGACAATAAATGCTTACAGTATTTTAACTTAGAATACATTGCACACTTGTGAGACAACCAAAAAAGTTTATCTTGCTTGTGAACAAAATCTGAATCTAAGAGTGACATTTCAGAAGATTACCTGAAAATTAAACAATCCTGCTTCCCCTTTACAGCAACAAACTGCTTTAGCTTCTGTGACCTTCCTCATTTCTTGCAAAGGTCCAATCGATACTTTAAGTTGGAAGAATCACTAAACAACATAGCAGTAGTTCCCTAAATGGTAGTTCCCCTCTTTAGGGAACTACCAGTAACCCCATGTAAAACTTCATTGTATCACTTTAAGTCTTAGTGATACTTTGAAGGAGAAACTTTGCAGCTTTGATTCAGTGCTGACAGCAATCATTTCTGGTGCTAATACTTAGACATTAGCTGTACCACGTGCTAATACTAAAAGCTAAGCCCTGCAGTGCAGGAAACTTAGTTTGTGTAAAATGTGGTGCTTACTGTATCTCTCTCAGTGGAAAAGTAATGACGACACCGTGATGGGCCTTTTTCAAAAAAGACATTTTGACATACAACAATAAGAAAAGCTGACTGAAAGGAGTATGGCCTCAATTTGCTCTGTATGAAAAGTGCCCTGAGGCAACTTCTGTTGATTCATGTGGTGCTATATAGGCAAAATGGGTGTGTGTGTGTGTGTGTGTGTGTGTGTGTGTCAGTTTTTGCATATACAGTTCTATATTACTCGCACTCTTTTATTTATATCTGTATACTCCTTGAATTTATAATGATTGTATATTTTCTTCTTAAGAACTCTGATGTAGTGCATCACTATAATGACAACAAAGATATTCTATTCAATTCCATTCTATTCTATTCTACTCTATTCTATTCTATTCTATTCTATTCTATTCTATTCTATTCTATTCTATTCTACTTCTGTCTTTGTTTGGGTTATTTTTAACCCCAGTTTCTCATGAACACATGGCCAAAGTCCATTTCCTATGAGCTCTCTATCACTTTATAGACAATTTGTGTAACATTGTAAAATGTGGATGAATGAGATTATAAAATTAAGTAAGTGGTTTAATCTTATATCAGATACTTAAAATCTAGTGGGACTGGTTGATGTTTTGTGAATTTCTGAATTTTCATCAAGTTAAAAATGCTTGATGCTTTACTTCTCCGGTCAGACAGTTCTTTGTGGTCCTAGTTTCAAGAAATCTTATATCTGACTGCTTGTTATCAGTGATTTCAACAGATTACAGATTATCCATCTTGTAAGGGGACCTCCACAAAATCCCACATCCTACTTGTAATTATTTCTGAGAGACTGACGTGAATGGATTTTCCCAGTCAGCAGGTTGTATTTATCATGAATCCAGCATCATATTAGGCACTTCACTGTGCCATAATATGTCACTATGGCTGAATACTGGGACATTATGCTCAAGGACAAATCAGATAAACCCATTATCTAATTTTTATACAACCATTTTACTGCACTTTACTGCAGTGGAATTCCAACACAATGTTAAGGTAATATCTCGTGTGTCATATTAAAAAAGATTGCTATTACACATTTAAAAAGAACAGTCTCCATTCCGGGCAGATAAGTAAGTAGACAAGCAGTAATTTGAATAACAAAGCCATCATTTTTCAGGTTACATGAAGCATAAGAACTGTATTTTGCACATTGTGGCTGAAAAGCTTTCATTTTTGACAATTAAATTTTACAAAGTTACCTAAATGACATGATACAGCTTCAATTCTAAGCAATGCTAGCAATACAGTGTGTTACAAGAAGTACCTGAAGTTGCAAATTTATGTACAGTCCCCAAAATATTACACACTGCATGGTATTTGTATCAAACATAAAGTCTCTAAATAAGTGTACCTATGAGTTCTTTGTGTAAACTGTGAGGCAGGTTTGAGTACAGCTATGGAGAACATGCTGGCTCTTCCTCAGAAAAACCTGATGTGGGAGCTGTAATGGTTTCAGATTTAGACACAGTGAGTGGCTTGTGGGAGGGAGGGGGGAGGGGAGTGTTGCACTATAATGACAGTTCTCTAGAATCACATGATCAGAGACTACCAGAGAATTTCTCCTGAGCAACACTGAAGGTCAGTCTGTTTTCAGCCATCAATTAGGCCTTAAAGGTGTTTGAGTTTCCTATGTAAATGCCTTCTTTAGACTTCTAATTAAATAGGCTACCAGGTAAAGCAACACAGAGCAGTGACACATGCTCAAAAGGCTTAATTTTATCGAGCAAAATGTACACTTCACATAAACCCTGCGCAGAGTGTACACAATCACATAAAACACTTCCCATATATACAGAATAGTATACATCATTTTATTTCTTGTGCTTCCCCATCTACCTGCACCTCTTTCACTTGTGTACATGGACCTCAGGCTTACTAGCAAACAGGAATGATGGGATGATATTTTTATGCTCAGCAATTTTGCAGCAGCCTGGACTTATTTGGTATTATCACACACAAAGGGTGTATTTAATACTCTCAGCTACATCCTGTACTGACCTCCTCAAAATGAATTAAGCCAGAAAAATGATTCATGTTGTTATCCAGATCCTCCGATTGTTCAGTTCTGAGTAATTAAAGGACTACTGTGCTTTTCTGGAATGTTTTATATTTCACTGAGAAAGCAAAGACTTTCCCAAACAGTCTTGTGGCACTCCTTGTGACGCAAATGACATTTATGAATGTGTATTTTAATAGAATACGTATTTCATATCAACACATTTCTGGAAAAAACAACATTGTTCTGAACCACTCACAGAGTGCAAATCACCTCAGAGGCCCTTTATCTTATTGAAGCCTCTGCCCTGAGCCCCATTGGCTGAAAGCAAACAGCTAAGTGCTGTGGAAGCAGGTAGAGCTGGAGCGCCTTCCCGTAATATGAAGGTTATTGCAGATTCCTGTTTATCCATCATTTAAACAGTTTGCAGTAAATGTTCATGTGTTCCTGGCTGTAGTCTCTTTTAATGTTACTGTGCAGTAAACATGAGGTGATCCGTGCTTTCACAGGGCTTTGCAATGAGGAAGCTACAGTACATCTGGGGAACGTTTATTATAGAAATCATAACCATTAAATCGAGAATTGTTTAACCCTTGCGTTTTTCCTTCCTTTATCTGCTTTTATTCCTCATTGTTTGGCATCCCACAGACCCCACAGATGGATGTGTAAAAATTATAATAACTGCAAAATTTTCAAATTTCAAATGTCTCTTTTTTTTCTTTTATCCTTATTGAAACATAATATGTAGAAAAGTATTGACCAACCTAGGCTTGCACATTTGATGAAAGTGTTGTTATTACACCAAAGGAAAACATGTTTTATATGTTATATGACTGATGCATGAACAAATATAGATTTTTTTTTGGTCCTCTCCAGGACTCCCAAAGTTAAATGAATTAATTACTGCTAAAAACAAAAAAAAAAAAAAAAAAAAAAAAGCTTTAGCAAAAGAAAACTTTTGGAAGGTTTTTCCAGATTTCACGGTGAATACAAAAAAGCACTCAAACCCTTTCTCACGCAGGTATACAGCTGGGAACCAGGCCACTTTTTCAAAGGACAGACAGCCAAGGAACACAGGATGTCTTGTACTAAAAATAATCCCTAAACAATAATTCATGCTGCAGGAGAAAATTGATGTGACTCATTGTGCAGCCAGTTGGAGGGGAACTGATTCCTGATAAAAGCCAGTTGTGTAGTGTAGTATTGCTGTTTTGGTTGAAGTCTGACTGTTGTCTCAGAGCCTGGCGTGCAGGTAAACAGAACACATGTAGGACCCATTGTTGTTAAACTTATGATCACATTGTTCCAGAGACCTGGCAGCACTCTACTTGATTACTGGATAGGGTTGCACCACGTGCACCGAGTGAATACATCATGTCTTCGAATTCCTGTGTACTGAAATAGACCGGTTGGCATACTTTTACCTGAGTGCATATTTGTGTACAGGGTGGAGAGCATTTCTGAGAATTCGTATGCCATTCTTGCAGACTGCTGCATCATTATTTATCTGCATGTGAAAACATGTTAGGTCACGCTTACACCCACAATCCAATGTGTCACACCAGAACAAAGGAGTCTCCTTGCACTTCTCTAGAAGACTGGTTTGTTATTTCACAGTTCTGGTGTATTTTGTCTAAAGCAGCTTCTCAACTTCTTTGTAAGAGGAAGAATAAGATGAAATTAAGCTTGTAGTGTCTTCTAAGAAACTACCCATTAAAGGAGAAACTTCAAAGCTCTTGCTATATGATAAGAAACTGATAAAATACTGAAGCATGTTTGTGTTTAGTGTATCTTTAAAAATGCAGCGATACGTAGAGCAGTGGTTACCCATCTGGGTTCAAAGCAGGAGCTGGTGCTTAGTAATCTTTAAGTGAGCTTGTGGTCTGTTTCACTATGAGTGAAGTAAATCCCCAAAAGAACAAAGTCATCAAGAAGCAAATCAATCAATGAGATCTCATTTCATAGAAAAATAGTGATCTTTATTATAAATTAACGAAATGTTCTTACAAATATAAATAAGTGCAAAGTTGTATCAGTCTGCTTGCTTCGTCAAACTTCTCAAATATCTTCAAGCATCCACAGCCAGTGGTTTGGCTGGCAAAGGTACATCTTTACAAAAGACAGCACAATGACAGGTTTACCATTTCATCTTCACTCATGTAAACATTGTTTTAAGGAAAGGACACATTTTGACTCTTTTCCTTATTAGGAAAGGAAAGATACCATGTTTTAATACATTCATTTGCAAGCAGTGGTGATCCTGTGTTGCGCCACAGACAGTACCACATCTTATGGTACATACTTCCTCACCACTGATGCCATACAAACTTCTGACTCACAGCAGTGGTACTGTTCTCTAAATTAAGATCCTGTAGGATTCAGTCATGTTGGTGTTCCAACAAACTGTTGTCTAGTTCAGGCAAGTTTGGCATAAACCCTTCCTCTGAACAGAATATCAGAAACATATCCTCTTTCCACATTTTATGGTCTTAAAATAGATTCAGATTAAAAAAAAAAAAAAAAAAAAGTTCAGCCCTTTCCCATCATGGCTGGCACAGTTTCCATTGTCTGTGAATCTCCAGCGTACACTTGGTCAGAGATGCTTGATCGCTGAACGGACATGTCTAATCTGTACAAGATTATCATCCAATGTCAGCAGAAACAAAAAAGCCAGTCTGATCAAAATAAAGCCAGTCCAGCTTTAATGGGTAGATGATTTTCTGAGGCTGATGTGCGTGAGCTCGACAGCCTCGCAGCACATTGGTTAGCAGCAGCAGAGGGAACCTGTGTGTCATCAGAGTGCAGACAGCTGACTGTGAGCCTCACTTCAGTTTTCAGTAAGTTGTACGTCATCACTGAGACGGAGGAGGACGACAGGGGTTATCTCTCTTTCATACCACCAGACTACAGCAGAGCTATTTCTCTTGGCCCTCTTTGTGGGTTAGTCCTCATCAATCCAGTGTCTCTTTCCTGAAATGTGGACGCAAGCTCACTTTTCTCTGAGAAGTAGGCACATCTTGTCAGAACAAAACGGCTCCTTTTCACAAGCTCAGTCCTGGGCTTGACTCTCTTGGTCTCTGCTTAATCATTCCTCCTCCGACAAAACACATGTAGTTGTACCAAAACCATCCACTGTCTTCATTACACATTTAAGTCTCTGCTCCTTCAAGAGCATTAGTCCAACACCTCTAGATAGGAGCATCATACTCCTGGAGGAACTCCTTAAGAGGATGAGGAAGCTGATCTCTTTTAGAGGAAATGTCCAAATGCCCGTTGACTGTTTTCCTGCACAGGTGCTGCAAGGTGGACAAGCTGCAGGAGAGAGGTTTGATGAGCTCCAGGGGGATTTTCTCTCCTCCAGAGTAAATGTAGTACATATTCCCACTGCGAGTGTTCCCCTTGCTCTGTGGCATGTAGTAATGCACCAGCTTCAGGACGCAGTCGAAGTGGGGAACGGACTGAATGTTCTTAGGGTCTGTTTGCAGGTAAAAAGACGCAGTATCGCACTGGATCCGCAGATTCTTGGTGCCTGACGCCGTCTTGACACTGAGGGTGAACAGGTGACGGTTGTCGGAGCTGTCCCGAATGAGGAAGGTGCCGGTGGTCTCGGCTGCCAGCATGGCATTGGCCTCCTTCCCAGTGATGGCACCCCAGTAGAAGCCACTCTCCTGGAGCTTTTGGAGCGTGGTGAGGATCATCTGGTACTGCGTCTTGGAGGTGAAAGTCTTGTAACGGTAAGGCAGCCGCATGTTGGAGTCCAAGAGGCTGCTGCTCATTGCGGAGTCAAACTTGCTGTGAGTTACCATGGCGCTGTGCCCGCTCTCTAAGTAGCCTGGGGAGCACCGGGCGCCACACAGAGGAGAGAAGAAGAGGTGGAGTTAAACAGAGGTTCAGAAGGATGTCTGGGAGGGCATGAAGAGGTCAGCTCTCTGGAAATAAAACACCTGAGGAGAAAAAAAAGATATGAGTGAGTTAGAGCTCAGTGTGGAAAAGATTAACCAGTAAATACAATTCTGTTTAAAAGTTTAAGTACACACTGACATAATATCCCAGATCTGTTTTATTCATGTAATACTCTTCAACTGCTGCAGCTCCACTGGAAACTAGTTTTCCAGATGTGGAGGTTGTGTGCATCATGCCTTTAAACATCTCTGGTGATGTGTGGGAGATTGTCTCACAGCGCCAGCAGTTTTTTTTTTTTTTTTTTTTTTTTTTTAAATTGTCATCTAAAAACCAAAGAACAACCACCCAGCTTGTATGACTCCTCTCCTCTGTTGGAGAAGAATGTTGGTTTTCACAATGTGTTAACTTAGATTAACTTCTAGCTATTTCGGGGAAACTTTTTTGTGTGTGTGTAATCTGCCCTCGGGACCCAGGCACCACGGTCAGTTCCAGTAAAAACGGCGTAATCCTGATTGCGCAATTTACATGCAGTAACCGGCTTTACTAAACAAACTAACTCACTTAGATAAAAGCCCAAGACATTTTTATTCACTTTTGAATCTTTGTTAGACTCAGATAATAATTATGTGACACACACACACACAAACACACACACACACACAAAGATTCTTACCTTCAATGTTTCTCCAGACTCGCTCTTTTCAAATAAATCCAAACGCTGGATAGAAGGTTGTTTAAAGTTATCCTGTTGTCTGAGGGTTGAAATGTTTTAAAGTTTGACCAGACTTGTAAAGCAGTTCTCTCGGTCTGTTACAGTCTGTAAGCTTCCCCACTGAGCTCAGGGTTTTAAGTGGAAGAAGTGCAGAGGATTCGAGCCCTATAACTGAGAGGAGACTCCGCCCCCCTCTTTCCAGTAAAGCCTCTCTTGGCGGACAGGAAGAATGTATTTATTCCTGCCATGCGAAGTGCCCTCCCCCTACTGCTCCTCCTAAATGAAGTTAGTGAGGAATTCCAAGCAATACTTATTTACCTCTAGTAACCTAGTTTTTTTCTCTTTAGTGTTTTGTAAACACTTTTTCATTATTTTTTTTTCAGATTTTTAGAACCAGCTGAAGAATTTCAAAAACATATCATTTCAATCTTATTTTTTGGTAAAGGTTCCTTGTTAGCGTCAAGTGTGAGGTAATCATTCAGTCTTAGCTGAAGCGGTTTGTGTAATCAGTTTCTGAGAAATTCACAGCAACAGTGTCTCACAAACACTGAGTACCAGTTCCCTTAGAGGGCGCCAGATCTTGGGTAACTTCATCAAGACCATTATTTCCCAACAACAGCAGCTGGTATCCCGGGGCAACAGGTTATTATTTATATGTGTTCCTTGCAGTGCTCATGAGAATATTTTAATGATTGCTGTAAAGTTCCCAAAATCTATTATTACACTAAGATCTAAAAGTTTGCTCTTCAAATACACCTCATTAAACATTAAAATGCATACTATAATGTTTTACTAATATAATTAGTAGTTTTTTAAATTGTGTCTTGGATTTACAGCTACAGAGCCCACATTGACGGATCAGCACCTAAACATGAATGACAATATAGTAAAATACTGTATTTTGATAGAAACTTGAATGTCCTTATATCTGCTATAGTGAGTTATAATCCATTTATTTATCATACAAGCAGAAGATCTAAAAGGAAAATTAAATAATAATTGTGTTTAGCCTTATCTTAGACCCTGTAACACTCCAATAGAATAGTCCAGTGTTGAGTGTCAACAATATGATTACAAAAAGTACATTTTTCCCCTGTGGTGACGCTACCTCCTACTCCCTCTAGTGAGACTTTCTTTATCATCACTTTAACAATTTCTACATCAGCGTATGGCTGTCTACAGGAAGTGTGACTTCAGATCGTCATGTAAAGACAGTCAAATCTTTGGTAACATGCGTGTGACTGATAGACTGCTCAGACAGTCCACATCAGCGCCCTCCCTGCTGACTCAGCTATGACCACCACAAGCCTCAGGTAGTTATTGTGTTGTAGATTAACACCAGGCTATGGTGTCATGTCAGACTTTGCCTTCCTTTAAACAACTCATTGATTTTACTCATCAGTAACAGTCAGAGTTTTACAATTGCTGTTGCCTGTAATTGAAAACCTAAAAATGAGAATAAAAAAAGAAAAACAGATCAGTTCAGTGCTTAAAAAGATACTCGGCATCTGTTTTGGTGTTAGTTTTACCAGAGCTCAGCTGGGAACTGGACAGAAGGAGGGGCTTGTGGGAAACAAATTGACGCCACAGAGCCGGATGGCCTTTGGTAAAAGCCAGCTGTGTCCACAGAGGTGAGTCAGGTGTTGTCTGATTCAGGCCATCATTAGGATAAGGGGGGAAGGGAAATCACTGGGATAGCCTTGTAACAGTCCACTTGTTCCCAGAAAATCTATTGTGTCATCCTTGTGAGGCATGTATTTAGCATTCAAAGTCTCCCCTGGGATCCTAATGGGAATCAATGGAGAGAAGAGGAGCAGTAAGTTGGCTCAAGCTTGGAGGGCGAAATCCCTGCAACATGTTTTAGCTCACCACGTTTCCTTGGAAACCACTACGCATATTATTACAGCATGCTGACTTTGCTTTTTAGCATGTCTACTGTAAATTCCCACATCAGTTGCACTTTTGATAAAGTGGAATACACCGACCTTTAAGTGCAGTGAGGAGGAGGACCTAAGTGTCCCCAGACATCAAGATTTATAAAGTAATGATAGTAATAAAATAAAGTAAAATAAAATAAACTAAACAAACCAAAGACAGTGTGTACTTACCCAGAGGTCAACCCACAAATGTTTGATCAGGCAAGGCGAACTAACTGACCTGGAACTGAGGGGGCTTTCGCTCTGTTGTTGTAGCGCACCGTGGGACTCCAGCCAAACATCTGAGGCTCAGGGTGTGAGGCTTGGCAGTGACAGACTTGGCTCTGTAGGCCGTGCGTGCATGTGCTTTCATTTATAGTAGATTTACATAATGTAAATAGTAAATCAAAAAAACACCTTATTGACCATGTTTTTATGTTTTTCTAAATGTGTGTCCAGGCTCAACTGGATGTATTTTGCCCACAAATACTGTTAGAATGTCTTGTCATTAGAAGTGAATGAGTTTAAATTCACATGCAAAGTCGATGAATTGTTCCCTATATTTTAGCGCAAGAGACAAGGCCTTGCACGATAGCTTGTTTGTCTAAACCACTGTTTAGTGGAAAAGGCAGCTGTTCAGGTTTTCCCACACTGACTCAGAAATTTACTCTAGCTCATGGTTCCCGTAAACCCGCTGGGTACGAGGGGGGAAAAAAGCGGACCTTTCGACTGGAAAGAGGGGTGAAAAGCAGAAAAATGTTATTCAACAAAATATTTTGGAGCTGCTTGGTTTAGCAGAAATTCACTGAACAGGGAGATCTTTTAAAAGCTTTGCGTGTTTTGCCAATTTCATGAAATTATTTGTGGTGTTGGCAATTACAAAGGCGCCGCTTATTGTTTGCACAGCTGTATATAGTGAGCCCTGAATTCAGGTTGAGTCAACAACATCAGCAATGTCTTTTTTTTTCTTTTTTCTAAACATTAGTTTAAACTTTTTTTGTTTTTTGTTTTTTTTGTTTTTTTTTACTGAAACCTTTACATGATACAAGAAAGGAGGAAACGGTGCTGCTGCTGTGAGATGCAAACCAAAGTGTGTGATTCAAATAAGGAAAACTCCTGTGGAACTGTCACTGAGATATGCAGCCAATACACTGGAATGTCAGATAATGTGAGTCTGTTAGCTTTGTACTATAGTCCTATACAGAGGCTGCCACTTGATGCCTCTACCTGCACGCCTCCATTTGTCTGCTAAAGAACATACAGCGTTTATCACTGTATTACTGTAAAACTTCCTTCTTGGTTGAGCAAGACCACTTTGTCATTACTAATCATCCAGTGATAATTTCCTGGTAACTCTCTCTGTCTCTCTTTCTCTCTGACTGTGTTGCTGTGAATGCTGTTCTTTGTATGTTTCTGTGAATTTTGGGAAGTGCCATGGGTGATCACCACAGTTGAGAATGAACAACAGGCCAGTACTGTTTTGTGACAGTACTGTTTTTCACAATTCGTTTTTCAAAAGAATAAAAAATTTTAAAAAATCACAAACTCAAAGTGTGGCATTGGTTTGAAATAAATGTACAGTATTTGACTAGAAATTTTTTTTAGAGTAGTCTTTTATGGTATGTGGATTGATATCAGGAATTGTCTGGAACACTTTGTGAGACTTGTCTTCCCACTTATTGCGTAACTCCATCAAGCATTACTGTAAATTTACAGGGAAGAAAGCTTTGTTATTGTTATTATGTATTTTCTCATCTACCCCTTAGTGTCTTAATGGGAAGTGAGAGCACAAAAAAAAGAAAAACATGTTGATACAAAAGCTTATATGGAATCAGACTTTGCCATTAAATTCTGCAAATATATTAAAATGCAAAAGGTAACACTTGTTATGTAACCACTTATTTTTTTCCTAGAAATACATGGATGTTTATTTTTATCTAAATCATCAGGTTATATTATAATAAGATTGTTTTCACTTATTGCACTACATGCCTGGCACATGCAGATGAGTTTGAATTCTTCTCTGCATACCACATAGTCTTTTTACGGCCATTAATATCAGCACTGTCACAGCTATCAACTGAGAAGAGCTAAAAGCCATTATCTCGTACTTTTCACACCCAGAAAATAATCCTCAAAGATATTTGACAGTTACAACTATTCTAGTTAAGTATGTGACCTCCTTAGCTCATTTTAAACAGCCTGTGTTTTTAACATTTTATTTTTATTTTTCTTGTGTAACCAATCCATAGATTATCACATCTTAAAAACATCTTTATCTCAAAACAGCTGTTTAACAGCACCCTATTATGCTGCTAAGTGATGTCCTCTCTGGCACTATTTGAACGTTGGCCCTGCCAGAAAATGATCAGCAAACCTTTCAGCTACACTACTCCAATATTTACATTACGCCACACTCAAGGTTAATGGGATGAGAGGGAAAGAAAAGCCCTTGATGTGACAACAGAGTTGTTGTCATTCACTGGCTGATTATCTACAGCCTGGTTTATTCTCTCCGCTTGTATTTTCCTGGCATGGGCCAGTGAGACGGTAAAAGGAATGTTTAGTGCTGTTGTGATAAGTTGCAACTGGAAGAGCACGTGGGAAAGTTACCAACATTTTAGGCACATGACAATGAGCTGGGGGTTTCAGTGGGGGGCTGTTATTGACACCAGCAACACAGGACTGACTCCCTCAGAGACCTGCACTGAAATTTCAAAACCCTTTCTTTCCAAATCACAAATAGCTGACACAGTGTGGCAATGACTGTTTAGACATTTACTGCTAACTTGTGAAAATGGATATAGGAAACACACACTGTGATTCGGTCAGTTTGACTGCACAGTCATGACATTGAGGAAGAAGTTAAAGAAAGACGCAAATGGCACTAACGTCATCAGATCCTTGATTCCAGTGTGTCATTATTTTCCACCGTGAACCACATTGTGCTAGATGTGGTTACTAAACACATGGCACCTCAACATTTACTGGAAAGCTGAAGTTCAAATATTTGACATTATACAGTGTTAAGCCAGCTGATGTGAGTGAACCACATCCCGCTATTCATTTTTAGAGGATTATAGACATGAGAAAGGCTGAAAAGGTCGACAATTATAAGTATGAGATAATCTTGTTAATTGTGGAGGTTCTAATGCGTACAATGATGATTTATTTTTGAAGGAATGGTTTGACATGTTGGGACATCACTTTCTCGTCAAGAGTAAGATGAGAAGATTGATACCACTGTCATGTTTGTACAGTAAATACGAAGCCACTGCCCGCGAGACAATCTGTTTTATTGTTAGACAACCTCTAGTGGCCGTAGTAATTATGACAGGAGCAAAGGAGGAAGTCTGGTGATGTAGTATACTGTATATGGCAAGAGACAGTGTTGTGCAAATTCAGTTCACACAGATTAAAATGAACAAGTTCACATTCATAGTTCACAATCTTGAATTCTGAGCTAAGTCCCAAAAACAAGATCACATCCATTTCTTCTGTTTTTTTTTTTAATTCTTTTTCTGTAGAACCCCCTCCTATCCATCTATCCCCAGCCCCAACCACTGCCACTTCCCAAACTAAATTAATTACTGTATACCTCTGTTTGTTTGCTATCACTGTTCCATAACCTTAACCTTGAGCTTATTGTAATCATGATGATAATGATGATCCATTAACCTTAAAGTTCTTATCTTAACCCAAACCTAAATCTTTTCCTAAACCTTAACAAGAAACTTTTGTGCCTAAACCAAACCGTGGCCTTTCAACAACCTTAACTGCTGCAATAATAGTATTGTATCAAAGGATAGGGACAAACGACCTATATAGTCATTTAAGTTGGAGGATTTGTTGCACCAGCAGCCAGCTAAAGCTTAGTTTAGCATAAAGACTGGAAATAGGGAGAAACAGCTAGCCTGGGTCTGGTCAAAGGGAACAAAACCTGCACTCTTCCAGCAACTTCATAGCTCACTGACTGACAAAACCAATGTGTAACAACAACGGTTTGCCATTTCATCAGGGGTTAGTAATAGTCTGCCACATAACCCCCAGTAACACAACAAATTACCATTTTTACACATATCCGTTTTTGTATGTGACTTTTAGCATGTTGATTTTGTTACCTTTGGACTGAGCTGTTTCCCCTTCTTTCCTGTCTGACTGCTACACTAAGCTAACTGGTGGTAGCCTCATATCTAGCGAACAAACATGGGAGGGGAATCCATCTTTTTGTCCAACTCAGCAAATAAGCACACTTCCCAAAATGTTGAACTGTTCCTTTGATATGTTTTACAAAGTATGAGTCATGCAAAAATTAGACACTTTGGAGGAAACCCTCACATCCAGGATTACAATCAGCACCTCTTTGATCACTGCACTTTGTGACTGGAATAAGTACATACCACCATGATGGTGGTATGACCTCTGCATCTGGAGAATGTACATCTGCCACGTTCCCAGTGTCCACATCACGATCAACCTCTGCCTCCAATTCAGACTACATCATGGCAGATAATATGATTGATCTAAAGCTGCCCGTCTATCTCGGCTCGCCTGCCGCTGCCGCCACCATCACTTTATCAGTATCAAATGCTTGGAGACAAAGGGAGCCAATGACATAATCGGGATCTTCAAAATGGACTTTGATTCCCACAAACCTCAGAAATAGCTTGCTGATGTCATTGTGCAGATGGTAATAAATCTGTTTGCACTGTAATAGCAGGCTGGCTAAGAGATGCTGTTAACTGAGAACACCTTGTTGAATGCTCTCGGGGTAAGGGAGCGTGCAGCCAGAACATACATATGTGTTGAGTCTGTGCACGGAACACAAAAATGCCTGTGCCTGAATACAGTGCTTATACGCAAATTGAATAATATTCTGGTTATCAATATGCATCTGCACACATGAACACATGCAAACGTAAGACACGCACACTTCCTCTATAGCACAGTAGTAGTAACTTGATCCTGAGCTGTGCCAGTAAGTCTGACATTTCCGGATAGATTTAGTGTGTACGTGCAGCGTTCACACACCGGTTTTGTGGTTGCTGTTCAGATCAGAGTGCTGATAGCTGCCTGTGATATGTGTCAGGCAGAGGACAGAGAAGATTTTACCTGGATTATACCCCACAGGCACCAGACCTTGAGAGCTCACTGATAAGTCACCTTTTCCTTCGTGTTATCCTCCAAATTGTCTGAAAGGTCTGAGTCAGTCACAGATGTTTGAGGATACTACCCAAAATGCACCAGTCATCCAGAGGAAAGCTTTCATCTGAGCTATTCCCTCAGCCAGTGAATGATTCCATACGAGAGTATGAATGGGCACTTCGATGACCTTACACGAAATCTCCTCATGGCAGACACAATGAAGTCATTGAAGAGCCTATTGTTACTGGTGCAGGTGTGTTCCTGTTCGGTTAGAGCGAGGAGCACGCTTTCATCATCTGTTAGTGTTTGTTTCTGTGTTTGAGCTTCTAATGAAAATGCAGCTGCAGTATCAGTCAGTATCCATCATCATATCTATCATTTCTTCTTCTCCTTTATTTCTCCCTTTGTTGTCTTAGTTTTCAGACAGATGGCTGCAAAAATCCTATTTTTCTCTCTTTGGCCCTGCATTGTAAATATTCAACTCCTACACTCACACAGGTTTGTGACCTCTAAAAAGAGCAGTTCAGTGTTCCCGAGAGGCCTAACAGAGGGATCTCCTGTCTGCACGGCCTCTTCCACATATTTCAGATGTGTATTCTGATTACACGCCCCACACAGAGGAGCTGAATGGGACTTTTTACTTTGACTTAAACCCTCAAATGCTGCAGGTTTTCATTGTTTTCCAAGAATAGCAAAGGGATTAATCACAAATATGAGTTCAGCAGTAAACAGGTCCTGGAACAGAGATCAGAAAAGAGCTCTACAGGCCCCTCTCTCTCTTCTCAAGGCATTTCCTTTTGTCCCCCTTCTCACTGGGCACTCCCTCTAGACAGGAAATTCTACTGGAGTCGCTCCAAACCATGTCCTCCTTTTTCCTTCATATTCCCGTTCTTTGGCAAGAAATCTTGGAAGGAGGGTGCACTCTGTCCCAACCTTCAACCTGCTTGTAAACAAACAATCTGCCTGTTCCAGAAAATCACTGTACAGCTTATCCAGCACATCTCATCTGCGATTCCTGCGATGCTGTGTGCCTGTGATTGTTAAACTGCACAATAAGCTGCAGATAATACACAGGATGTTACTTTAAGACATGAGATAAATCACAAAAATCTCACAGGGAAAAAAAAATGTGCTTCTTCTCACACTGTATTAAGAAAAAACTGAATTGAGTTTCCTAGAATTAGAGCCACCCACAGTTCAATGAATGTGCAGAAAAGTCCCACATTACCATGTTCCCACAGGGACAAGCAACCTTCTGTGTTGTTCACACAGTGTTTCTGCAGCTCTTCTTCTGCAAGTTCACTTCCAAAATATACTGTATACAAGAAAAAGAAAAAGTTGATTCCTATTTCCAGTAAATCGAATTAATGTGGCATACAGACTGCATCTATCTCTCAACTCAATTCTGTTCAGTCAAATTAAATTCTTTGACCTGATTACGTTCAGGAACAAATACTCAGAATTAGACTTAAGGTGGCTGCATCTATTCTTGGCTGTAATCCAAGTATGCCAGTAACTGACTGTTGGTTAAATCATTTACAGATTTTTTGTAAGCTGCATGTGACCCTTTCCTCTTAATAACTGAATCATAAACTCAAGTACGCCTCAGTTTCAGGCAGAAGGATTGTAATCGTAGATGTGATAGAGCCTGATTTTTCCCTTAACACTCTCATATCAAGGTCACTATGTCACCAGTGAACAACACCTCCTGCCAAGAAGTGCAGCAGTTATAGACGGTAATAGTTTATTGGGAAATTGCATTCAGATAGAACATTTATTAGGCATATCTCATTTCAAACACAAGCCAAAAATGATCAATTCACCCAACAGTTCACATGCAAACAACAGCTAGCAGGTTTTTCACTATTTCAATATTAAGATGAAGATTCAGTTACTGCAGGCCAGAGAACTTTATTTTATTTTCTGCTCCAGCCAGTTTTCATTTAATGTTTTGCAAGATTTTTGACACAGACAGTTTTCAAACTTTCACAACTGCACGTTTGTTGGAAAATACTTTGAACTAAATCAGCAAATCACATCCCGACAATATTTTACTCTCCACGCTGGGCACAAACCAAAGTTTCACTGCTTTTCGCTATCACTGCTATAACCTTCACTATCAACAGCTGGCTTATGAACAAAGATGTTGTGATATACTGTAAAGACGGTGTTTGCACGGTTATATGAGTGTGCGTAAGGCAGAGAGCGAGGGAGAGATAGTGGATTGGGGTGAAGGGAGGGAGAGACTTTGTTGTGGCTGCTCTTTTAACTCCCTTTCTCAGAAATCCTGCCCCGAGGATGAATTCACTGTCTCTCGGCAGAGCATGAGATTCCTGAGGTGATTTGAGCAGGGTTTATTCTTCCAGTAAAGCAACAATGCGTACATGCACCTAAATCACTGCAGTTTGCACCATCTAAAAACATTTCTGAGTATGAGCTGCAAAGGGCTCCAGCCTGTCTGTGTGTAATTTTCTTTTTGGACTTGCATAAACATGACAGTAGTGTTATAGGAGATCTGATGGGATGCCGTTTTCTGAATTGGCCTTGACAGCTCATTTTCTTGTTATTGTCTAAGACTCACATGATGGATAGCTTTTAACCCTAAAATATCAACTTCAAAGCAACGCCCTTCTTATATAAACTTGGTGATTGTATGCAAAGCTTAAAACCGAGAGAAAATAAATCGTCTTTGTTAAAGCAAATTCTACGCAGCTGTGAACTGGTTTGCATAAAAATGTCCACCAGGCTGTGTGTTGCACTTATGCTTGCGTGACAGTGTCTGTGTGTGCATGCCTGTCTGTGTGTAACATTCTTTGCCTGCATGAGCCCATACAAGAAAGAGCCCTTCTCATGCCAGCTGAGGTCAGGTCCGGACACCGTGGGGTGCACCCTTCTCTCGCCACGGTGGGCCGAGAGGCAGGGGGAGGCCTCCAGCGCTTCTGGGAAACAGTCTGGGCCTAATTGGAGCCTGACTGGTCTCACATGTCTCCACTTACTGGAGGAGACGGAGGATCCCGCTGCCTGGGCCTATGAGAGCCGCTACAGGCCCAGGCCTTACCCCCCCCTTCATCAGCATAACCACAGAGAGGCAAACTCTCCAAGCAGACCTGACATGACAGCATGACTGAGTGGTGTGGTCGAGTATGTTTCAGTGCAGTGAGGTCAGGCATGCTATACTGAATGGTGCAACTTTTTTTATTGTGTTTTTAAAAGAATATCTGACCTTAATAAATCCCTCCACGTACATTTTGTTCCAAGGATCTCCTCCTGTACAGTGTGTGCACCCTCCTCCTATTGTTCCCACTTCACTCATTCTGCGTCATGACTGATGGAACCTGCCCTCCTTACTGTATAGAATATCACGTTCCCCTTTCTCACGCACAGAAATCTCAACCACACAAAAAAGTATGTACAAGTACACAGTCTTTTCATGTGCCTGCTTATCCACGCTGCAGTGAGAAATGCGAGAACTGAAGAACAGTGCAGATGGTAAAAAACAAAGACTTTCCTGCTGCTGCTGCTGCTGCTGCCTCACCACCATAACCACACATTCTCTATAGCTTTTTTCTCACTTTTTTTTTTTTTTTTCATGTCTTGGCAACATGCCTCTCATTTCCCATCAGTCACGGTCAACCTCCTTGGCCCTGTCTAATTCTCAAAAACGTCATTATCATTGTGTTTTGAAGCAGAGGTGCAAAATATTATTTGACTCCAGTTGTGCAAACACGATTACAGGCAATTTCTTATCCACTCTGAAACCTCTACTCATTTAATATCAAAGTCAAAATGCAAAAATGCAAACCAGGAATTTTACCTTTTTAATGCACATCTGGAACAAATTGTTTCATAATTTGTACCCATGTTCCCCCAAATCACCGCAGGCAATGGCTCGGAGGGAAATATCATACAAATAAACACCCTCATTTCGCCCTGTTTTTTGGCATAATTTGGTTTTGCTGAAAAAAAAAAAAAACAGATTTTAATCTTTCACAGATCAAAGGGCTTTTGAAAGTAATTGTTTTTCTTGCCTTCTACTGCTCAGATAAACATGTCTCAACTTGAACAAACTCAGGTATTCATAACCCTTTCTATTCCAAGAATTGAACTGTTGTTGTTGGTTTGTTGTTGTACTTACAACTATCTGCTGAGCATTACCCAAGGTTCTCTGCAGCCCTTTGACTACAATGTAGGCCTACCATGTGTCTGTACAATTTAGCCAATTTTTTTATTCTGAAAACCAGTTTTGTAGCCGAAAGATTTATAAAAAGGCTGAAAAGCTGATTTGTATTTATTAGCAAATTTGTGCAGACTATTCAGCGTCTGATAGAAAATGTGGAGTTCAGCGTAGACAATAAAAAAATCTGAGTCAAATTAAAGAGCAACCGCTGCAACCTTGTAGCCCATCCATCACTAATATTGCAATATTAAAATAGTGTTTTCATATCATTCTAAATAAGGCATTCACTGTTTCTCATTTAAATGACAAATGGCACAACCCCTTACCTCCAGGTGAGGTCATAAAGCCACTTGCTATAACCCAAAATGTGTTAGTCTGAGTAGACACAAACATAAATCCAAAGAAATGCATACGTGTGTTTAATCCAAATGACATGTTTTCTGCCTGCCCGCCCGTTCCATTGAGAAAAAGTCATTTCTATTGATTGCTTTTCCAGGCATCATTTAATATGATACACACTCACTTGTAAATATCGACCTTTCCTTGATGCCTCGACATTTGTGCCATAAATACTTTAATAGCAAGCTTGTGAAAAGATATGAAAAGTTATGAGGCTATAGATAAAGGCTGGATATAAACAGTAACAGGAGTTTGGGGGTTTTTTTGTAGAGGGTACAATGAATGTGGTTGGAATAATACAAACTTTGGGAGTTGTGGGCACAGTTGGAACAGAGAAGGAATGATTAAATTAAAAGCTGCTCCCAAATTGAAGTAGCAGGCTCTTCAATATTCATGAACATTGAAGAGCCTAACCTTTAATTTTATTAGTGATTAATTTGCAGACCTGATAGTACTTCTACTGTAATATGTAGTATAATAATGCATGTAAAACTTTGCTGCAATACCGTTACTGTCTTTGCAGCAGAGTGCCTCTACAGTCCTTATCACATACTGCCACCTGGTGGAGGAATATATAGCATGAGTTTATTGACTTGCAGTGGTGTAAAAGCCATTTACAGCCAGTGTTTGTGACAAATCTTTATTTCAGCTTGATTAAATGGCAATGATAGAAACCTCAAATCAAACATTACTATACTGAATAATAAAAGAAAATGGCACAACTAATAAACAAAATTAAGACAAAATACCCACTATACATTTAAGTATGTACAACTTGATAAATAAACCAATACTGTCTAGAATTATGATTGTTTAGCATTTTTCCTTATTTCTCTAGGATTAGTGCGCTGAGAGGAGCAGAGAAGAATAGGACCAGGAAAAAGAAACGGGCAGGGAGCGAGGATAATGACCAGCAGGCACAGATGAAAGAGAGAGAGAGAGAGAGAGAGATAGACGACTGTAGACAAGAGTAGAAAAGATATACGCTTGATGCACAACTCATACTGCATTCGCAAAATTGTACCTCTCAGCGCAGTTTTTGTTATTTGACAAGATGACCGTCACTGCCTTAACGTGACCGATCAGCCACCCTGCACTCCATCTTTTGGTTCACCACAGTACATTCCTGATACACAGTAGCAGTAGTTTTGTATCGTTTCACATCGCGCTTCCTGAGACGGGGACAACCCATTCCTTTCCAGGCATAGCTTCACCACACATTTATTTGTGCTGCTTTAAAGCCTTTTCAATAATATGTCATATGTAATGTCTTCTACATAAACAACCTGAAGCACACTATATTGTACAATGATCAGGAGGTTGGGCGAAGGCTAAAATGTCATGAGATTTGTTTTACCATTTAATAGGTAACCCTCCACAAAGAAAAAGCATATTGAAGGCAGGAAAAAAGATTAAATGTTGTTCAAGTGGGAAAAAAACTGAGTTACTGTCGCTAACCAGCAGCATTTCTCATCACGTTTCATCTAGAGCGCCAGGCACTGTGCAGCATTAAAGTAACTTCTCTAACAAATGAATTGCTTTTTTTTCCCATCACACAGTAATAGAAAGTGGTGTTGTGTTTGAGACAAGGGGAGAGCAAGAACAAAATGTATGGGGAGAGAAAATGGAAAAGGTCCAACATATACGTTTTCCAGACAACCTAAGACCATAAAATGAGGCCCAGGGTGATGGACACTTGTCCCTTTAAAAGACACTAATCCCCAGGATGCATCTCCAGGACCTTCAGGAAATGAACAGTGGGAGCCAGATCCAACACTGAGACCCTGTCCAGACAAGCAGACACCCTCACCTGCAGCGGTACGTCCCCATGCTGCAGCTTCACATTTACAAAAACAGTTCAGTCTGGGACACAGACGAGGTTTTCATTCCTCGCATGGCTGTTGTGTTGTGAACAGGGTCCACATCAGCGCTGACATAAAAAGTTTCAGAACATCATAACAATCTCCTGAGTGGCAACTATTTTTTTTTTTTTTTTTTTTTTTTTTTTTTTTAAAAACAAGTTTTTGTTTTTTTTTTTCTATAAAATCACTAACAGTTGGCAATTTATACCCCCTCCCTCCCCCTGCAGTTTCTGTTGCAAGACCATTTTAGTTTACAAAAGCAAACAAACAAAAAAAAGACTCAAAAGGAATTGACTGTAAAAGCTGTAAAAATAGACACAAATTACCCAAACATACTAAAGCACATCAGAAAAGGTCTTAACTTTTCTTTCATAAAGCGAGGAATATTTTGGTTGGGGCACCACACTCGGTCAGACCTGCTGAGTTAAAATGATGTGTGCTACAGGGGACTGCATGAGTGTATGCATGTTATGTATGTATGCAATGTATATGGAAATTGTTTTTTTTGTTATGTTTTTTTTTTTTTATAAAGCATCTTCGAAGGGGAATTTGCTGCAGCAAGAATCCCTTTTCGGCTTCCGAGACAGAGAGCACACACAAAGCTGAGAGAGAAAGAGAGACATTCAGACAGGAGGCTTTGGCCCTGACTCTTATCTAGACACCCCAGCATGCTTCCTGTTTTTCTGGCCCATAGAGTCCCAAAGCCAGAGCTAGTATGTATCCTAGAGAAATCCCCTTGAAAGGGTCTGAGACAGACCTTAACCGTGGCCTCTGCACGGGCCCAGAGAGGGCAAACAGTTACCCAGCCCCCCTGCTCTGTCAAGTGCAATGTCAAGAGTGCTGAGCAGCTCTAGTGTCTCTTCATGGACGACACCTTCTTTTTCCTGGCTGCCAGCATCTCGTAAAAGGGATCCCTGCTGATGGCAGCCCTGTGGGCACAGACAGAGAAAAATGTCAGAGGAAAGTATAATGGCTTAAGCGTGCAAATTGCTGCACAACTCTGTAATGTTAGACATAGTACATTTGCAAGTAAGTGGGACATTTTTTATTTTAAAAAATTCTTAGAATTTATCTGTGGATCTGTGTTAAAGTCAACCTTTAAATAAAATTGTAAAAACAACATCTGCACGGCCAGTACTTGACTTTTTTTTTTTTTTTTAAACTTTAAGTACTCGGCATGATCAGCTGCTCCAACTGAAATCATTTGGACATTTTTGGGTGAAAATCAATTAAAACCTACAGCAGAGGTTCTCAAAGCATAGGTGTGGAGGGAGAGACGTCGTATCTCCCCCATACATAGGTATTTTGAGATTGACTGTGACATACACTTTCTGGAAATATGAAATAAACAACATTATACTTCTTCCCCCTGAAAAAAAAACAAAAAAAATAGGGGGAAAAAACACTTACTTGATGCTGTTCATCCATTCCTCTTTCTCCTCAGCGGTGGGGGCAGAGATACGGTAGAAGGTGTGGTTGCCCTCCACAACACGTCCATCAGCCTCGGTTTTGCAAGCTTTTATTACTTGGTCCTTGTTGTCAGGAATGAAAAGCTCAAAGCAGTTCTACAGAAGTAAAGTGGATGGGGGTTAGACATTATAGACAGTAAACTACCTTAAAGACATATTTTAAAAAAAAATATTTACATACTGTACTTTCCTATGCAAATCCCTGTCAGTTTTATTGATTTCTAGTAATCTT
Source organism: Seriola dumerili (assembly GCF_002260705.1). NCBI lineage: Eukaryota > Metazoa > Chordata > Actinopteri > Carangiformes > Carangidae > Seriola > Seriola dumerili. The sequence continues at coordinate 4,100,202 of NW_019174424.1, read as the reverse complement.
CAAATGTCAAAGCTGTGACTTGTACACACCACAGCTGTGGATATTCTGCTGAATTAATCCAGGCTGTCAATTTTCTAAATAGGCAGCACTGGAGAGAGCCCGTCTTTCCTGACAATTTAAAAATCCATATATCTGAATGTATGTAAACCAGCAGAGGGCGCTACACTTACTGGCTTCTTATCCTCCACCTCCTTGATGCTCAGGTTCTCCAGGGGGATGATTCCTCTGGGCTCTTTGTCCTGCACAAATATAAAATGTGTATAATGCACACAGGGAACAGCAGCAGCTTTTTTTCCCACTGTGACCAAGAAAATGAGCTGTACTCACTGTGGTGTACTCAAAGTAGTACAGGCAGTTGTCAGTGAGGATGAACCACCTCCTCTTCCAGGTTTTTACTCGTCCCCCTGTGGAGCAAACATCCAGTGTCAGAGAGGCTCAACAAGGAAATGGGGAAAGAGAGAGAGAGAGAGAAACGAGCACCAAAGCACCGGGTCGAGCAGCAGACAGGCAGACATATGTATGGGCAGACAGACAGATGACGGCTCCAGAGGACACCTTTTACCCAGAACACCCTGCTATTCACCATTTGTACCATATATTGCACCATGCACCGACAATCTTGACTTTATAACAATTCATTAATTCTTCCTTTTTCCTTTTATGTGTTTTATGCTAATTGGAATAGATGTGAAGCTGCTATTGGATAAAGCTACACTAATGTCTTGGTGTACCTGGAAACTCTCCTTACTTGGCTGTTTCTCCTTCCTTTTTTGCTGACAGAGGAATAATCTGGAAAGGCAGGATCAATAGACAAGATGCAGATCTATGTGCTCACTGAACTTAATGAACTACTGCCCAAATTAAGTTACTGGAAGAAATGTGGAAGGCACTTAAATGTCTATTTGAGGGCTAAATGTGGAAAATTAGGAGTTAGAGGATTAAGTTCCCCCCTCTTTCAAGCCCAGTGGGGGCTCTCTGGTTAACTCTGCAATCGCTGATCTGTACCTGACCTCTGACCCCACCTTTTCACCCATACTTCCTGGGAGGGGAAACCTGATCACAGTAGCAGATGGCAGCCTCGCTCTGGGAGGATGGGATGCCAACAAACTGAGTGGGGCAGGAAACTAAGAGCCTGGAGCTATGTTCAGCAACTCTAAAGGCATTTCAGACTTGAATTTCCTCTCTCAGCTCTGTTAAGTAACTTCTAAGGTTTATAGGAGCAGGGCTCAGTGAGTGAGGGAATGTTTCTTTCTAATCATGACATGAAGACATCAGCTTTGACTAGACTAGGCTATCCCACCACATGTGTTAGTAAGAAGCTGCATTGTGAAACCCCGTCTACCAGCATAGGAGGCTTTGAGGATGTTTATACAGACATACAGAACACACTTTTAGTATCATATAACAGCATCAGCACTGTATATGATAGCCCATCATTTCACAGATGTCATGATAGGTCCAACAATTCTGACTATGCTTGTCATCATTTACGGACGCCATCGACACGCTTCAATTGACGGGCAGAGATGGAGAGCTCCTTGCCACATCTCGACTCGTCAGCGTGTCGCAACAAAGAAGCAGACAAACAGAAAACACAGACGCGATGGCAGAATCACACAGCTGAACGGCCTGAAAGTTGATTGGGTTGGTTGGAGATTTGTGATTGGTTTGATGGTCAATGTCAGTTCCTGTCACTCCGAGAGAAGAGAGATGACCTCCTCCCATGCAATGAGTGTCTTTGACAGCGTGGGACGTCCCAGCAGACTATTGCTGGGGGTGCACGTGGACGCTGCTAGACTGGACTGGAGCTGAGTAGAGGGAGTCACCCATGCAAGACAGAACTGTGGGAGGCTGGTCAAGTGGAGGTTGAGAGGGAACGTGTTTTCTTGTAAATCATATCCAGTTGTTGATGTTTTTTGGAAATGATTTATCTCCCCAGGATGAATTTGCAACTGGCTTTTCTTACTTAATGGATTCATTTTTGTTTTAAAATTTGTGTGCAAACGAAATGCATTGCACCAATGTAAAAACTTTTTTGTAATTAATAGAAAAGCTGCTCTTTTTACAAAACTGCTGTCAATTTATTAACTGTGTGCACTCTGTATATTAAGCATCCATGAATCCCTTTTCGGGACACTCCCCTGTCCATGCTTCTCTCCCACAGTTTGGTCCAGTCCGGGCCAGCACAAGTCCTCAACCACACTGTTACCCTTCAGATTCATTTACAGCATGAGATAAGGAGAGCAGAGCCACTTTATTGAAAAGGTGCAATATTCCCTTTCCATGCAACCAGGGAGCAAACAACAATAAGCCAATGGGTAAATGAGTTCATGATCAAATTGGACAGTTAGGCAAAATTCCTTTGTTGTGCTCACTGTATGGAAAAAAGGTATAATGCAGCTTCCAAAAAACAAAGATCAAAGAGAGTGACCACCACAGCATACAGAGAAAAGGAGGGTCAGACTGCTCAGTAGAGTGGTCACAAAGCATCAGCTCCCCGAGCCAAGCCCCGGGGGTGGCAAATGCCCCCGGTGACCGCTCGGCAACCACCCACAGAGATAAAAGTGTGTGGCAAACCACCAGCTCAATGAGAGACTGAACAGACAAACATCTGAAGTTCAAATGAGTCAGTGGCGAGACAAACAAAAATAAAAAATTAAAATCTACAGACAAAAATGAGGAAAAAAAACCCCTGTACGAATGTAAAAAATAAATAAATAAAATGAGGAAGAGAACAAAAGCATGGACGACCACCAAAAGCACCTGAAAGCTGAGAGATGGACTAGCGTTTGGGAAGAGCAGGTGTACATACCTCCTGAGGAAAGACAACAGCCAAAATCATGGGAACAAACAAACGAAGAGGAAAAGGAAACAAAAAAAAATCAAATTAAATGATAAAGAATTATACCACCACAGTCCTGTTAATTTTGGTTCCAGGGAGCCTTTGATGTACTGCTTCACAGCGTTTCATTTTAAAATACTTCACAAATGAGGGCCCACAGATTTTTACAAGCCTGTTATTATATATCATTCCACAAGGGGGAGTTTTACTCAATGTGAACTTGTGAGAGCTACTGTAAAGCACTACATGAAATATCACCTCCACTTGGGTCCATTTCTGATATATCCAGTAATGTATCTTCCACCCTGATTGTTTTACTCAAATCTGTCAATTTGGAGTCATTGGAGAAAAAGTAATTCCTTCACTTCCTTGGTGTAGGTGGTTGTAAAGATTCACAGCGATTGGAAGATTCAATGACTTCATGCTGTTTTAACTAAATTCATTGTGAATCTGTACAACAGAGAAAGGACTCAGAGGAAACAGAGGATGAAAAGTTTAGGGGTCCAGGGTTGTGCTTTCCTCCTCCTGTGAAACATTTGTTATGATACACTTATATAATACATACAAGAATACCTCTAGCTTTCATGTCACTTCTCTAGTGTGTGTGTGTGTGTGTGTGTGTGTGTGTGTGTGTGTGTGTGTGTGTGTGTGTGTATATACACGTTTGTGTGTCTGAACATGTGGTCGGGACAGAAATTAGCAAAGGGTTCATTCAGGAAATATTACTAGAAATACCAAGACACACCATTTATTATTAAAAAGACCTGATGTGAGTTTCCACAGTGGGACAAAGTATTCATTTTAAATCTCCACTAAAAATTCCCCTGAGGACCAAAAATGTCCCACAGAACTCTGATTAAGGGGAAACAAAATCAATTTCTAACCATAGAGTATTTACAGAAAATGTGTACACACTTGATTTATAAAGCCTTTGTACAGTATTTGTGTGTGTGTGCATGTCAGTGTATGAATATGACCTGTCTTAAATAATTTAAAGGTCGCCTCATGTGGTGGTCTGATCTCAAGGCCACATTCATAATACATTCAAGTGGACAGTAATGTCTTCAGATGCCTTGGGATAAAAACGTGAACACACAAATTCACACATGATCACACTTTCGCATACACACTCACAGGTTATTGACCTCAGAGGTGACATTGGTTATTATTTTATGTAGGCTGATTTTCAAATGTTAGATAAGACAATATCTGCTGCTATGAAAACACAGTTATCTGTGAGCACAGGCACAGTGATGAGAACCATCATTTTGGCAATTTATTATGTGCCCAAGTAACTGTGCACACATATTTCCAGTGTCACTCACCCAGTTTTAGCAGCCAGCCTTCTCTATCAGGGTTGAAGAAAGTGTGTGTGAGGTCGTTGCCATCATCCTCTGGGATTTTGAAAGGCTCGTTCTTGATGCTCTCATACAGGTTCTACAACAAAGAGAGTGGACCATGACCATAGAGGCCACAGTGGAGGAATCTCAGATGAGTCTGGAAGCTCTACTTACCCTGAGCAGGTCTTCAGGCAGGTCTCCTCCATCGTTGATGCCTCTGTTCATGGAGATGAATCGTTCCACAGAAGGCTTGTCCTTCACATTGGGGTTGTGGAGGCTGGTGTTTAGCATGATGATGGCAAATGACAAGATGTAACAGGTGTCTGTAACACACACACACACACGCACACGCACACGCACACACAGAGTGGTCACACTATGAGGGAGGGATGAGCTTTACGAGATAGCGAAAGGTTGCTGTTTACCATAAAATTGCTGCCAGTGTTTAATGTGGTGTTTAAATATGAATGTAAATTAGCTGAGCTGAAAACCCTGCTCTTTGGGGGTTGCAGACAAACCGAGAAGATCAGATTGGAGAAGCTTTGTTAGCAAGGGGAGTGGGTGGGAGTGAGTGGGAGTGAAAGGCTACTTGTGGGCAGCTAAGTATGCACGTATGTATCTGAAAGTGCATGTCTGTGCATGTGTGTGTGTAAACTAAAAGACAATGTGGCAAACACACGGCTGACGCAGCAGCACTTTATCTGGCCCGTTAGGCTGTTGAGAAGTCCCATGCATTATTCACATCCATCTGCATCCATGTTAGAGGCAGTCGACTGTCTGCTAGGGGCATTATTTCCTAAAAGCCAGACACTCTTCCATAACACAGTTCACCTCAGCAGACTTGTAGCGTTTTTCCACTGTGTGGTACAGACAACTCAACTACTTGATTTTGGTACCAGGTCCTCCTTTTTCCACTGCAGAGTACCCCCTCATTGCGTTATTACTATAGTGACGATCATCTTTAACATGACACAAAAACAATGGACTATATCGAAGGGATACCAAACAGAATAGTCTGCACCTCCTTAACTGACCACAGCATGGTTTTGTGGGTTGCCATAGTAAAAGTATAGTAAAATAAATAAAGAAGTTTAGATATGAGTTCCACAGACATGCCATCAGATCTCAGTGCAATATGGAAAAAACACTGCATACAATAACAGAAGACAAATGTTCATCTGGTAAAGTTCCTTTAAAAAAAAAAAACAAAAAAAAACTAAATGTGTATTAAAGGTGAGAGGTCATGACATTATAGACTTAATCAAAAAAAATGGTGGTTTATGGTGATTGATAAACCCCTATTTAATCTTTAAATGTAGTTCATATCTGTATTTGCCATTATTTTAGGAAGACAAGAAAAGCTGAAGTCATTTTATCCTGTGTTTCACTGCTCACACATTTACAGCTCTTTGGCTTTTTATGACGGCACTGAAAGTCAGGCTGTAAAGCATCACGGCACTACCTGTGGACTGGAAAACACCAGAGTTGCATTGGCAGTAACGCTGAGCGAAGGCCTCCATCATGCGGTCAATCTTCTGAGCTTCTCCCGGCAGTCGAAAACTCCACAGGAACTGTCTGTCAGGGGGTAAAAGCTCAGTAGTCAGCCACAGATTCACTTCCTCTGTGAAAAAGCTGAGTTTATTCTGTTTGGGCACAAGACTGAAAATGACAACTGCATGCTCACAAAATGCAAATAAGGTGACACTTAAAGAATGGACACAATCACCCATGAGTGACATAAAAAAGGGGGGGGGGCTAGGAAGATCTAGCCAAGAACTTGATGAGTATGTAGCAGACTCTAGGATCATATCATCTTACCTTAGGGCCTGAACCAGGTTGAGGTCTGTGAACTCATGAAGCTCCACAAAGGCATGGAGGACTTGGATATTGAACTCATCTCTGTAGGAGACAAAACATGGTTCATTTTCTTACTGGTAAAAGTTTCAAAAGTTATATTCTGCATAAGCAAAACAAAATAAATATACAAAATATTAGGTCTTCAAATAACAGTTATTTTCAACTAACAATGAATTAATCTGAGAATTATTTTCTAGGTAAACTAATTGGTCCACAAAAAGTGGACCCCATCAGGAACATGTCTGAGGACTCAGCTCAGGGCGTGGTCTGGCTCACGTCGGCTTCAGAGGTCAGTGATATGCTGCATTCTCCAATCAACCCCAATGGAGGAGGACAAACATCCTGTACCCCTTTTATTTATCATCTAATCTCAAACATGACATCATTCTTGACCTTTATGCCCTTCGGAGTAAATGATCTAGCCTGTGGGATCATGGGATGGGTCTAAAGAGCTCTCGTTCATATTGGTCATATACAGTCACTACTATTCCCACTGGACAAGTAACCAATTGTGCCTGAAACCTCCCACACTTCTCAGCCCCCTCCTTACAGAATCAGAAACCCTCGGAGATCTTGATAGCAGTCAAACAGAGAGCATCCATCTACAGCCTGCACTACATTTCCTGGTTTGACCTCACAGACCACACCCTGACTGTAGGCCCATCATTAATTCCTGTATTATGCGTTTACTCTATCAAGGATGTTCTCGAGTGAAAACTTTAATTGCCTTCAAACATGCATTCCCAAGTTGTGTTGTCATTGTTACTTATGAATGAGTAAGATAATCAAAGACAGGAGGCTATTGAGCAACGGACATCGTCTTGACAGGACGGTCTAAATGTGGAACCAATAAACTGTGTTTGGGAAAGGATGGGTGTGTGCCTGACCAAGAGGAAGCGGAGCAATACGGAAAATATGCACTCGCTATTCGATGCTTTTATCAACCACATGGATGAGTGCTGGTGAATGAGTGTGTGAGAGAAGGAGGAGGTGAGATAGAGGAAAAAAACACTGAGTCAATCTCGATCCAGACCTCTCTCCGAGGTAATCGCCAATGGCTGTTTTGTTGAGGCCCTCGCCCTTGTAGAGGAACTGAGCAATGTCGTCGCTGGTATTCTTCAGCAAGTCATTCTCAATCAGGAACTGGATCCCCTGAGAAAGAGACAGGGCCCCAGGTTACATGCTGCTTATGAAAACATGTGGGACAAATCATTTCTTCAGTCACGACAGTTTCTTCTTCCACCAACCTTTTTGGGGTCCATGTTGAATTTCTTACGGCCCATAGCCACCTGTTTATTCCTCTGCATATTTTTCCTGAAACATCAGAAAGTCAGTTTTTAAGTTGCTCTTCAAGTGAACATAATGTTGAATATGAATACTCTGTTATAAATAAGTCCTACAACTAGCAGTTATTTTCATTGCCGATTAATCTGCCAACTTTTGACTTGATAAATTAATTAAGCATTTTGTCTATAAAACATCAGAAAATTAAAAAATAATGCCCAGAAGCCATGGTGATGTCTTCAAATTGCTTGTTTAATACGACAAACAGTCCAAAAGCCAAAGATATTAAATCTAATATAAATCAAGAATGTCCTCTTGCGTGTTAGTCAATGCACGATTACCTTCTTGAAATCAAACAGTACACCTTAAATGTCAATATGACAACTCTTATTTCATTTGTTTTTATTAGTTCTCTACATGACACAGGCTTTAGTGATGATCAGATCTTCAAGTGCTTTAAATGTATATAAATATCAACCGGATTACGTGAACTGTGGATATTTTATTTCATCTGGGTAAAAAAGTAGCAGAGCATTGTTCTGGTAGCTCTGGCACCACTATACCTGTGTGTTACGTTAACATTATGCTACCCTCTTAGCGAGAGAGAAAGAGGAGTGACCAAAAAAGTGAGTGTGCCCCTCATTGAATGCAGAAGTTCCATTTACCTCCAAGTAAAGCAGCAGGATCAGAAACTGAACAAAATGACGTGTTCCGTCTGTCTGTTGATCTCTTTGGAGTGTGTGTGTGCTCGTGTTGCGTACTGTTATATGCGGGAATATCTGTTAAACTGTGGGAGGCCAAATCAATTTAGTATTAATTTAAGACAACAAATAATAATTAACCACATTAATGGGAAAACAAGTCGAATATTGTCTTGACATAGGCATGAGCAATCGGCGATAGTTCTAATGATCGTCGATCACTGATACCATCGCCCATCAGCACAACCCTGGTGTGAACACACCCAAGATGCATTGAAGACACATTTGAGATCTGATCACTCAGACCACATCCGGAAGTGGTCTGGGCCACATGTGTCCACATTCTTTTAGCAGTATGAACGCAAATGCGTCATGGGCCACATTGAAGGACTGCCTACTCTACTGCGACCTCTGACACAGTCTGATTAGTCCTGCCACCGTTTGATAGGCCCTGTTCAGACCTGGTTTTAACATCTCGGGTGATCCGGTCACAAGTGGACAGCTCTCAGTTCGTCAGTTCACACCTGCATTTAAAATGCGTCTCCACATGCGTCTTGATTGACCACTTGTGATCGGATCTCACCTCCCCGCTTTATAGGCAAATAAAAAGGTATGTATTGTTTTTAGCCAATCCACAGATAGGTCAATTGCTCCGAGGCTGAAAAATGAAGCCAACACGAAGCACCAAAGACTGCAGTTCTTCGAATAGCTGCCTGAGGCTGGCTCCAAAAGCGAGTCAATCCCCATAGACCCCCATGGCAAAATGACTAACTTTACAACAGAAATAAACATGTTTACAGCCTGGTGCAAAAAACTGTTTTGGTCTCTCATTTCCTCCTTCATGACAACTGTACAGGGGGTGAATTTTTATATAACTCGTTTCAATTTTATAAAGGCTTAATGGTCTGCATAATGGAGGACGTGTCGCTTTGAGTGACAGATGGCCACAAACTGGCATGTACTGAAGGCTCAGCTTAACACGCGCTCCTCCTCTTTGCCCATTTTTGGATTGGCTGGGGTCAGGTAGTGACAAGATGGCGATGATTGAACAGCCCACTCCGAGCTTCAAAACCAGAAACCTATGGGTGATGTCACAGAGGCTACCTTAATTTACAGTCTAAGGTGTGTGTGAGAGCGAGCGAGTGAGAGAGAGAGAGAGAGAGTAAAGGATTATTTGCATATAAAGCAATCCGATCACAAGTGGTCAATCAAGACGCATATGGAGACGCATTTTAAAGTCAGGTGTGAACTGACGTAGTTAGAGCTGTCCACTTGTGATCTCATTACTGAAGACGCATACTAGTGCTGAACGATGAAGCTTATCTTCATCGTCATCACAATCTAAATGTGCAGTCAACACGTCGCAAAAAAGTGTCATCGCAACCTTTGCGGGTAAAAAAGCAATAGTGTCCTTCATCACACCACCTGTTCAATAAGATTTAAACACGAAGAAAAGCTACATTTTCAACATCTCCATCCACTGCAGTTTTTTTTACATGAGTACAGCACGCTAATGTTAACCTAGTAGTGAACTGTTATAAACAAACTAAAAGGAAAGTTTTCTGTGTGTAGACTGCAGCTTTATTTGCCACAAACTTTAGTAAAATTACAGCTACAGTCTGAGACAGCAGCCCCCCACCTCCCCACCCCCCAGCAAAGTCACCTGCAGCAGAGGGGGGAGGACAGAGGAGATGACCGATAGTGACCTTTGTCTGTGTTCTTCATTCAGCTTCTCTCAGCAAAATGGTGTATGCATACTTCAATATTTGTTTATTTATCACAAGTAATACTGTCATTGCAAATTGAACAGTGTCATCACAAATTTTCCTCATATTGCGCAGGCCTATCAAAGACTAAGAAAACCAGAAAGTATTCTCATTTGAGAAGCTGGAACCAGTGCTTTTTGGGCTTGATAAATGACAATGATCATTGTTCTATTGTGCATATGTTTAGATTTCTTTGCCTTTTAGATGTGACTCACACAAATCAAATTGCATGCAAATGCAACAAATTGATGGCCCATCATTGTACTACAGCTGAGAGCATTACAATAAATGCATTCACTTCATTTCCTGAAAGTGTCTTTCCCATTAACATTTTTCATGTGTTTGGCAGGAACTGCACCCCCCAACCCCTCACCCACCCAACCCAACTGTGATGATAAAGCGTTTAACATCGTACATATGGGAAAGTCTCATTTCTCAGGCCTTGAGTTAATCAGGGGTCAAAGTATACTCCAAAAGTCCACCGTCACCATGGTTACATCTCCATCCCCAGCCAGTGAGAGGTCACCACTTCTTCCCACTGATTCACTCACACCAGCATTCCTTTGGCTTTTGTCTGCCAAAGTCCAACACTCAGCTAAACAGATGATGCACAGGGGGCGACAGCACAGACTGACTATCATGTCTTTAAGTGAATCACAGGAAACTTTGATCACAAGAAGGTGCTGTAACCCATAATGGGTTTTAGATGCAAGTGAGTGCTTTAGGAATATTCGGTAGCTGATGGGATCCCTATCCACTTGAGTAGACCAAACCCGAGCACTCCCTCCCCTGAGACCATCCATTGTCTGCTTCTGCCCGTACACCCACTGCATTATTCAATGAGGCCTCCCATCATGGGGGGTGTGCCTGATGAAACATTTAAACTGCCTTAAAAGCATAGCCAATTTGGGGAGGGTATCTGGTGTGATGGGATGATCCAACTTGGCCATCAAACATGAATAATTGACAGCTTCATTTGCTAAGTTAATAGAAGGCAAACAACTACTAGCCAATTCAGGCAAAAGAGAGGGAAATGTGTGTAGGGGAGGGGTGTCAGGCCCTGTTTTCTTACCTCTCCTCAGTGGAACCCAGGTTCTCGATCTCACTTGTCACTTCTGCTATCTCATCCTTCAGCCGCTACAAAAAAAAAAAAAAAAAAACAGGAGTTAGTTTTAAAATGTTATCAGTATGACGAGAGAACAAATTCATCATTTATCCACCAATATCCCTGACATCAGGAAGTGTGGATGGGTGTGACCAACACAAACTACATGCAAAGTATTTGTTAACACCCCCACCCAAAAAAAAAAAAATAAAAAACTCGAAGGCTCTATTAAACAGTGTTGAGAGGCTATCATCTCTGAATCACCTTTGTTTATCTGTAAGCCAGGTGGCTTTTTATCACATACATACTTACGTCAGAGTGATTCGATCAACAAAGAGAGCAGAGTCAGTTTTCCGGCTGCTGGTAAGCTGAAACTTCATACAGACTGCTGCCAGTTCAGCTCTCCTCAGTTCTCTTAAACTAAAAACTGACAGTAACCATCTATAGGACATATCAGACAGTGTGTGTTTGTGTTTGCTTTCCCAAACAATCCTTTCATTCTGAATTTGATTAGGTGGAGAACAGTCTGGGATAACCTCAATTCCAATGAAGAAAGAAAGCATAAAAGTGGATTATAGTTTATGTGGCTTTTTAGTGATTAATGGCCTTAGAGGCAGATTTAGTCGATCAAGCCAAGCTCCTTGGTGCCAGGCTGGCGCAGTAAGGCTATTGCAGACGGTAGAAGGATGGAGAAGGTGACGTCAGGTTGATGAAAGCCTGGAATAATAGACTGTAGCATAAGCGAAGTCCTGTATACAGTCAGAGCGTGGTTACTATTGATCATAAGAGGTTTCAACACTCCAAGTAAAGGTTACAATCATTGAACCTCTCCATTCATATCCAGCCACAGTATTAGTATATAATTTCTCATGCATAATACCAATTTACTATAGGCCAAACCACAAAGGGAACATCTGTGTTTTCAAGGCCTGCGCAGTCACAACACATTCCTCAGATGCTTGTCTCCGCAAACAAAGCCCGTGCTCATACAGGAAAGCGGGTGGTTGTTGTGGTGGGGTTCTGGCATGCTGGACCTGTGTGTGGGTGTCAGAAAGGAGGAGAAGCGCCAGTGTGCAGCCCACAGAGGAGGAGAGGATGGGGGGGCAGTAGTGGTGGTCAGAAAAGAGGGGGGAGGGCAGCAACGGTGGCCCAAGCTCATAAAAGAGAGGGTGTCGGATCACGCCTCCAATATTTGCCTGTCAGGGCCAGCGGAAGTTGAGTCACCCACTGGGACATCTGAAGGCCAACTCTCTGCCAGGGCATGACAGGCTGCGTGTAATTTGCTTATGGAGCTGGCTATTGAGTGACAGCACGGATCTGAGCTAGAATAATCAGCTGTGCTCTTGGGTTAAAGCACAACCAAAACATCATCATGGGCCATGGACATGGAATCAAACAAACCACTTTAGGGAAATACAGCTGAGCTGATTTGAATCCTGGCACTCTCTGGACATCACAGAGTATACGAGATTATTCTACTGGCTCCATGAGCACATTCCTCATAAGAGTATAATGCCATTTCATCTGTATGCAGAATCATTTGCTGGTCTGATTTTTACAGTCACTTTATATTCAAAACCACATTTCAATAAAGACACCCAAAAGAGACAACTTGTATCCATAAATAAAGGTCTCCGTTGACACATTAGATCTACAAAAAAACAAATGGCTGAAGAATAAACATAAATGGTTTGCTGAGGAAGTGAGCACTTGGTAGGAAATACCCCACATTCCCCTTACAGTGAAATTTCGAAGGACTTGGAAAAGAGGAATTTGTACAAAGGCAGTAAACACTGGATATGAAGTAAATGTTTAATCAAAAAGCAGAGGAGGAAGCGTAGTGTCCTGACCTTCTAGGTCAATTAAAATAAAATAAAAATAAAAAAATCACACCCTTTGCCTTTGAGCCACTAAAAACTTAAGCTTGGTCATCATTTACTATATATTTTACTATGGTTAGTTCTAGTGTCATATATAAGTATATTTGGCAGCAAGGAGGATAGCTTGCATTAGACATACAAGCTCAGACAAAGTTAAAACCTAAAATATGTTTCAGATGGGTAAAATACTTAATACCAGTGAAAATCAATTAGTTTATTTCTGTGTAGCATTTTTCAAATCACTGACATTTCAGTACTATAAACTTCTAAAAAGATGATGATTGTCTCAGTTTATTTTAATTAGGTCAGCAAAACTGAAAACTGTACCCGTCTACTGTTTTAAGATCTGCACATACAAATTTACAACAGCACTCATATCCTGTTCCAGCATTACCTGAATGTCCTCCAGCAGCTCCTGCTTGCGCCGGCGGATATTCTCCAGCTCCTGCTGCTCCTCTGGGGTGAGGTCGTCCGGCACTGCGGAGAAATGAGAGAGAAGACAAAGGATTAGGACGGTGGTGCCCGAAATATAAGGAACCTTTACACTTTTCTATGCCCATCTATCCCATGAGGCATATCCCTGAGAGTATTGCATTGCAGGAATAACATTATTATTCTCTAATATTTGATATCACAAGGGGACTTTAAATGCCCACAGCAATAGGTGTGGAGCCACAGAGAAAACACAATGACAGTCATGAAAGATGTTTTTCAGCAGCAACCGATACGTGGTCAGAGCAGGGTAGAGGAGAGCAGTTCCTTTCTTTGTCACAGCATTGGTGATGAATCAGACAAGCCTTTACAATCAGTACAAACACAAAGTGTGCAAAACACCTACACCAAGTCTGCAGCAGCCAGGCACACTTTGAAGAGGATTTAACTTGTGTGACTAAATGAAACAGCTCAGGTCAGCCAAACAGTACTGCGTATCAGTGCCAGAGTAGCACAAATGTGACGGGTCTCAAAGCACTGCCATTCCTCCTGTCATTCACACTACAGGCTGCTATAATTAGCTTTGTCTGTGCCAAGGACTGAGTGCCAAGCAATGTGTCCTGATTGATGGATAATGTCTTTGTGTGAGTGCAAACCCTACCTGCACTCAAAGCATAAAAGGGACACCATACTAGTGGTGTCCCTTTTATGCTTTGAGTGCAGGTAGGGTTTGCCTACCTGCACACTAATAATAACAGCAGTCCAAGCACAATCACAGTTGCACTTACTTTAGCACTGCATTGAAAGTATTTCCACCTTACTCTTTTTACATCACCATTTAAAAAACAGGTGCTTTTTGCATCAGATCTCCTTGGTAAATAAGTGTCTTATGACCTTAAAATAAGGCAATAATTGCTTGGTTGCATGTAATGTTTGTCAGTAGCCAGTACTGAACACATCTTGCATATAAGTAACTTTCTGTGCATCTTTAAAAACCCAAGTGATGCCAGGAGGAAAACGACTTTTGATACTATGTTTTCACTTGTTGAAGAATTGCATGATACAATACATGATACAACATTCAACAAGAACGATCATTTATGAATGTGGACTCTTAGAAACAATGTAGTACTCAATAATATTTCAGTACAAGTACTAGTAACAAACTGAAGCATCTTGTTAGATGTCTGCAAACCAGGCAATGTTGTATAGTAGATCCAGTTTTGGAAACTAAACACATGGTGACACTGTAACAAAAATACAATATTCAAATTTTCTGCACAATTTTAGTTATTTGCTGAACTCTGAGGTGTGAGACACCAACCATTTGGCCGATCTGCTGCAAAATAACTGTTGCATAGACATGTACACTGAAAGACTGCTAAATATCTCTAGTCTTGTGATGCTGCAAGTCTGAGCCAAGTGGCAGTCAAACCCCCTGAACTCAGACAGTGTCATGTGCTGCTCAAATCAAAGCGGTTGTTATGTTAGAAGATCATCTCTGTCACTCAGTAGCTCTTTCTCTGATTCCCCCAGTGGCCAAGCACAAGGCCCCTCCCATGACCTCCCCTCCTCCCGTCATTACCTCAGCAACAGGGTTCAAAGGTTAAAGGGGTCGAGGCTCGGCCGACTCTGTGAATGTTTGCAAACGGTTAACAAGGCAATGGTTATAGAGTGATGGAAGCTGAGGACAGAGGAATCTTCAACACAGGGTCCTATACTGTCTTATACTACTCCTTCCACAACTCTCCATGATACCACCAATGACCCCCCCACAAAAACAAAGTTCCTTTTCCCTCCAACTTTTTTTTTTTTTTTTTTTTTAACTTTCCTATGTGAAATCATTAATTCAGCATTGGTCCCACAGTAAACTGTGGACACAGTGTAGCTGCAGAAAAGGGTCAACAGAATGAAAGGTTACAAACGCTTAAAAAAAAAAAAATCTAGCACAGCAAGCAATAAAGCAAGGACACATCGAGGCATCCAGAAATGATGAGCTTCATAGTGCTTTGAGAAACATACACAAACATATCTTCACAATTCAAAAAATACAAAGATCAGCTAATTTGAATTTTCCTGCAAGGAAGATTTAATCCAAATATAATGCGTTTTGGCTGTCCAGCATTAAACAGATATCATAAAGTGACAATGCATGCTGCAAAATAGAGACCATTTATTTTAATAACAGCAGGCATCTTAACCTAAACATCCTGAGGCAAATACCCATGATATTCACTGGAATTTCTGCTAATATTTAACACAGGGATAATGGACAATGGAAGTCCAAAACAGGAGCCTCATAGGAGTCTATTAAGGAGCTCCAAAACAAACAAATGTTGTCTTCCTGTTCAGACAGCTGGGAGAGCACAGCAGTCCATTCAAGGTTGACCTTTCACACATCATACCTCACAGCCTACAGTATCCCTGGCAAACCAGCCGCATCCATCCCAAATTTTATGGGTATCCATGGAAACCATGTTTCGCTCGGTTCTCACAATATACTGAGCTGACAGTATATTGCAGAGCAAAGACAGACATCAAAATAAATGTTGCACAAGATTTCTTTTTTCACCTTCTCAGACCTCCCTTGAGAGCCTCTCATATCAAGGAAGATGTGAATGTTTAACAAACAGACTGGGAAGCACAAAAAAGGCACAAATGCATTCACAAACACAAAAGTGCTGCTGGGGCTGAGAATGCACAGGTCTTCTTGCATTTATTGACTCTGTCTCCCAATCGAGTGAATTAATGTCACGGCTGGCAAACCCAGGGCTGGGCTGTGTGTTTACCAGCACAAACAAGAGTGAAAAATAGAACAGGCTTAAAACAGGGAGTCAATTCCTCTTTCTGGTAACTTGATGTCAGGTTGGGCAACGCCACACAGTGCAGGACATCAGGACCTAACGCAAGACAACCACAGCATTCTTGACATAGAAGAGGACCACAAAGTGAAGGACTGACAAGGGAGAAGAGCGACAAAAAGGACTATAATTTGACACAGAGGAGGAGACAGAAGGAAACAGAGCAAAGGAACATAATCATTTGGGGATGGAAACTGTCTGTCATTTGCCTCCTTCGAGAGCACAAACAAGGAGCTCTTCAATATCTTACCCATCTGTAGTGCCACCACCCCATAAAAAGGGCAGATGATGTTGTTTGGTCACTGGAAACTTTAAAAGGGATGTTCCAAAGGAAGCAGGTCAGCAGACCGGAGTACGTGCTCAAAAAATTGATCTGATTTGATTTTATTAACAAAAATATTACCAAACTCAAATTCAACAAAAAACTAACATAAACCATAAACCAAGAAATAAAAATATGCAGCATCACAGCAAGCTGCCAATTGCTCTTTCCTTCACTACTACTAAGAGGACCTAATTACACACACCTGTTTCCCCTTTCTCTAATTGAGCTGCTGATCAACCCCAACAACCTAGAAATAAAACCCTGAAAACATACAAAGTGGGTTGACCCCGCCAACAAACCAAACCTACAAAGATCAACCACATCTCACAACCAATGTATTGAATAACTGAACCTGAAAAATGAATAGAAACATCCAACTAAAATGCTGATTAAATAACAATGATAATGACAAAACAATGATAATGTGGGGGATCAGAGCATAGTGAAAAGGGCACGGAGCAGCCTTTCATACCATCAATAGGGCAGATGCATGATAACACGTTTTCTACTAAACGGGCCACTCTCCCGCCTCACACGTCATCTGACTTCACCCACATAATTGGAGTTATTCTTGGAGCCAATCAGGTACACGCGTCACTGCCTTCCTGACTCCACCCAAAATAATCAAGACCACATAAGGAAAGGGAAAGGCCCCAGCTATGGTTATGCCAGAGGTGGGCACCAAGTGGGTGTCATTTCCCAGAATACAGCAGAAGAGGGGAGAACCCATCCACTTAAGTAAATGCTGAGAGCTGCTTGTTTCCCTTCTGTCTGGGAGCGCTTGCTTGGCTGTTATTCAGCAAACCTCTGCAGTGCCAGAGCCAATGGAAAGAGGCTGTCATCAGAAAAAGACAGGAAGTGAGAAAGACAGAAGAGAGAGAGGGCAAATAAGGTTAAGATAAAGTGACAAGAGTATCTGCAAAGACAGATTTACTGATACTCTATATCTCTATATCTTTTTTTGATGCAGTGATATGACTAAAAAGTTTGAAGATTAAATGATATGAGAGGAAATGTGGTGTTTTCTGCTCCATACTCTTAAGATGCAATACTCCTCATCTGCCCTGTCTATATCCTACTTCAGCAGCCTCTTAAAAGCAGAGGGCTCCTACAGCAATCTGGCTGGGGCGAGCCTTTATGTAGTTATATCCACAGGCTGAAAGACATATATGTGCTGCCCACATCTTCACTACTTCGGGGACTCACGTTGCCTGGAAAAAAGGTCATTCAGGGGAATCACATACACATGCACATGGAGGCGTGCATGCAACGGTGGCAGTGGTGAACAAATATTACACGCACACAGTCACAAGCACTCGTGTAACATTCACACACCGATGCCCAGGGCTGACACAATAACTTTCCCACTGTCCCCGGTGTCGTGTCCTGGCAACTTGCTTTTTGTTTCAACTTTCAATACTAATGCCATCTGAATGGATTGTCCAGACTGTGATATTCAGACTCTAATTCATTATATCACTGCAATAATGTCAATCTTAAATCACTTAGTCTATTCACTTTCAATTAAAGGGATTATTAAACCAAAGTCAGGATCAGGAAACTGGGAAGGACACTTCAAGTATCAGAAAATGAAAAAAATGATTTGCATTTGAAGCCTAAAATTACCCCATCCCATTAGCTTTTTTGAAAGAGCAGTAATACATTAAGTCTTTTACTGAATTGAATAACTTTGCCTAGAGCAAGGTAGTGTAAAGTGATTTGAAAATGTGTGACTAGAGAGCAGATATGACAATATCCCTACAGTAAGGTACTGACACAGGTGCTCTTTTGCCAAATCCAGGACAATATAATCTGAGCTTTGTTCTGCCGTGCCCTGGCCCTCATTACTTTTGAGTGCTGTTTAACCTGAAGTTATCAAACATTCAATACGCTCCCTTTGAGTATAATCACGGTGCCCACTCCTGAGCTGGTGCATCCACATCCCCTTCAACAACTACATTTTATTTTACATAACCCCTTTTCTCTTGTGAAACTTTGGTGCATTTAAGGTTTCTGCTTCACTTGAGTCCAAAATCTTGTTTAATATTTTGACCATGTGTGTCCTTATCTTTTGCCTTTAAGAGTTCACTGATGGGCAAAGCAGTTTTTAGTGAGGGCTGGGTCAGCAGAGAGCTCTGGGAAGGTGACATAGAGGGAGATACCAATTATAGCTCCCTCTCCCACAGCGGCAGGGCCCACTAATACACATTGTGATTGCCATCCTGGCAGAAGAGGCTGATGTCTCATTTCCACCCAGATCACCGAAGAAGTCTCCTTGGAAAATAAGGAAATTAGGATTCTGAGTATCTCTCAGACCTTGCCCCTCCTCCCTGCAAATGTGACCCAATTTAGGGAGCTCCTCTCAGCATACAAGGACCAAAAAAAAAACTTACTAACTAAATAAGCTCCTCATCTAAGCCACCCCCAGTGGCCTGAGTGAAGAGGGTCACAATATACACACACAGGTGTACTTATAAACATCTCTATGCTCAACACGATCTAAATGGTGAAATGACACAGTTTATTGTGACATAGGATGTATTCTCTCTCCATCTACTGTGTATCCTCATGTTTTACAGGGTAGACGCTCTATGGAGGTTTTACACAAAAGTGGGATCCTGCTTCTTCACAGCAGCAGATGGAGACATCAATGAATATATTTACACCACAATGCTGCCTGTGATCTGCTGACTATGAGAATATGCAAAGTGATACACATCCATTTCTGTAGCCACGTGTTTCTGTGCCGGAACATAATTACATTTTGATGAAGTGCACAGACTGATCGGGGCAGATGAATGACACTGGTAGCAGCAGTCTCTCCCCGCATAAGGCTCTTCATCTGTTCTGTGTCTACAGCTTTTTTCCCCCTCTGTATCTTTATGTGGAAAAAACTGCATCCATTTGGTCCTTGCACATTTTCCATTAGACTTCACTACCCTCCACCTCTTGCTCTCTTGCTCCTCCATCATCTCTCCTCTCACCTTTCTAGCCAGTCCTATCTCTAAAACACAACCAAGAACATCACTTTTCTTCAGCTATCCTCCACCTTCTCCCCTCCCCCAAGTGCCTCAAGGCTGTTGTTGTTGCTGCTGTACACCCTTTGTCCTAATAGTTACATGGATAGCTCCCTTTAAACTTGCTAAAACACAACCTCCACCCCCAAGGTCCCTTTAGTCTCCAATCAATCGACCTCTTGCCCGAACCAATACGTGCGCCTGCTGTAATAAGAAGCAGTCTACTTCATGATGAGGTTTAATACATTCAGCACAAAACTCACCCATACAAATAATCGATTATGTGAGCTAAGATGGGCAAACATACATGCACACACACACACACACACAAATAGGCACACCAAAGTCTATTAAATAGCTCTAAGGTTTCTGATCTTTACTGCTGTTTGCTGCTTGAGAAAGAAAAGGTCATTTATAACACAACTGCCTAATCTGCTGATCTCTGATCTGAGACTGAATCTCATTACTACGGCAAATCTCAAGGGGACTCTCCCTCATATATATTTGAAACCACACACCCACACACACGCTCACCCCTTCAGCCTCTGAACCAGACAGCCTATAACAAAGCAGAGCAGGGGCTGTGAAGGAATGCCAGTTGGTAACATGGGCATCATGCACCCAAAAGAACTTGTTCACCTCTCACCTCCCGGCCCAAAGCTGCCGCACACAAAAACAGAACCCAAACTAGACCAAAAAGGACTACCATTTATGGATCAAAAAGCCACAAAGCGTCCAACCTGACCTGGCCCGAGGGTAGGAGGAGGTGAAGGGGGACAGAGGGAGGGAGATAACAGGAGAAGGAGCCCTGTGTTTGGCCAGGGAGGCGTGGGACGGCGAATGGCAGGAGAACACAGAGACAGTGGGAAGAGCAGTGGGACGATCACAGCTCTCCCTTTGTGTCTGCAAGTGGCCTCTCAGGACATTCCTCAACAAGGCCCAGGCACAGGGACTGATGGCTTAAGCATCCTTGGCTGTACCCCAAAGTTTAGGCTTAACATTCATTTGTTGGCCATCACAGCTTCCTGAAACCATCAAAATCATCCCTTTTGTCACATGAAGTCACCTGATGAAGTGAAATTTCAAATCTCAAATCAAAATGTCAGCCGTGAACATAAAATCCACCACTGCTGGATGAACTTCCTCACTTTAATTGCTTAGATACATGATCCTAGAGAGTCAAACAAATACATGCCCTTTTGGCCACCCCCTTCACCCCCCGCTGACATTACCATACTGCCCTGTCACTGGCCTGCTGCACCAGTACTCAATCATGTCAACTGTCAGTCAGGAGCTACATTCATTGCCCTTAAAGGCAACAAGCCATAGCCCAGTGCAGGAGAATGACATGACACCCCAGCAGATACCTCCATGGCACAGAAAGTCAAACCACCCCTGGTTTGATTTATATGATTTGATTTAAACTTTATATGGCGTTCATCCTAGCTCTTTTTAATCTCGGTAGCATGCATTGTCTCCAGCTTCACTGATTTAATCTTCAATACAGTTAAAGTGTGGAGGGGGTGGATATAGAGTCAATGGAAACTGACCAAAGTCCCACATGACAGCAAGTTCCAATAACCAAAAGCGACACAAACAGCCTTGTGGAGTGTTACACAAAATCACACAAGCATCGGCAAATTGAGTTGCTAACCTGACTGAGAAATCCTCCAAAGTGTCACTTTTCTGTCTTTCCAGAATGCGCCTTCTCTTTTCCTGCTCCACCTTCATGTAAATATAAAAAAGACCAGCAGTCCCTTCTTCTGTCAGCTCCTGTTTAATGCAGGCGAGCCGGACCTCAACATGTCAAGAAAAGGAGCCTGCTCCTTCAGTCAGGCAGAGAGACACTGCCGGGTGTTTCAGATATACAGCACAAATATCAGCTCCCGGCCTGCTCACAGCACACGGACACTGACACAGTCCAATTGGGGAAGGAGCTTTACTCACTATCTCACTCCCTCCTCTCCCTCTCTTTCTGTTTTGCTGTCACTACCATTAACATGGAGGCTCCACCCAGTGGACATCCCCTTCTCTGCTGCTGCCGCCGCCTCCTCTTCCTCCGCCTCCTCCTCCTCCTCCTCCTCCTCACACACACACACACACACACACACACACACAAGGGAAGGGCAATATGGGCAAGATATATGAGCCTATATAAGTCAATAACCACGACTGTTGTCCTGTGCTGATGTATATGTTGTTGAGCTTACAGGAGTTGCCATTTTCATAGGTTTTCATAGGTTTTCCTAAGTATATTTTTTTGGGAGAAACCTTCATGAATTCATGAAACTAACACAAATCTGGACACAATTTACTACTCGAGAAGTATTGATTTTGACACCGAGCTCTAACCCACATTTACAGACACACAGTGTTTTAGAGGGCAAGATGCTACATCAGGCGACCCAGAGCCACAGGCCCAACAGATATATCATAAAGACTGCCTTATGTATGAAATGGGTCATTTTCAAAAAGGATTTATTCAAAGTAACATGTAGCTAATAAAAAATATCTTCCCTCAGTGACCCCAGAGCTAATATTAAAAAAAAATACAAATAAAACAGTACAGAAGCTTGACGGTAAACTATATATACAAGGAATTCACCCCATTATCTCCCAGAGAGACAAAGAGGAAGTCATAAGCTCTAGTATGAGCTATTGTTATGAGTCAACACTTCAAGTCAGGTTTTCTCGGTCCTGACCAGTCATATGACCAGTCATAATATCATTATCACCCCCAAACTCCAGTTTAACAATGGAGTCTGTGCTGAAGACAAACGTGTATTTTTATGGTGAGTATAGCGCATGAGCATTATCCTATTGCCAATGATGCTTGTCCAAAAGATTAGGCAAGATTCCAAGCATTCCTCCTCGTCGTGTACCAAGCGTTGTGTTTTTACAGCATGAGTGTGCACTTGCCTCAGGTATGTCTGCAGCTCAGAGCAGACTCATGTCTGTGCGGAGTTGGATGAGTCAACCTGGAGCCCTCTGCTGTGCTGGCTGCACTTTGCAGTCCCACAGTGACAGAGCTTCCTCTGACTAGTCTCAGTATGGGATCCATGTGTTTGTGGAGTTGAAGACGACAAGTGATGATTAATATTCTGCATTAGAGAGGATATTTATGTGGAAATACACCTTTCTACAGAAGGTTCTTAAAATGGAACTGCAACAGTAAAGACACAAACCTCAGAAAGATAAAAAATTCCATCTTGGGATGACAGTTCGTACTAATTCAGGAAAAAATTCATTAGAAGAGGCTGAAGAACCTATTTCTCTACAGACATCTCTACACACAATAATCTAATACAGAAGTAAAGAGTTGTGTTTTGAGAAAAGGATAAGACTGGAAAAACCCGTTCATTTTGTCATGCTATCACTGTCAGAATTGCCTTTACATTTGTAAAAAGGTATTAAAAAAAAACCCTGCAGTTCAAGATCAGGCATATTCACCTGTGTTGTTCTGGGAAATGCAGGAAAAAACAAGGTGAAGTACAAGAACACAATACAACGTCACCTGGGGACACACTGCATTTGGCCAATCAAATACATACAATCACACATTCCTTGTGAATTACTCCCTAACATGAATGCTGCATTTCTACCATTTTTCCTCACAATCATTGAGACCAAAGACAGGGGCACCGGACACAACATGTCTTCATCAATGTATTGTTTTAATACAGCGGTCTGAAAAGATGAAGGTAACTGGTATTTCACTGTTAGCTGTCATTAGGGTTAGAGCTAGGCAATTTTTTTAACCTCCACCAAGGCGACTATTTTTTCACCCATTTCTGTTTATTTGTCAGCAGGATTACACAAAAAGTACTGAACCAATTTGCAGTGAACCTGGTGGAGAATGGGCCAGGGAAGATCCCATTAAAGTTTGGGGCAGATCCAGATAATTTATTATGATTTTTTTTTGTCTGAAGTCTGGTGGTTGGTGGTTGGTCAGAGTGCCCTGCTAGTTTCATTATCAATGTCAATATTACAACATAACATGTTCTTTACAGCGTTAAATAACATCAACTATTTAGCCTTGTTGAATTAACATGAGTGGAGGTAAGTCACACTATATAGTCACTGGGGACAGAAAGGAAGGCTGCTCAAACATGAACCTGTCTCACCCCAGGAGCACATCGACATCCCCGACAGAGAGCACACTCAGTCTGCCAGCAGTGTTAAAGCTGCTGTGCAGGAATGCTGGGACCAGAGGATATAACTTGGTGGGAACTGGGACTGAAGAACGTATAGCTGGGCCTACCACCGTACACACTGCCTCAGTGTAAAGCAAACATACAGACAACTCCACAGCTCAAACATCCTGCAGCTGCACACACAAACATGCAATCCAACATTATATACACAAAAGATCAGCTTTCTTTAATAATCTCCATTCCATTTTATAGGCATATCAACATTAATTGTTTTGATAGGCCAATGTGGAGGCTTCTCGTTGTTTTTCCTAAAAAGCGGAAGCGCTATTTCTACCCACAATGCATGCTTTTGTCCTCTGATGCTGTTGGCCTTGATTCTTATCGGGGCTGTCCTACTGTCAACATCCTCTCTCGCCAGTAAAACACACACACACATAGCACACACACGTCCAGAAAACACATGATGGGAAAGCTGAAGGTGCCTCGAATCTATTTCTTATTCAGTTTTCATCTCCACTTCTCTTATATTTTCTTTATTTTATGTTCTCTTTTCTGGGGC
This sequence comes from Seriola dumerili, assembly GCF_002260705.1. NCBI lineage: Eukaryota > Metazoa > Chordata > Actinopteri > Carangiformes > Carangidae > Seriola > Seriola dumerili. The sequence goes on along the minus strand of NW_019174424.1, from coordinate 4,076,079 downwards.
AAAGCGGTGTACAAATTTCAGCCCACACACAAACTGTGGGATGTCACTTCCTGTCAAATATATTGTCAAACTCTCAGCTTCCTGTTTGTGAACTGGTAGATAGATCAGGGGAGGAGTGAAAACTGTGGCTAAACCCACCCATCCTGTGGGAAAGGCAATAAAATAGCCATTCTGTCCAACTTAAATCCTTCAGCTCTATCACAACATGATTTGAATAGTTGACAAAAACCAGGGGTTGCAAAATGCTGCTCCAACAAAGCAACTATAGAACTCAGCATGCAGGGCTCAATTGTTCTCCTCTTTGACAATGGTGCCAGATCTTTCTCGTAAATCAGTGTATTCTTTGCTTTTGTTGAAAGAGATAACACACAAACTGATAAGTTGTAACTATCCCTTATCATTTGTAAAAACCTGATAAATGTCTGCTACTCCATGTACAGAACAAAGCATGTATATTCGTGCACTGATGTTGTCAGTTTAACATCACTTCCCTGCAGCCAAAACAACTTGTACAGAAATAATGCTGAGCAGACAATGCAAGCACTACTAGAGCATAACCAAACCCGACCGGCACCTGAGCTGCATTTGTTTGATAGGCAAATCAGCACACTCCTTGATAATGCGCTCACTATAGAGCTCGCGCCTGCTGCCATTTTGAATTTCCTGATAACAGAGGTTTGTCCCGAACCAGGCATGTCTATACCTGCTGCAGACAAACCTGGAAGACACTCAAATCAGTGCTGGAAGAAAAGAGGGGAAAATAAACCGAAGGCTAAACTGTGCAAGACAGAAAGAGAAAGACATGAGTAGAGCTAAGACACTGATACAATTTTGACTCCCAGAGAAAAGAAAGCTGTGCGACTTGATACGTTTCTGACTGAGTGGCTGGCAAACTCTTATCTACCGTATCCTCTCATGTACTTAAATGTTTGGGAACAGCTGATCTATTTGGGGAACACAGAGGATATGGCTTGTCACAGGCCTGTATGACGATAGGTTTATACAACTTCAATGCAAATCGGCCATAACTGTTGACTGTGTTAACAGTAATGTAGTGACATTTAAAGCTCCTTAGGTACATCTTACTGTTTGCCTGACAGGCCGCATCATGAGAGAAAACAGGAAGTCTAGGTATTGGGCTAACTAACAGTTATGTTCATTAACATTTAATCTGTCAAGTATTTCTTTGATTATTCAATTAATAATTTAGATTAGAAAATTGATTGTTTCTATTGTTTTGTCTGACAAACACTTCAAACTCCAAGATATTCAACTTACTGACCATAGACTAATTGATTAATTGTTTTCTCTCAAGTTTAGACTTGGATAGATTGTGGACAGGAAATCTTAATAGCAACTGCCTTGATAATATGATCACGGAAATTATTTTTCTATACTTGCTTGTGGCTTACAGCTTGACATGAACAATTAATCAACTAGTTCAACTTTAAAAATCAACTTTTTAAAATCTTCTAGAAACTATAAACACTAATATTTGCTGATAACACCATTGTTATGAAATGTATACATTAATCTATCTGCTAATAAAACTTCTTAAGAGAAAACTTTGGACTCTGACAACCCATGATTGGCAATTATTAGTAATAAAAGAAAACAATAATATAAATAAAAGGTGAATAATAGCATAGCATGGTCAAAGTCTTACATTTAGCTTATTGTTACTGTGACAAGCCACTGTGGTTAAAATACACTATAACTTTGTTTTATTGCCCTTTTCTTTGACTAGTGATACTGCCCTGAAAAATGTCAGCAATGCAGTCTACTGGGTGTTGCTGAGCTACCAAACCTAAAACTTACAACAACATGAAGCAACAACAACACCCCAATGCATTGAACAGTAGATACTTTTTGTCCACTTGCATTAAAGCAGTAACTATACAGAATGAAGACTGGTCTGAGTGGAAAGGAGGGCTGCAACTGATGCACAAAGAAGGCTAAAATATGATTATGGGGATAGGATGGCGATTATCAAACCACCGGGGCATTAGTGCCAGGCAGGGCACATTGTTCTGGAGGGCCCATTAGAGCTCTCAGCGCCGCTCATTAGGGAACCATTAGTGACAACTACTTTAACTTCCCAGACCACCCACCTCTAAGTGGCAGAGACAAATGGACTCGAAGAGAATCGACTGTTCCCCTCTCTCTCATCTCTCTGCCGGCGCAAACAATGCAGCTGTGTGCCAGCCAGGCTCACGCAGGGCCACTGAGGCGAGATAGTGTGTAAGGTTCTCCCTATATCCATCAGCAGAACAAAGGAGCAGCAGCATGTAACAGGATCAGTCAGTCAGACTGCTCTCTAAAACGATTAACAGTGACGCAAGTTAAGGGTGCTAATTAATACTGCAAGCTAACCAAGCCACAGAGAGGAAAGTGTCATGCTCACAAACAAAGGCTTTCTGTCAGACTTCAAAGGTATTTATGCCAATACAATAATACAGTCAATAATAACCTTATGTAGAAGAATTACAGCCATGTGTCAAAACAAGACAGAACAATATTACAGCTGTTAGAAAGGGCTTATCTGGATAATATAGTGATTTTAACTAAGAAAATCTACCCAAAGGCAGATATAATAAAGAAAACTTGAATGCAACATAGGAAATCATGTGTTGCCTCGTTGCTGACACTGGAGGAGTTAACTGTCTGCTCTCACACCTGTTGCTGCTGAGACTGAAAAATGACACTGATGATGTTCCCTCTGAGCCAAAGCCTATTAAACTGATAGACCAGTGTGACAGCCCACTGCATGAAAGACTATGCTTTAAATGTGTTACTGAACTGTTTATTCATGTGGTTAAGAAATGACACCCCCAGCACTAAAAAAATAAATCTATAAATACAGAGCAGACACACAAATATTTAACTGCAGTGACCTATTAATAACAATTAAATAGAAAAGGAAATAGTTCATGTAATATGCATAAAACAAATAGAAATGACTTTCTTTTTAAATATCTTAATATTCCATGATTATTTAAATTGGATCCACTTGTATCTTTAGAGTATCTTACTGTGAACTGACAATACAAATTACAATATATTTTATATTCTAACGTTGTAATTTTTTGTTTATGTGTTTCTAGAGGAGGCAAAGGAAGTGTAGTCGTTTTGGGAAACCACAGGGGTTGATAAAATATAAAACAAAGCTGACTCAGTATATACAACAGTGATGGTACAAATTGCAGCGTAGTAAACACTGTAAACAAGGCCAGCCAGACGATCCAGCCTTCCCTACACACAGTTGGCTCCTGAGATTTACTTTGAAAAACTTCACCCATAAATAACGGCTCACAGTTTAATACTGCCGGATAAACGTCTGATAAAGACGGTTTTCAACTACACACACTCCCGTGAAGACATTGAACGATATTCACACGACGTAAAATGTATTTCCTCGACTGTTTCACTCACCTATCCCGTCTTCTGATTTTAACACCATGCTGTCTTTGCCTCGCAGGTCCCAGTCCAGAAAGTTTCCACAACGTCAAAACTTTGACTGTTACAACAACAGTTACAACTATCTATTAATATATTGACCTGTTTTAGTTTTTACTCTCGAAATTAACAAATACTCTAGGGAATGGTATCTTCGGTAAATGAAGGGTGGCTCTGTCGACAGCTCAAAGGAGTGGTCTGAAGAGTCGGAGGAGGACTTTAACCAGCCAAGCTTTCCTGCGCGCGGTTCTCCGTCAAAACACGTGCGTTATACACAACGAGCTTCCCGTCAAGACTTTCATAATAAAACGAAGCACGTTTATCCTGACTGCAATGAGGACGCGAAAAGATGGGTGCTCTATTTAAGTTGATCAGAATTACTATTTTGATTTTTTTTCTTTTTTTTTTTTTTAACATTTTTGACTGGGGCTACAAATTAGATAGTTTAGTGATCTGCATCAAGACACTTTAGAAAGCACAAAAAACTCACTTTCATCTCCAGAAATGAGCTGATGCAATTCAATATTAGGTGATTTTAAAAATTTACCAAATTTTGCTTTAAAATGCAACTGAGATACATTTTATTGGCTGCACAGGGGTTAAATCAAGTCACTGAGTTACCCATGTGTCCCATGATGACCCTCCCTTGAAAACAGAATAGGCTATGTGTGGTAAAATGAAACCCTTGCAGATTATTAAAGTCAGTGGTGTATTGAAATTTGACCTGCAGTCAAGGAAAATAGCAGCTGCTCAGTAAGTTCAATAAATCTTGAGTTGAGAAATTGTCTTTGCATCACTGTGAGTGTTATGAGTTCAACAACAACTCTGCATGTATTGTAAATTATATCCATTAAAAATAGGGATTAAAATAAAATACTCAAATTGCCCCAGATTCCCATTTAATTGCATTAGTGAAAATACACTGAAGCAACAGTTGCCTCCTCAACAAATTAAGACTAAACAGGTTCTGTTGGTGGAGCCTACTACAAATACGGCTCATTTAACATTATTTAAGTGTAGTTATAGACTTATTGTGATGGAAACCGTGCTCCATATCCGGTAACAGTCCCGTCTCTGCTGACTTGACGCGGCTCAGGCTGAAGGTGCAGCAAATGGGCCAGATGACGCGTCCGCCGCCTGCGTTTCCACCCTATTGCCTTGGGCACTCTCACGCACTCTTTCTCTCTGACACAAACACACACACACGCACACACTACACCGTTGTTGGGACTGGGCCGAGTGGGGGCAGGGAGTGTGATTGACACACACAGATACAGTTCACTGCTGCTGATCTTGCGCATATTGCTGCATTTGATTCACCACATCCGCCAAAAGTAGACGTGTGTGTGTGCAGTCAGTTTTACCCAAGAAACAAATGTAAAACATTGTTTTAGAAAATAGCAACAACACCTGTCTGTTGCAGAGAAAACGCATAATACTTTCAAACACCTGTTGAATACTGAAATTCCTATAGGCCTGATATCAACACAGTACTCATTAAACTATGATTTTTTTTTGGCCTTTATGGTATTTTGTACATTTTTTATTTATTTGCACTTGAAATTGCATGCGGAAAATTTGAAAGCTATCATTCTAAAAGCTATAATGCAAATACTGCAGCTCTTTTTTTATCATTATGGGTTTTTCAGTGGTTCAGCTAAAGAATTGCTTGACATTACACTTACATTATGACACAAGTAAAAGTTTCAGATCAACACTTTCAGTTGGATTTGCCATTAATGGCAAAACTGGTTCTACCAAATCCTGGTGAGAGTGAGCAACTTGTTTTATGTATGATGCAACTTTCCTCTCCACCAAACCATCATCTTCTCAGAGATGAAAGCCTCATCTTTCTGGATTTATTACTTTCATATTTCAGCGTGGCCCATCAACACACAATATATTCACATTTTATGCTGCCTGTGATCAAAGACGCATCTTACCGGGGTCTCTTTGTTCTCGCAGGGAGACATTTCTTGGCTGCATATTTTAAGGAAAAACTGTAAGGGCAGACAGAAGAGCTACTCGGCTTGCTATCACCTTGTTAAAAGTAAATAAATCAGCCTGCTGTTTGTATAACACCTGCAGGACTGTGCTACTGTCAGACAGGAGAGGCCCGAGCCTGTACCTTCTTGTTGATAAACACAGGAGGGCCAAGAGGAATGCTGCGCTCACAGCCAGTGAAAGAGGCCAGGTAGAGGGAGAAAACAGCTCCTCTCTGTCTATCTTTCCCTCTCTCCAATCCTATTGGATGCACTAGGAGAAAAAATGTGCAAAAGACTTAAGGTCTGGATGCACTTTAATTGTGTTGCATACTAGCACAGGAATCAAGACCAAATACTGGGATTCACCCCTTGTTTGAAGACCATATTGGCCCAGAGAGTAAAATCATTAAGACATCTTTGTAAAGTCCAACAGTCTGCACGGCCACTTCATTTTAAGGGGCTTGTCTTCAAGCTGTGGGACATGAATGGCTCAGTTGTGCGGCCCAAACTCAACAACTGACAATGCAGCCTTTGTGCATTGAACCCTATACACACAAAGTTTCAATTCATTGTTATGAGTTCATCCGTCCCCATGAGCACCGCTGCAAATCTGTGCTAAAGAACCTAGAGCAAGTGAAGCCAAAGAGCTGTTTGACCTTTTAACTGATCATCATTGATATCAACACATGAAGTTATTGTTGTCTGCAACTTCCTGATCTACACAAAGACGTAGAAGTAATCCTTGAATAATGGTGATGTTAATGGAGTGTTTATGCAAACATCACATCAACGTCATACTGGATTGCAGAGTGTAAAGAGCTTTTGGTTCCTGCATGTTAAAAGATGCAGCTGATTAGTCGATTCAGTGAGCTGGAGAAATTCTTTAAAAGTTTTCTTCTGCTTTATTCATGAATCAGTGTGCATCAGTTTGAAAATAACAGGAGCACCTGATAATTTAAAGTATACGATACAACAACACCATGAACTCATGGTCTCAAATGTTACAAAAATATGGATCAACACCTTTCTTTCCTTATCCAAGGTCTGGATTGGATAACACTGTCAGATGATGCTATTATTTTGTCCATATCTGTGCTATTATTTCCTTCTTTGTTATTTAAGGACACAGAGAATTTGCTTTGCAATAAGGGAATGGTAATTTGGTTAAAAAACCAAGAGAAAGACTCTTTTCTTGACAACTTTCCAGCAGCAATGGGAAGGAAACATCTTTAAGCAGCTAAACCTGCATAAGATGAAAGTAGCTCACTAACACCTAAGAACATTTTGACAGAAGCCTTGCTCATAATATGAAGTAGCTAAAGTAGTGTACTATGTTAAGCCTTTGGATTACAGTGTGTTTTGAAGTGACACAGCCACAGGGAAAGATGCCTTCCACCAAGCAAAGTGTAACAACAAGCCTCTGCCTCTCCCTGCCTTCTACCTTTAAACAGCAAAACAGCACAAGAGACTAAGAGGAAATAATTAAAAATATAAAATGTGTTGCTGGCTACGTCACCTCCATACACTTTAATGATGTGTTCCCACAGAGACAACTCTGACTTAAAATGATGAGAGCTACTAAATTCAGCACTTACAGGGGAATTCCAGTAATTTAGTGCTTCACCTCCATAATGTTTTTTAATGATTATATATATATATAAAAAATAATAATATTCAAAATTGATGCAGCAGAGACTGAGACTCTTCCCAAAATCATCAGTCATTTCCCTCATGTTTTGTAAATGTCTTTCGAACTCCTTGCATTTACAATGCAGGCTTTCTATTGAAAACGTGTAGTCTCCAAACACAAGCTAAATCTAATTATATCATTAGGGTTATGTTCTCAAACTTTAGAGAGCACCCTCCTGACTGTACAGTACAGTAAACAGTAAAGTGATGATGATCTGTAACAATTAGTGGAATGATCCTTTAACATGATGATACTCCCTGAATAGAATAGTAAAGCTGTGTTTAAAGCTGACTTTCTTCTTCTTCTTCTTCTTCTTCTTCTTCTTCTTCTTCTTCTTCCTCTTCTTCTTCTCTTCTTCTTCTTCTTCTTCTTCTTCTTCCTCTTCTTCTTCCTCTTCTTCTTCCGCTTCTTCTTCTTCTTCTTCTTCTTCTGTGTATGAAAATAACTTGTATCCTATGAGAAGAAATGCTGAGAGTGACCCCTCCTGGCCATTTACAATAATTACAGTTACTACCTGCAGAAAAAAGAAACGTAAGGAAATTTAACTCTTTTTTTTTACTTTAACTGAGTTCATAAATAATATCAGGACACGCACATTGCACACAGGCCCAGACATTGTCAAACAATTACTTACATATTTGCCTGGCATTTCGAAACATTTAGAGGTTAGTTAGCTGCAGGGTGTTGGGTCATGTTACGCAATGGTATGCCTGTTTTTTTTTTCTCTGCCTCTTTGACATCTTAACAAAATTCAGCCCCAGAAAAAGGCTTATTGAGAAATAGGAGGTTAGTGTCCCCACACCTCCTTGAAACAAGCAGGCTTGAAAAATGGCTCTGTTAAGATTACAGCATGCATGGTAGACATTCTTTGGCATAAGCTGTGGCTGGAGTTTTGTTGCTCCATGCATGACTAATTTGCACAAGCTGATTTTGAAACCACTGCTCTCTTTTTACAGGTGCAGTCAGAGGTAATGACACCTTTGGATCGATAGACCCTATGATTTTCTGGTTGAGAGGGAGTCCACACCTGAGCAATTACTGACATGAGTTATATAATAAATACAAGAATACCTCTAGCTTTCATGTCACTTCTCTAATGTGTGTGCGTGTGTGTGTGTGTGTGTGTGTGTGTGTGTGTGTGTGTGTGTTTGTGATGGTGAAAAAAATATACTTGGCCAGCTCTGCTTTAAAAATAGAATGCTCTCCACATTCTCTGAACAGTAAATTTCCTTTATAGCAGCCTACAGCAGAAATCACTTCCACTTACACACATATACATGCAGAAATACTGCTGTCAGAAGCTGTGACTTTGCAAATCAGTTTTAGAAAGAGGGTATGAAATGCAGAGAGCTGACAGCCTGTATGTCCAGGAGAAGTCACTCTTCCACATGCTAGGCTCACAGCATTTTGCACTGCTCTCGTTCCTGTACTTGACATGGTCACCGCAACAAGCACTATCACTGCCTTGGGAGACTACAGGGTGATGAAGCAATTGCTCATCTGTAATTAATTATGCATAAGACTGAGTAATAAGCAGTCCTGAGGAATGGCAAAATAAAATCCCTGCTGCTCATAGACGGAGTGTGTCTGCAGGCATGAAAGCTGATGAGCATGTCTGCACATGTACAGTATAACAACGGCACTTACAGCACAATATGTCTGAGATAGCCTAAAAAAAAAAAAAAACAAGCAAAAACAATATGTCTCAGTCCACCAACAGCCGTGCTGCATCTCATGCCATTTTTATCAAGATAAAAAAAAAAAAACAAAGCGAATCCTCCCATGCCACCAGAAAAGAGATAACTCATTTGGCTTTCATGGCTGTATGGATTTCATCTGCCTCTCTATTTGGATTCCCACACACTCCTCTTGGAAGCAGCTCACTGGCAGAGTCTGTCTGGTGTGGTTCAGCGTCCAAAACGCGTCAAACTGTGTGTTTACCAGAGATCACAAGTGTGTGTTACCAGAGGGAAAAAAAAAGAAAAAAAGTTGAGTCTCACCAAAATCTTCTTTCATGTAAGTGTGCACACAAGCTTACTGATAATCAGTGCACAGATGAATCTGCGCTTTACTTTGTCCTTGTAATGAAAATCTGGGGATCACAAGATAGGAAGAAGAAGAAAAAAAACCTCAAATACTCACAAACCAAACTGGTTCAGCATCATCACCAACCATCAGTGTACCATACTTTCCCTCACAACAAGCTGATTTTGCATATATTCTCAAACACTTTATAAACTGTTTATGCTCCCAAACAGATCAGTGTGTCCTCAACTGCGCATGGAGCCCACATGACTAATTTTACATGTCAGAGAGCCCCGGAAAAACCCGGAGACGCACACCTGCCTCACTTGCATGACTGACAACATGTAGCTGCTCTGATATCAATCAGCTAAATAACTATCACGTGCGCTTTAAGTGATACACTGCCCGCCATCAGTGTCCGTCTGTGTCCTGGGAAGATTAATATGGCATGTTGAATCACACTCACAGTGAGTGAGAATGTTAGATTCACAGTAACATTTCAAGGTGTGAAGGAACATAACACTGGACATGTGCTTCATTCATTTGAGATGCAAAGGAGCAGATTGAAACATCAGGTTGTGTCCCCTAAGAAACATGACGACTTTAAGAAATAAGATGTCACTAGACGAGGTCAGCCATTAAAGAAGCCAAGTGACTTTTTTTTTTTTTTTTTAAATCTCCTCACTCATGTTTGCACTAGCTCATGTTATATTTTAGCAGTGATGAAATAGCACTGCTGATACAATGGGAACTTGCTGGACGACCATTAGATGAGTCACGCATGAATCACTTGTATGATTCATGATTAAAAACAGAAACACCAACACTTCCAGTACACCGCCCAATCTCTTCCCACCACTAGGGGCCCAGAATGTAATGGCTGCCATCACAACATGAGTGTTATTACAGTTTAAGCAACAACAAAAAAAAAAAAAAACCTGACATGAGCGGGCGGGTGACAGATGAAGTGAAGCCTTTGGGAATGTATTGCTTCAGACTGGAGGCTGAATACTCAAACAACAAACCAACATTTAACTAGAACTCATCATGCTTTTTCCTCACTTCCACCCGACATGTCAGCCACTTTTTGTTTGCTTGACAGAAATCTGTGAAACTCTGCTGTCACCAGAATGATCCAGATTACTTCCCCTCTTGAATATTCATAACAAAACTGAAGTCCTGTCTTTTCACACACGTCCCCGGTGCTGATTCAGGTGTTTTGAAACCACTGAGACAGCACCGCTTCCCCTAGCCACACACTCAGTCAGCTGATTCACCAGGACCCAGTGAAGCCGCTTTAGTCATGTCAACATTTCCAATGGGAACCCGCACGCTACCCTGCAGTGCAGTGTAATACAATCGCAACACTTAACAACCAGCCCAAAACAATGAACTGCATACACACACAAACACACACACACAGAATGAAGGAACAAATCTGGACAAATGGAGACAGATGGTGAGTATAAACACAGTCCTAAACAGTTCCACTCCTGCCTACTCCTCTATCTGTAATTAAACTGGGAAGTACTGAGAGCTGTTTATCCAGGTTTATGAGGTGATCTCCAGAAAACACAACACTGCTGTCCCAGTTATTGAAGGATGCAACAACTTGCGACTGGGAGAGGAGCAGAAACAGGAGGTTTCACTTTGGTCAGTTTGTGGATCTGCTATATGTGTCTGAATACAGATGTGAGATGATCATGAACACAGTCAGTTCAAAGTAGTTTGGCTGCTGTGGATGTGTGTGAGACCTGCTGAAGATTAGAGCCGCTCAGTAAGTAATAACATTAGCTCACCCTCTCTCAGTGTGTGTGTGTGTGTGTGTGTTGTGTGCACGGGGCAGAGGTTTTAACTTGTGCTAAATGAGAGAGCCTCCTTAAGCCGCAAGAAGCTCCCGCTATTTCTGTCCAACTGTTTGTTTTCATCTCTGTCGGAGCCGTGCGTTTGTGCCAGCGGCCACACAAGCACGCTGTAAACACAATGACACTGTCAGTCAACAGGTTATCTAACAGAGAGAAGTCAGTCAAATGTAATTGTAATGATCAGCTCTAGCCACAGTGTTCAGTGCTATAAGGTGACAGTAATGCTAAAACACATGGCAACAACCAAACCAACAACAACAACAACAAAACTTCAATGGAGCATGCACTACAAGGCCCACAGTCCCAACTTTACTTTACCTGGACCTTGCTGGGGCGGCTTCACAGCTGGACACAAGAATGTTTGAAGGCTTGACACGCAAAGTTCACTCACTGTCCCCATAGCTCCAGTGAGTAATATGTGTGTTGTGTGTGAAGGTCTGTCTCTGTCAGTGGCTGTGCCAACGTCCAAAGCTGCTCCCCCTCGACGAGTCAGACTGAGATGGAGGACAAGGGGAAGTTGCGAAGGCCCAGACTCCCCCGCTGAGGCTGCTGGCAGTCACTGAGCTCCCAGCCGCCCTTGTCCACAGAGAGACTCCAACTGTCAGGTCCTGCTATGTGTCACTCTGCTCCACCTAATCTCCCAGTTGGATGAATTCTCCACTCCCAGAGGCCAGTCTCTCAAACTCACCTACTTTCTCTTCCCCCTTACTGGAATGTGCAACTTGCTAGGACGCTGAAATCACTTCTGCTTTCTCCTTCTTCCCCTTTTGCGCTATCTCAGCCTCCCTCTATCCTCCTCTGCTCTCTCTCTCTCTCTCTCTCTCTCTCTCTCTCTCTCTCTCCTTCTCTCCCACTTGCACTCTCTTGCTACTTTACATATTAATTCAAGCAGATATTCTTAGACCTAACACATTGCACATACAAATACAAAAGCCAGGCTGTATTTCAAATCATTTATTAATGTACCCCCAGGACAAATGTCTGTTTTCCTTTTGCTGCAACCAAGTGTGCCTGGCACCATTTAAAAACCACCATCATTGGGAAAATCAACTAAAGAAACAATGGGAGAATAAGGAGAAATTCAAAGTTTTACTGCGCGCGAGAATCATGGCGGCCTGTCAACAGCATGTCGCTCTGTTTTGTGTGGTGCAGTTTTTGAGTTCCATCTCTACCCTCTGTTTCTTTTAGCTTCCAGTCCCTCATCAGTTGTGGCTTCAAAAGCCTTGTACATAAAGTCAAGATTTCATTGTTGCTTGGCAACGGAGTGGAAGAAATGAATTGCTCCTGGGCAAAACACTGTGAGCCATTTGTTTTGATTAGATTATTTTCACACCTATTGAGTGTTATTCACCGCCACAAAATCACATTTTGGGGTCTTGGAGTCACGTAACACACATGGGTTTCTTCTTCACACACACATACACACACACAGTCTTACAACAAAATAAATTGGCCTGGTTCTGCCACAGATGTGTTCATAACCAGCGACAATCGATCACTTCCTCTTGTGGAATAAAGCGGAAATATTTACCTCCACTCTTGAACCAGCACCACATCTGCCACTCTGAATTAGCCTACATGTCAATCACACAAAGTGTCTCTCACTCCTCAACAACAATCTCTCATTCAATGTCAGTCATTAATAAGCTCTTTAACTCCGCCCTCTCTGTCAATCATTCACGCCATCATGGCACGGCATGTTAGCAACAGGCATGTTAGCAACAGACTAGGTGGCAATAGCTGAATGTCGTGATAAGGTGGATCTGGCACTTGCTTCATATAGGTTTTGCATGGCTGCGACATCACTTTTGATGTAGCCATCATTGCCCCATTCATTGCCACAGGGCCGAGCGCCTCATAGTGACCCCTGCCTGAACTGCAAAGTCAGTCCTGGCCACTTTAAAATGCTGCAGCTGCACATCACCCAGAGGAGCAGCTCTGTCACGGGAGGAACAGCAGCAGAGGACACAGTGAAGTCAGCACAAATGTGCCTCTTCTCTTTTTTAGTATGCATATTCTTCCCCCACTGCTCAGCTCCACCTTAATGTACCTCTCTGAATGAGTGTCGAGTGTGTTATCAGCAACTCACAGAGAACCCCCAGAGAATATTAACTTGTAAACAGGTGGGTGTAGATAGATAGATAGATAGATAGATAGATAGATAGATAGATAGATAGATAGATAGATAGATAGAGAGTAGGTGTGTAGAGTGCACTCTGCAGCCTTGTACCTGGTTCTCCCTGCATGCGAAGTTGAAAAAAGATTAAACTGCAATAAAGGCAGTTGAAAGCAATATAGGCAAATTTCAATTCATTATGCTTAATATTACCATAAGGACTTATGTGTTATTTCAAGTAAAGTGCAGAACACTCTTAGAGACTTACAGCACCAGTAGTACTCACTTGAAACAGTTTGGACAGCCCTTAAGGAGAGGGCCCATAGGTGCCTAAACTGCCCATACACAATGATCAATTATTCAGTACAATAGGTCTGTTATTATACTTCTGAATGACTATTAGATCACACAGAGTTCATGTTGCTCTGGAGCTCCACCACTGTCCAAACACAGTGTTAAAAAAAACTGTTGGGTTTAAATTTAAACAGCCTCCAAAGTTACAGACAACTGCTTTTGGGCACATTCACACACAAAATAGTGCAAAAGGTCAACAGCCTTCCAATGGAACTAAGAAGAAGAAAGAAACTCAAGGGGAAATGCTTCTGTCTATTCACTAGAATAGCATAATATCTATAAAAGCCACTTATATCACAGTAACTTATTATGAATACAGCATTAATATTGTATGAGCTCAACTTTTAACAGTTGCTGTTCTATTAGCTGACTCCGCAATCTGTGCTTCCAGGTGGAGGGTGGTTGGTGTAAAAATAATTTTCCCATAGCAATCAATAAAGTTTCACATTACAGAAATCATTTGGTGCAGCCACAACTATTGTATGAGATTGAATGTGCACCTGCATCGTGGTGCAAACATCATCATTCAGCAGGAACAGTGGCTGATGAGATACGTGATTTCCTCAGTGCGGTGCTGTGTACAGTAGAGCCTCGAACTGGACCCAAATAAACAGTCTCCTTTAGCAGTTATGCATACATGCCACCAGGTGGACATAGCACGCAACAGCACCTTTATTCTTAGTTCACTAAAGAGGCCAGAAGGTTTTTGGAGTTTACCGAACAGCAGACTTGGCTTTAATTCAGCTGTGAAATTTACGTGGGTAGAACGACTAAAAGTGGAGGACCCATGTACAAATATTACAATCAGAAAACCTTCAGCTGCCAGAGAGGACAGTCTGAGACTGAGAGCTGAAAATCAGCTATACGTTTGTCAGGTAGGCAGACAAGTCCTCTGTGATGAAAGCGTTTCCCCGGTTGGATATAAACCTATAGAGAGCTTGCTGATCTGTGTTGGTGGAACTCCTACATAGCAGCCTAATGTTAGCATCACCTTCAGTGACTAACAACTGGCTGGGGGGGGAACAGAACAAGCACCTCAGCTGGTACAGCTCAACTGAATATACTCACCACAAAGAATGAGGTTTATCAACCTTAATATAGACCGACTGTGCCTTGCAACATAAAGTTTCAGCACTCATTGCCCAATTTTCATTTCAGCTGCTTTTAATGTTAAAAGGTTTCATATCCCTCGTTTGTCTGCGTCTCCTTGTCTGCCTCCCTTTGTGATTGCTGTAGATTTAATGATGACAAACAAAGGGTTAAGTTTGTTATCACTGTTCTAAAAATGTCTATATTTAGATTGGTATCTTGCACAATTGAGTAAGAAGATGAATTTCAGCATCAGTGCACATTTGCATTGACTTTGAAGTGACAGATTTCAACTTCTCTTCTTTTTTTCCCTTTTTTTTGGGATTTTGATGTCACATTTCTTTTTTTTTTTACTCTTAAAAAAAGATATGACTGCATAAGTCCACTGAGATTTCGCTGCGGCTGCTGCTGCTGCTTTGACAGTCTTTCTTCGAGTGTACTTTGAACATGAGAGCAGCTTAGTGTTGGAGTAAACCTGTCTCATCATCACATGGGTTGAGAGTAACAAGACACAGCAGGAAAACAAGAAAACAACGATACCTCTGACATGTCAATCACTCCGCAGAGGAGGAGGGGTCAGACTGAGAGGAGAGATGACACCCATAACCACAGCAACCACACGTACGTGCGTTGTAGTGCACCACACCTGCGAACAGGCACACTGTTTCCTTTGTGTGTACTCATGTCATTATGCAAGGAGAAGCTTAGCTGCACTGACAGGTGCAGGTAGATGGCAAAAGTGCAGGGGAAAAAAAAAAAGAAGATAAAACAAAGATATTTTGACACCCTGCAGCTCAAAGCTTTTGAAGTGAGTCTTGAAACAGAGCTGCACCCAATGAATCCCAAGATAGCTGGTTTCGGGCACCAACACCTAGCAACATCACAGGAACAGAGTGCAAAAAACACTGTATGTTAATCCTGTCCTAAATTTCAGAAGGTTACACACAAGGCTATAAAATGTTATCACAGCAAGGCTATAAAATATACAGATTATCTTCAAACACACGAATATGACAGTTCTTGTTGCATAAGTCTAGTCTACAGTAATAATAAAATAAATAAAGAAAAAAAACAAGGCTGTACCAAAATAAAGTCTGTCAGAGTCAAGTCTTGACAGCGGATGGATTACTTCTATCCTCTCTCCTCCTCAGACTTCAATTATGCAGAACAGTCACGGTGCTCAGGGACAGGAGAGATGATATGACTTGTACTTACTCATTCAGATCCACAAGCAGTCGATTTGACTAAGGAGGTGTCAGGGACAGTGAGAGTGTTATTTGACTGTGCTGGGAGCTTCGGCACGTCCCTTCTCTTATGCCTCGCACTTTAGCAGATAATTACATAATCGTCCACTGATTCTTCAGCTGAATTGCAAATAGGAAAGTACAGACGAGGGAAGACGACTGCAAATAAATATGAATATCCAGCTGTGGGACTGAGAGCAAACATGTTGTATGGGCTGTTCAGAGTGGACTACTGTGCACCCTACAGTATAGTGTCTGACATGACAAAGACTCAATGAAAAGGCCAAGACTGTAGATTTGCAAGGGAAGCATTTGTATATTCTCTTTTGACAGAGGTTGAGTGCAGATCAATAATCTCAAAGGTGTATTTCTACTTAGATTAGACTAAAACTTTTTTTTTATCTCTTATACGTGACTCACAGAAAGCCCTCCCTTCTTCTAACAGAGCATGAGTTCTCGCAATGAGGCCATTGCTGGTGGTTCTATTTTGAGATGCATTAAGATCACAGAAAAAACTAAACTGCTAAATAATTGAGACGAAGACTCTATCACAGCCCAAGCTACCCATCAGCGAGCTCATCGTGGCCTGACATCATGAGCTTAGATGATGTCAGGACATTGAATTTCCTGTAAAGATGGTTGATTTTGGCAATGAGGGCAGGATTGTAAGAAGGCATTTCATAAAAAGGAAAAACCTGTCATCTAAAGAGCCTATGCATCTCAGAATAGACGCCAACATCAGTTTGGATCATTCCCATTCTCATAAGAGCAGGAACTTTTCTGTATCTCACTGCCTACCGCCGTGTAAATATGTGGATTTGTATGGTGCCCATGGTGCTGCCATAGCTGCAGTGTGTTGCTTAATAATTCATCACACATATCTTTTTATATCCGTTTGGCTGTGAGAACCACAGAGGCCACCTGTTTTTGAGCTGGTTTATAAAAAATCCAACAGGGGTAGGCTACATCCTTTCATGTGTATGCATGTAAATCAGATAAACACATGGTAAAATATGACATAATGTAGTGCAGGAGCTAAGTCTGCTGTACGTCATTTCAACTTCTCATTTCAACACTCCCACAAAGCAACATGACTGGCAGGAGTATGAACATCTATGCTCAGTCAGTGGACTACAGTCTGTCGTTTCTGATCACTTGGCACAGCAGAGCACGAACACTAGACACCAATGCTAAAAAAAAAAGACAAAAAAAAAACAAACAAAAAAACATGAACTCATGGTAAAATCAGGAGCTTGGATCACAGCATCCATTAAATGCCATGCAGTCTATGTAAGGGTGAGATGAAGACATACCGTAATTCTCCCCCTCCATCCTGGTGGTCCTGATGCTGCTGCAGGCGTCACTGTCCGGGGATGTCTCTCTCGCCAAGCGCCCGCAGTAATCCGGATACCTTCCTCCTTCCTTCCTCCCTTTCTCGGCTCTTCTTCGCCCTGCCCTCGCCCTCCTTCCAGGATTCAACTTGATTGCAGGCTCACTCTAAGGTGCTACTTTCCAGCTTGTTGCTGTTTTGTTTGTCCCCCGCAGCTGCCGTTCAGGATGTGTTTGCAATGTGCGAGTGTGCTTGCCGATGCTGGCTGCTTGCAGTTGATACGCATCCAGAGAAGCCTGTGCACATGCTGGCCCCTCCCATCCCAGATGTGATGTCACGCTCTAACTTCTCTTCAACCAACAACTTTACTGAATACTGGTGCGATTTATGTGATTTACAGTGTAGACTGCAGACACTGCTCAGAAAACCTGGAAGCAATATAATATTTTGTGTTTATGTTGAACGTGAGAGAAAACTCAGTTTCCATAAGCTTTAAAGCCAAATAAAGACGTTTGATTAGAGTTTTGTTTTAACAAAATGTATACACTTTCAGAAAAATGACCAATTTTTACTCTAAAAGTCCACACCAATTTAAGAATGGGTAGAAAATGCTGCATTGCCCTTAAAACTTGTTTTTTCCCACTTGAGGGCAGCACAAACAAATTGTGACATCACATTAGTAGATGACCTTGGCAGCCTGCACCTACCTACCCTCTGGTCGTGTCCGAGCTCAAGTCCAATGTTCACTTTCTTTTAGCTCTGTAACTCTGTTTTTGTTTTCTAGTTGCTAAATGCGGAACTGTGTTCACCAGCCAGTCACTACCTTTGTCTGTTTGCCCTTTAGTGCTAAGCAGGAAATGAATAGTTGGTTTTTAGAGCTTTTTCTCTGAAAGAAAAAACCTGTTGTCCAAAAAACAACAATATGAGAGCGGTGAGAGTGACACAAAACTTTAAAGCTGCAGGCTATAAAGTTGCTATAAAGCTCCTGCAAACTGAGGGGAACTGCAGATTACTCATCAGCTCATCACTACAAACAACAGCTTTTAGCCATATTGTTCTCAGTCATTTGATAGTTATAAAAAATATTGATCATAGACGCTTTAAAATTTCTGCATCCATCATCTCTTGCACCTCTGACCAATCAGTGATGTTACATGAGGTGTTTGGACTCAGCTTCCTGTAGTGACATCAGTGAATTGGCTGTGGCCAAAGGCCAATTACAGACAACAGTGTAGAAGCAGTTTTCATCCTTCTTCTGAATCAGCTCATGGTGTAAATGTAATACTAGCTTAATCCAGCTCAACTGGTGCAACCATAATGCAACAAATAATGGATTTACCCCTCTCTATTTCCCCATAGTTCACAATGACCAAATATGGATTTTGATTCTGCATTGCAGTAAAATATCAAATTAGCTAATTTCTACTATGCCAACTGCCATCCTAAATTTACAATATCTAAATTAAAACAAGAACAAAAAAATCAATTCAAAGCAGTAGAAGACAGAAAAATGCACAATCAGCTCACAAAAGTCACAACTTTATTGCACCTTTATAGTTAACTATAGTGTGGTAAGAGCCACTTTCATTATGAAAGGTCTCTTGCCTGGTCAGAAAAGGTGGTGCAAAATATAGAACCATGAATGCAAACATGTGGACCGTCCATTCACATCGGTTAATGTTCCTCCGTGTCAGTTTGAGAGCAACACCCTATGTCGATTTCACAGCCGACAAACACGTCCTATGAAAATTAGACTGTCGTAGCCTCTCTTGTACTGTACACACTACAGTGACATAGGGAAGGTCTTGCATGAAAACAGACAACTCTCTTTTACACAAATGAACAAACACATTTGCAGATAAATTCTCATGTTAACATCCACCAACTGATCCAAGTATTAGTAGCACATTAAAGATCTGTGTCTTTTCTTCTTTAAATTATATATTTATAACATTAAATCCTATGCTTTTTTATAGCCAATTCAAGGCAACATCTCTAGAATGAAAAGAAATGCATGGGCAGATCTTTACAGCGTTGAAGGAGACACAGGTAGCACAAGATGGACTGTACAGTCTTCTACACCAGCAAAGCGTTTTGTTATAACGTTAGTTTCTCTATGCATCTGTGCCCAGATTGGTGCAAGATGATCCCATGGTTTTAACACCTGAAATAGTTTGTATAAAATAGTTTCTACAAGATGTACAGGATGCAAAATGGTGGTCCAGGCAGAGGGACTACTCTGATATGAAACAGGGGAGTCTGATCAGAGATGAAGATGGGATACAGGATGTCTGGGTTCCTGAGTCTTAGCCCAGTTTGTCGGTGACCAGCATGACCATCAGAAAATTGCATAGAGATATAAGATACAAGGGGAAAAGAAATTATTAGCATGTGGCAGTCCCATTCTAACACAGTGCCTGAAGTATAAAATTCAACCCTTTTATTTCAGTACATTGGTAAAGAACAGTTTATGGTGAGGTTTGTTACAGAGAATGGAAAGGTCAAATCTCCAGACTGAGAGCTTCTGAACATTGGACTGATGAGATGAGCTACAGAGTTTAATAGCTGCACAGTAGAAAATAACTGCTTTTGTCTGATTTCCTCAAACAACCACAACCTCTACTCTGCAAATGCATATCGCACTAGGAGCTCTCAAAATTTCCAGGTAAACTTACAGATATGATTAAAGTAATAGTTTCCAATGTGAAGTCCATCCACGTCAACGCTTCCACAGTCAAAATGTTTATACAAATCAGCTGAGCACTTATTTGTGGTCTTAAATGTATTGGCATTATGTTTGAAATAAACTGTTGTGTTTATAAAACAAAAAATGGTGCACAACCAAGATGGCAGAACTAAAAACAAAATTTATCGTATTACATTTTTGAACCAATTTAAACATGCACATTTAGAAAACGGTGGCAATTTTAAACCTTAATTTTACCAACAATACGCAGGCAAAATTTGGTCCTTAAAAAAAAGCCACGTAGCAGATAAAGGTATAAAATAAAATAAAAATATATAGTTTTAATGACTAACAATTTTGGATCTTTGTAATTTAGTATAGAGTAATTTCAGAATAAAAGGTCACTTCTTTAATGTCCAACTTACTGAGCCCTTATGTCTGCAAAAGCAGCATAGTATGCTCTGAGATTGTGCACAGGTTTTGATAAAACACACCAAAGAGTTGCAGATATACTTCCTCATTATTAGCAATATCTTTCACAAATATGGTAAACTGTAATTAATTTCATAGTAGCTCAGAGTTCCAGGGCAACAACTAAGGCCGTAAGGACGCCAACATACAGTAATACACGTGACATGGATGTGTAAGGGCTTTCTGTTAAATATTGCATGCATAGAAAAGCTTATGCCACTTACTGTGGCGTTTGAATTAAAAAGGGATATGAGTGGTCAAATCCAGATGGCCAATGAAGACAACATTTCTTGTTGGTTAGTAACCTAGGATTGAAGGGTCTGTCAGTCAAACAGCTAATGCAGTCTGCTGTGCTGTTTTTGGCTCAATCCTATTTTTGAATTTGGGTCTGAAGTGAACACAAGACAGATAAAAAAAAAAAAAAAAAAAATTAAAAAAGAGAAAAAGTTTGGTATACAGTATTGTCTTGATTTCCAGTCAGCATGACCTTAACAGCACTCTGGACTCTCAGCGACGCACTCCAAAAACTCTCTTCCCTCCGGGTGTTACAGACCACTTGTTCTTCCTGTCCTGGATCTTCTGGAAGATGCTGCTGCCACTTCTCCATTTTTCTCTTTTATAGTTTTTCATTTTCTTCACCTGTAGATTGAGAAGTGAGAAAAGGGGAAAGTTGTAGAGCATGGACAATGAGGAATAAGACTGGCAGTAATACATTTGTGCTTTAATACCTAAGAAGCACCAACATTTAAGGCATTATATGTTGTGTTCATCATTTCCTCACCTTTCCCCTATCAAAGTCTTCATCCCACTCATCGATGACAGTGTCATTCTTTGCAAGGCGGACATCTTCAATGGCATCTCTACTGATTGCAGAGACCTCACCATCCCAACTGAGAACTAGACAAGACAAACAAAATCTATAAATGCTCATTTTTTGCAACAAATACAAAGGTGTGAATACACAAAGAAACTCAGTGTCTCACCGTTGGCTCCGTAGGCCTTATCTGTGGCGTTCCTGAGCAGCTCCTCTACCACACCACTTGTCTTTTTTCCATCCCAGGCCACAGGAGCAGCGCAGGCCGGGGTGTTGTCTCCTAATGCACTTCCATCAGCTGCTGGAGCCTGGCTGCGTTTGTAACCATCCTTCACTTGGCTGTCCCACACTACCACTGTGGCTGGATGTGGAAAAACAATCAGTAGAAAGAAATAAAATGGTGATTAAATAAAGTATTCTCAAAATACAATGAGTCATGCTCTCTCAGTATACTGGTGCAATGACTGGTCACTCAAAGGAAAGGCTGAAAGGCTGTGGTGGTGCACAGTGATTTTCGGCAAATAGGTCCAATCCATATAGAAGGGTGCTGGTATGTTTCGTGTTGGCATGGGAGCAAGATCGTGCATTTTTCACTGCAGTCTGCATAGCATGAATGCTCATTCATTTATTGCATTTACTACATGTGCATGCAAATCCATGCCCACATACCTGTGCTTCGTTTGCTTAATTTGTCGTTCTCTGTGGTGCTCTGTTTTGAAGGGGGCTCCGCTGCTTCAGGCTCATCATTCTGCCCGTCAGAACATCGCCTGCTCTCCTCCCACAGTCTCACCTCTTCTTTCAGCCTCTTCTTTTTCTTCATCTTTAATTTCTTTTTCAACATTATCAAATCTCCTGTGTCATTCTGAACGGCTGTGGCCTTCATCTCAGAATTGCTGTTGGGGAACAAAAGAAAATTCTCAGCTAAGTTAATGTTCTTTTTGCAAACAGCGGGTGTGTTCATAGATGAAAAGGTAATGAAGCACCTGCTTTACCTGCACTTTACCCTACATTTTTACAAGGCTGAGCAAATTAAATATTTTTAGAGAAGCATGCCAGATGTCAAATTTTTTTTTACAGAGAGCCGACTAATAATGAAAACACTTTTAGTATCACATACTTGTCTGTTACATGTTTGTTACTGTTGTAAGGATGTAGCACATGGGCTGCATTGTGACAGTTTCTATAAGTGTCTGATAGTTGGACATAAGCACAGTTCAGTCAAAGAGCCTGAGGTCATATGCCCTGTCTTTTTTTTTTTTTTTAACTTGTGGCAGCACTTTTTGAACCAAAATGAAGAATCATGGATATATACCGTTCCAGAGACACAAAGACAGACATGTTACTACACTTGCAAACCCTCAACCAACCTTTCTGATGCAGAGCATGCTGATGTTGTTTCCTGCAGAGCCTCCAACAGTTTAATCTTCTTCTTTTTTTTCTTCTTCTTCTTCAACGACACAGAGTCCCTTCCCTGTTCTTTCTGATTTGCCTCACACTGCGTTGGGGTTGTGGAAGCTAACTGAGGCTTTTGCTTAGCTTCTGGGTTGGATGTTAGACTCCATATGCCACCCTGACACCAATCCTCTTCCTGGTTTGATGTGTCTAGATGAGACGGGACACACTCCCTCTCCTTGGCTTTCTCTCCATCCTCTGCATCCCTCTTTCGCTTTTTCTTTTTCTTCTTGCGCTTCTTCTCACTCGCTGATTCCGCGAAGTTGGCCTGCGTCACCGTAGCTGGGGATATGATTGGCTCTGTGTCACCCTCCACTTCAGAATGGCGCCGCTTCTTTTTCTTCTTCTTCTTTTGGTTGATCTTTTGAGCTGAAGGGCTGCTGAGGTCTGGTTCTTGGACCGCGGAGCTGAGGTTGTTGGAAGACTTGGGGCTCTTTGGGCTGGGACTGTGAAGCCCGTTGGTTTTAAGAGAAAGGCTGGCGTTTGGTTTTTGCAGTGTGGAGAGAAGGGACTGTTTCTGAGGGCTCTGCTGTTTGAAGGATCCACTTGAGTGGGCAAAAGGCGATGACTGGACTTTAGGTGAATGGAATGGACCAGCTCTGGGGACAGAACAAAAGAAAACATTTGGATTTACACTGCCATCATCATTTCACATTTTTATTTGAATTTCCGATGTGATGTAAGGCTCATACTTCATACCTGTGAGTGTGAGAAGGTGAGGCGAAGGTGAGGGGGTTAAGTTGATTTTGATGTGTGGGGTCACTGGACAGCTGGCGTGACAAAGGGGGCAGAGCATCAATGTTGCTCGGACTCCGGCTGCGAGCCTGCAGTTATCGACATAAATAAAAACTTGGTGGTCTAAAAGAAAATAGCCATGAATGTGACAAAAATAAGGAAGAGAATCAAATAAGGAAAAGGGGGTGATTAAAAGGGATGGCAGGAAAAGATGGAAGGAGGAAAACAAGGAGGAAAGGGTATGGCAGAGAAGAATTAGAAATGGTTAGAAAAAAAGAACAAACTAAAGGAAAAGAAGACAAACTCTAAACAAGTGCTACCATGTGGTTGATTAGACAGGCACACTGGAGAAACAACATGTTACATAATGCAGAAAATAAACTAGAAAAGGAGAGTTTACTTGCCTTAATAAAACTACTCAGTGAAATCAATGGTCAAATCTGGGATAGCAGTGTGGAGTGGGGCAACAGGAAACTAAGGTATCATGAGCCTGCGCTAAGACAGGAAGTGGTGCTGCTGCTGTGGATGGGAATGAAGTTCACCTTCTTGGCTGACAGGGCCAGTTTCTTGGCAGGTGGAGGTGACATGGTGCTGGTGGCTTCAGATGTGATGTTGTTGAGGGCTGGGGGTTTTACTTTCGCCGTCTTCTGCTCCTCCGTGCTCTGAGAGCGCTCCACGCTCTTGGCTGGAGATGCCAGGCCGTTGGAGCTTTTTCGAGGGGTGGAGGGCGTCTCTCCTACTGGCGCGCTCTTGGTACCCACGGAGTCCTGAAGGGAATCATAGGCTGTGGTTACACTTCTGTGCACGCACATGTGGCCTGAAATGGCTGTTATGCATCTCATTAAACTCCACAATCAAAATCTGTATTAATGTCTGAGCCGCTAACACATTTTACCTCATGTACTAAGCAAATCAGACTTTACATTGAAGATGGCTTGATAATTAAGTTTGGACAGTTTTTGTCAGCATTGCTTTTTCACTATTCCCTGTGTCGTTAAATAGCTCGTATGCATTTGTGCGGATCAACATCAATCAATTCTTCTAGTGTTACCTTTGAGTCAGTGGTGTCGGCAGAGGAAGAGTCAGACAAAGACTTAAATGAGGTAGATGCTGCAATGCCTCTGCCCTCGCCACCTTGCTTTTTATCTCCCTCCGTCCTGCTCAGCCCGTTGTTGGAAGGGGTCGGAGTGGTGCTGCGGGACTGCACTTGGCTCTGGGGGGAGGGCTTCTTCAGCTTCTTGAAAGGTTCCTCAATAACCGTGGGTCCACCTGGCAGCTTCGGTGGGCCATTGGAGGATGACGTCCAGTTGGAAAGTCTGGCTTGTGGCTGAGTATTTACACCGTTCCTGGAAATAGGCAGGCCCAAGCCACCATCCACAGACTGGATCTTTCGCAGTTGTGCAGGCTCAATTTTCTGTGAGGGGAAGAGGAGGGGAACTTGTAGTAAAATCATATTTGACCAAAATGTTGGAGGCTATAAAACTGGATTCATCATTTTACAAAATGTTTCATATTAAACGTCTTGTCTTATACCTTTGTGACCTGCGGGGAGGAGAGAGGCCCGTTCAGGTTGGCCCGCTTTATCTGTTCAGACGACACACTGTTCTTCCCAGGGTGCAACATCCCCTGCTTGGTGGTCTGCCCATCAGCATTCTTCTTGGTTTCAGGAATCCTTTAATATACAAATAAAGATTTAAGTCCAGGAGGAACAGACAACACCTGTTTTGATCTCTTGCAGGACTCCTGTGTCTTACCTCAGGTAGAAAAGGACATAAGCCTGCTGATTCAAGACCACTTTGATGTTACTAGAGTGCACCATTGAATCATTCATCTGGTACCATTGTCCATTGCTCGCCTAAGAGGAAACAAGGAAGAGATCAACATTTAAAATAAAGATAACAAGAGGGCTACCATAACTCTAACCTTTTATAGTACTTAGCTGTGAAATGTATTTAACTTTTATTTCTTTACAGTTACCCTATGAAAAAGTAAAAAAAAAAAAAAAATGACATTGATACAGAGTCATTAATATAAGTGGTTATATATTAGGCCATGAGCACATTAATGAAAAGGACAACTTTATGGCAATACAGGATGCAACAATGTGATACAGTACACTGACTTTTACAGGTATTAACCAGAAGCAAACTAGCTACTGTAATTATATTTTCTATAAATATAAATTTAGCATAGATGTTGATATTGTGATATAAAATAAATTATATAAATTATGAATGCAGAGATGGAAAATTATATCCATACTGCAGATTTCTACACTTACCACTTAAAAAAGATATCAAAGTAAACCAACATTTAAGCAACTAATAATAGTATGAAATACTAATGTTACACCTAAATGTTAGTTCTCTGTTAAAGAGAATAGTTCTTGAATAGCAAACCATATGTTCTGAACTGGGAACAATTAGATTTTTATGGCCAGTTGTTATTTCTATTCATTACTCGATGTGTTGTTTTGTACAGTGCTATAATATCAGTCCACCAGGTATGATGGAGCCATTTTTCCTTTCTTTGTTTCTATCTGCCTTTGGTGTGTTGGTGTGTTAATGTCAATGTTTCTGTGGCAGCGGACGAAAACAAGGTGGCTCATCTCAATGTGTTTATCCTTAGATCTTGAAATAAGATTTGCATCTGGTCTTAGGCCTTACCTTGACATAGCAGTAGTAGTGTCCAGCGTGACAACTGTACCCAGAGTGCACCAGAACAGCATAGAGGCCGTACATAACAGGATCACCTGAGCTCTGAGACATGTAGGGGCGGATGTTCAGAAATTCTGGGTATCCAACATCCTGAGAAAAGAAACAAAAGACAGATGGAAAAATGAGAAACACTGAGAAATGAGGCAGCTCTTTCAAACAGCCAATGGTGTGAGAATTCTTTGTTAACCTTTGTTATTTTGCCTCCGCTGAAGTTGGCAAACCTCTTCAGCGAAAGGGTCAGTACATTAGATGTTCGATGGACTGTGAAACGCTTGGTTGCTGGCACTTTCTTTTTGCACCTGGAGAGAAGAACAGAAAGAGTGATGTCTTGCAGTTTTAGTTATGAATGTATGTTGCCAGACAAGACAAGTGGCACTCACTTGGCACACATGTAGGCATTCTCTCCACTTAATACATCTGGTTTAACAAACAGTTCCAGGGCTCGCACGATGTTTGCTGCTTGCTAAAAGACAACGACAGAAATCTACTCAGCACAGCTGACGTTTAGAGAAACAATATACATTTAATATTTCCATGGAAATAAAAGACACATTAAGATCTTGTAACCTACCCGAATTTCCACAGCAATGTCCAGGTACGGGTCGTATGTGTCAGACACACTTTTACAAATAGAGCATTTCACTGAAAGAAAAAAACAAAAACACAATCTGACTCCTGTACTTGGGAGGTATTTCTGCAGAACAACAATCCTACAATCATCAATGTAACAGCCATTACTGGAGTATTTCACACAAGCACCTTCTCCACTTCCTGTAAACACAAAACGATCACAAACCTCAACAACTGCCTCTGACTCTCAGATCAAACATCTAGGGAAATTACCTTTGCATTCAACACTCTTTTCCATTTCACCAGTTACATTTTTGAGTGTCGTCAGTTTCTGCACAAAACTAACACCACTGCAACCAGGTAAATATCCTAGTTTGATATAATTATTATGCAATATCTTGACAAGTAGCATCTTACAAACAGTTTTAAGCTCAAACTTACAATCAACTTCATTTAGACTGAAGAAATTGAAATAATTCAAATAGTGGATTTCGTCGGTCAACACACCATACACAATGTGATTTCTAAGATCTAAAGGTGATACTAAAATAATCTTGAGCATCTGAAAAAATACTGGTAGCAGTAAAAGCATATGGAGCTTAGAGAATAACTTAACTTATATAACTTATTTTTTTCCTCTAAAGCCTTGCTAACAACATTTTCACCAGAGGCATCTTAAGCTATGAAAAGATACAGATGTACAGTATGGCACCTCTTTTTCCATGCATTGTGATTAAGAGCACTGAACTACTTCCGGCTGTTTTAGCGATATACATTTTGCTGACACTGACATTAGACTTAGTCCAGTCTGCTGGGAAATGGATCAATAAGGCAATATCAAAAACAGAACATTTTTTTCTACATTTCTCCCTGTTTAAAAAAAAAAAAAAAAAAAAAAAAAAAAAAACAGCCAATACCTCTTGACCTGAGGTAACCTCCAAAGATCTGGTGAACCAGTGTTGTGGCCTGGGTCTGCCTGTCAAGCCTACGCACAGGAAGGAAACAGAGAAAAAGACCATAAAAACAATATTCATACAAAACATATCATATTTTAACATGTAAGAGAAACAATAAAAAAAAAAGCCTTACTTTGGGTAGCCATTGAGACAGGCTTTCTGCATGGCATCAATGGTGTACCGCAAAAATTCATGGGCATCCTCCTGGCTTCCAAAACGAAAATGTCTGGCAATTTCTGTTGGAGACACAAGTGCATGTTAGCTTTGTGCTCATTCAAGGTTTCCAACACTGAGTGCTTCAGAAACATTAAGTGCTTTGTGACAGTTCTTCATTTATTCGCCACATCCACTTACTGAGACAGAAGAGTTCAGCGCAAAACAATGTTTATTTATCTCTAACTGGCAAGTAATCTTCATTGTAGTGAGTTTCATTAAGAGTTACAGTGTGTTATTTAGAGCAGAGGCAAATGTTTATTATATTAATGTTAACCACTGACAGTTCAAACACAGACAGACAATCCATAGACAACAAAGTGGCAGCCAGAGGCAGCGTTATTAACAACCCTTTGTTCTGCTGACACTTGCATTCTCTAAAAATATGTTTCTGCAAAACAACACAGAGGCTCAATAAAAGACAAGTGATCCAATTCAGAACCTGGGACGCAAAAGTATGTAAACAAGTGGCCACACAGTTATGGCCTCTAGACAACTTATTGCACAGCTTCATTTCAAACACAATTCATACTGCAGTAATATAGAGTAGCGGCTTAGTCTCAACTATTTAAGATGTGTATACATGGCCAATAGGCATATTTATAAAGTAATAATCAGTGAAGATAGTTTAATATGTTGTAAAGTTTAAAGAGTATTCTTTCATGGTTTACTGCCCTCTAAACTTGGTTCCTCATGCAACTCAGACAAGCGGTTCAATAATGATCTAATAAAAAGCTTACAGTCACTTAGTGATTTCAGCAGACTGATGTCTCATCTAACAGTCTCACATTAGAGCTAATGTAGCTCTAAACCCTTTGCCTCTACTGTTATTCCCTAATGGAAAAGGGGGAAAGTATGAGCTGGTAGAATTATAATGTGGTCATCACCACATTCCCAGCATAGTATCCTGGCAGATTTACGACAATGAGTCACCCTTGAGTGGGAAAAAGGAATAAGACACCACGCACTAATGACCTGTTCAGGGCACCTCTCAGACAAGACGAGGACATCTTGAGGATTTGAAATCTGTTGGTATTCCTGTATATTGGACGGTTGTGGTTTTATTGTGTTTGTGAGACCCCGGCTATGAGATCCTGGGGCGATTCCTGCATCAGTTGCAGTAAGCTCTTTCGATTTTTATGTGATGACATTGCGCTGTATTTGTATTTTTTGGGAGGGGGTGTGCGTGCTGCGCAAGAGACACAGATGTTGAATTTTCATTGTATGCATTTACATTGTTCTAGCTGTGGTGGCACATTTCTAACCGCAGGGAGGCCAACAAATACATGAATGTAGAGGGAAAACACATGCAGTGTATGTCTAAGTCCTGCTTTAACAAAATAAAAAAAAAAAGGGGGAAAGAAAGACTGTACATTTTTGTGCTAAAGCTGCTCCTCTCAGCCTGCAGTCACAAGGAGACAGAGAGGGCATTGGGGAGGGAAGAAGAGAGTGTGGGAGGGGGTGGGAGAGACAGAAAAAGAGGCGCAGGAGGTGGAGACATAATTGCAGCAGCACATAAGAAAGTAGCAGGCAGGTAGGGAGGGCTCCTCTGGGAGTACAGCACAGTACCTCACCATGTCAAGGTGCTACTCACAACTCATCCCTATGCTCTACA
This sequence comes from Seriola dumerili, assembly GCF_002260705.1. Lineage (NCBI taxonomy): Eukaryota > Metazoa > Chordata > Actinopteri > Carangiformes > Carangidae > Seriola > Seriola dumerili. The sequence continues at coordinate 4,046,696 of NW_019174424.1, read as the reverse complement.
TGATGTTCATTCACAGCCTGCAGCCTCACCGCTCCACTTATGTACTGCAGTTACTGCCTGCTATCACATGGGACACTGTGGCCAGCGTTGCGTCACCGTGCCTCTGGCAATATTCAACCATAAAAAAAAAAACCCAGGTGGCTGCGACTCCTGACACAACCTACATTGAAACTCTGCACAAACTGCTCACACACAATTACACAGCGTTGAGGGAAGGTAGCTTTCTTACTTTTCAGGTCTCTGATGAAGGAGACAGGCTTGATGGCATTGCCTGTGTTGGCAAAGGCTTGGATGATATGGTTCTGCATTATACAGATCATACAAAAGCCTGACTGGTGACCTGAAACACAGACAACAACAGCATAAGTGAATCAGAGTCACTCACAAAAGAAAAGTACAAAAATGTGTTATGCGGACAATGGTAAAGATATTTTTTATTCAATTCCTATCCCAATAAAAATTTAATATCACTTAAGGTAAGTTCAGATTCAGAAAAACATTAGTGTTCATCACAAAGGGATAATAATCTGTCTTTGATGTGGCTCTATCACACAGTAGCCAACTCAAAATCCACAGTAATTACAGAGTCAAAACATTTGATTAAAAATGAAGGTCAGAATCACGGTAATGGTATCCACAGGAATAATGGCACAGACATGCAACAACACGCTGATCATTCTCTGATTTTATTTTTTCATAACAATATTCCAAAATGTATTGGCACTTAAAAGGTGACATGTAAAATAATGATTTGCAAAATTCAATTTGAAGGACTAATGATAATTACTCAAAGAGATCAGCAGCTTATTTTCGTTTTTTCACAATTCATCTTTTCACATTCTATTATCTGAAACATATTGTGAGCTGTGCCTGCTGCAAGAGCACCTCAATTACTGTAATATCTATTGAACAGCGTATTGTTGCAGGAGAGAAAAAAAACAAAAAGCAAAAACTTTTGGAAATCAGGAACTAAAATAACTAAAAAACATTATTTCAGTGATAATTGGTAAAAACTGAAAATAATGACACTCACATTTGCATTTTATGTATGACAATGCAATAGTTGACGAGCCTATATCAAGCCGTTTTGTCCCTCATATGGGCAATTTTGATGCAGTTTCAAAGGTTTAAAGATCTCAATGTCTGTGTCACCTGTAATAAGTCTGGATGAATTAAAGGAGTATTTAATTTATGCATCTGCAGCTTGGTCTGGACCAAAGTAGTCTTAGTAGTAGTAGAAATTTTTAGCCCATTTAGAATGTTCCATACTACTACAAATTAACCTAGAGCTCTGTTACTTAGAGGTCAATGAGTCTTTCTTATCTTGGGTTCTTAAAAATGATCATAGACTGCTAAGTGTGTCAGAGCCTGAATACAACTTATTGTGAACACACTGAAGCAGCTGTTTGTGTTTCTTCTTCAGCTGCCTTGGCTTGCATTCCACAGTGACTTTCAGGCACATGTGTCTGCGCTTAGAGTAACAGTAGTGGGGTTACAGTCATTTCCCCAGCCTTAAAACTGTTTGGGTGAGCACAGTGTTAGTAAAAATGTAAATGAATGGCAGTGTAAATGCTGTGACTCTGGCAGCTTTTAAGAGCATGACTCAGGTACTCACAGGCACGGCTGTGCTCCTTTGAGAGTAAGTAGTTGGCAAGTGGCGGGGTGTAGGTGAGACACTGCACCGTGGAGTTGAGGAAGCAGGTGTTTCCGAGGTTGTGGAGGCCAGCTCCCACCCTGTATACACGCTCCCATTTGAGGGTAAGCTTGTTCCCTGGAAAGAGCATCTTCTGTGGGGCAGGGATCCCATCGCTCTGGCCCCCGACCACGTTCTCTGAGACTGAATGAGGAGTGCAGTCAATTTTGTGACATTAATCACAAGAACACAGGATCTGAGCTTTTAGAGCTAGAATCAAAGAATAAAAGATAACTATGGAAAATGTCTAACTATCAAACTCTGCTAATTTTTTAGTTCAATTTTAGAGCTTACCTTGCCTCTTTATTTGGGCAGGCTCTGTGGCCTTCTGCCCCGTAGCGCCCTCATTCCTGGGATTGAGGATCACATACTTGTTCTTTAAGCTGTCCAGTTGATAGGAGAAACCCTTGCTGGCAGGTTCAAACTCTATCTTCTGCAAAAGGACCTTCTTGGCAGAAGAAGCCAACAATTTGTTGAGGTCACCCTCATCGCCTGTCTCCTTTCGACCGGGTTTTAATGCCTCCTTGAGTTTATCCACTATCGGCATTGTTGGAACATCACTGCGGAGAAACACAGATTGGGTGTCAGTATCGTAAATTGTTCGAACAGAGGAGGCTGCACAAAACATCTAATAAAACTTGTTCACCCAATTTCTCCAAAGTGAACACGTCTACACCCTATTCAAAGGCACCTCAGTACCTTGACTGTCTCTGTCAAAGAGCAACAGTAAACCTGTGGATCAAATAAATGTTGAATTTATCCCCCAGCTAAGTGCCTATTAACACCCCTGTGTGTTTGTGCTTCAATATGTACCTCTGCAGGCCACATATCCTGACGTGGCTCCACAATAGATACAGGGACTGAGTGCATCTGAGGAGCCAGCTGGGTCTTGGCAGCTGTCCCCACAGTTATGCAAGACATCAGACGTTGGTAACAGAGGGTGGTGGAGTGTGTATGAGATAGGAGAGGATGAGTGTTTAGAGCACATGAGGTGTAAGCAGCTGCTGTTAACTGCCAAGTCAAATTCTCATACATATCATTTTATGCCTGCATCAGTGTTTCCATTGTCATCTTAACTCTGTAACGTGGCACGTTTCTTCATCAAATTTTGTCATTGGTGATGTGAGAGATAAAAAAGATAATCAACTCAACGATAAATGTTGCTTGAAAAAAATATATTTGCATTGGCTGTCTGCTGTCCCTTTAAATACACTGGAGCTGAGAGTACTAAAAAGGACCAGTTCAGTATAGATAATAGTGTGTGCACATTTCCACAACAACCCTCTGCCAGAGTCAGCCTAGTGAATGACTTCTGACGTGGTATTTTCTACAAAAGGCAGCAGCTGGCAAAATGAGTTTGGTGCTGACTGGGTAGTGAGTAAACCAATCATTCATTCACCTATCGCCTCAATTTACTCAGGATGTATCCGAGGTGCCCCAAACACAGCACACCCTCCTCAGAGTGAAAGCATTACATCATGCAGATGTTACAGTACCACAATAAAAACACCAAAGGCATGGAGTGCCATGAGAGTCGAGCTAATCAGAGTGGCCTGTGACGTCATGAGGAGAGAAGGAGGGCTGAAAATGCATTGTATGCACAAGGGCATTGTGACCTTCGTGTGCTGCTGATACTGATAGAACCAAAAACGACACAGCCCGCAGGGACACAGCTAACTGCAGTGATGCAACTGCTAGACCAGGCAGCAATGTTGATACACTTACCACAACAAAGGTGTTTAATCCGATTATTATGTCATGACAATAAACACAGGTGTTTAATCTGATTATTGTGCCTTAACTATTTGTCATTTTTATTTCACACTGAAACTTTCTAATGTTTACATTTGCATTTTAGGCTGACAATGAGCAATTACCTGAAGTCCTGTCACTACAGGTTCCAACTTTTTTAATATTGTAAAGTGATGTGAGTTATTCACCTGTCTTGATATCTATGCATGGATATTAGCTGAGGATACAAGTACATATATACAATATATTAGTCTTATAATGCAACTGGTCAAACAAGCAGAACTGTCAACCCCAGTTTACATTAAGTATCAAATTACAACAGGTAATGAGAGATGCCTTTTGATGTCGAAATTGATAGCAGTTGCATAGAGAGAGATCTCACTTAAAATGTCGATTATGGATGTGGATGCTTAAAACCTAAAAACTTTATTTATTTATTTTTTTAAATGTTGCATTGTATCTTCCACTGTTTTAGCTAGCTGGGTGTCAATACTTTACTTGTCTTGTAGAAATGCGCTAGCTATCACCCTAAATCCTACATCTGATGAAGAAGATAGAGGCCAAACATTAGCAAAGCAAACTGCCAGTTTCCTTTGAGGTACAGATAATATTGGTAAATGTAAAGGTGCATAGGTGCATCACAGTAGGACCTATATACAGTGTATGAGTAGGTAAAATACACAGAAATGGGTGGTAAAGAAAGTGACAGCATGGGTGTATCAAGCTGAATGAGACAGGCTAAATGTTAATCTTAGAGAAATCTTCATGGAGCTTCATTATCAATGTCTGACTCAGAACCGCTCTACTACAAGAGCAAAAATATTAATTATAATTAGTTTTAAATGGTGCAACTGTGTTTCCGATATATAGATTTTATTTAGGTGGCAAAACCAAATACATCTGCTTATACCCAAGAAGACTTTTTTTTTTTTTACTTTGTATTTTTTTTTATATAATTCCCTTGTGAAGTGTGAAATGTGAAAATGCATCTGAAAGTGTGAGAAGACTGGTAGAATGGTGTGTTTGTGTGCAAAGTTATCTCAACAAATACAGTGCTGTATAGAAGCCCACCTCTTGCGTGTTGGATGTCACAATTCTCTACCCTATAACTCAACCATAGCAGCTGAGCAACATAAATAATTTGCAAACATATATGCAACACATTTGTTACATGCTAAAAATGAATATAAAACGTAATACCTCCAAGAGTCAATATTTATCAATAAATCTGCTGGCAAAATTGGGCAAGTAAGTTGAGTAGTAGTGGTTAGAGCTAGAACAATTAATTGATCCATAGTTGTAAATTTTGACAGGAAACTAAATATCTATTTGGAACTGTTGGTTGGACAAACAAGAGCATCAAAGAGTCACTTAAGACTCTTTGGTAAATTCTGGTGGGCATTTTAAACATTTTACATCATTTTATTTTTAGTTATGTATATATCACTTCAGATCATACAGGAAAGTGATGACTTAAATGACAGGATGGCAGACATGTGATGACTTCAAGGGCTCCCAAAAATATTGCAATAACGATTCAGAACAGAACAAAGTGAACCATGTGTGTGGCGATCCCGAGATTTTCAGAGACACCATTTGTCCAGACACAGCACAGATAAGAGTTTAGCATTTCGATTAATTTATAAGAGTAGCCTACAACTTTCTCTTGGCAAATGATTTAATCTTCAACTGTTTTTCTGGTACAAATGCTACTGGACACTTAATATCTATACAACAACATCAGCAACCAAAAAGCCAACATATTCTTACAACGTGCTTTATTTATATGAAACCACCACAAACCTCAAATTACAAGTATTCACTCGTGGATTAGAAATATGAACGATGGACTTTAGGGGGAGCACCTGAAGGCAGCACCGTTATTGCTGTCATTTCTAAAAACCCTCCATCGTTTTAGCTTGTTTGGACAACTAGTAAACTGCTCGATTACACGGGGTTTCAGTTCTCCCGGTCGGCAATTACCATTATAAACGCCATGCAGTAGCTGGGTCGCCTCTTCCACACCAGCAGTACTCAACTCTTCGGGCCAGTCATCATAGCTTAAATGCTAGGTTGCTAACCTTAAGCACAGCTAATGACGACCCGAAGGGTCTCAGGTTCAGAAATAAAACGTCGTTATTACCTTGGCAAATACGTAAACCTTTCGATATTTAATTATTTGCCTTTTCCTGCTGACAAATGTATCGTGTTTTGCCTTTTGACGCTTGACAGCGGCAGCAGCAGCAGCAAATTAGCAAGCGAGCTAACTTAACGTGGCGAGAGCCTCCAGCCTCCCTCAATGCTGCAATGTGGTGTTAGCATCTCGGCGTCCAGGTGGCTAACATTCCCCAGCCGCCACATCCTACCTGTTGGTTTAACACCATCATCCTGGAAATGCATTCTAACACATGACGGGTACATCCAGTGGGCATTTGTTCACTTACCTTTCGTTCAGTCGTCCAAAATCGTTGACAGTAGAGGGGTCTGCTTCCTCAGCTGTAGCTCTTGGGTCTGGTATTTTCGCCCATGCTGCATTATCAGAGGGCGGTGACGACGATGACTGACAGGGATGAAAGACCAATCAGAGAGCAGGCCATGCCGTCGCTGAAGGGTTCAGCCAATCAGTACTGCAATTGACGCAGAGCTGTCGAGAGAAAACCACACGTGACTTCCAGCCAGCGCTGTTTACCATTGATGTAATCGACACGGTACATGTTAATAATTGTTAATGTTCCAACAAAAAGCGCTGAAATGGCATTGTACATGTTAGACCTGCATCATTGTGTTGGAATGAAGCCGCTGCTCGATCGTATGAAAATAACTTGAGAAATTAAATCGCCTCCATCCTGTAATTTTCCCCATCGCTGCTGAATTTAGCAAATATTTAATTCAAGTAAAATGTCAGCAGATTTCATCCATATTAGATATCACTTCCCATAAAGGCTTGTAATTTAACTTTATGCTGCTGGAGTCCATCAAAGAAAAAAATATAAGTAGTTTACTGTAATTGCACTTCAACATTGAACAGATTTAAATGCAATTGCACTGTTATATACTGTAAGTAACTCTAAATTTTTTCATAGGCTATTGTGCCATCCTGTAGTGAGTGTGAGTATCAGGTTTGATATTGCACATCTGTTCACATGGATAGGCCCGTGAAGGAATGTAAGTGAATGTCACATGTTGTTGTCTCCACTAGACGGCAGCAGATTGCTGTTGAAGTGTCGCAAAGCAGTCTTTTATTGTCCTTGCCTCTGTAAAGTATGTTAAACACTTACTTAAGAAACATAAAATGATACCTCATGCTTAAGTGTATTATACTGTTTATTCTGTTGCCTGACTTTTGCCTCCCTTGAACAAAAGTGAGGTCTTGTTCTTCCTCTACCATGTATGCCTGCTTGGACCAATGTTATGTGAGTTATGCTTCTGCTGCAATCACTTAAAATACATATTTTTTTATTTACATAACTACTTACCAACTCTGATTCTTTGCTGGATTAAAGTTTTTAAGAATAAGTGCTGCCTGTTATGCTGGAGTCTTCTCAGTCTCCATAAACTGAGCCTTTTGATGTGAAAATAACCAGTGCAAAGTGAATCAAATCAGGGTTTGGCATTTAATATAATAGTCAAATGTACAGTATTGTTTCAGTTGGACATGCATGCAAAAATCATCTTATCTCAAAAGTCCCATGTGAAACCAGCACAAGACATTATACTTGACTACAGTTTCAAATGAAGAATTTTTTTACACTCTCATATTAATTTTCATATTAAGTCACTTGACATATGTTCAACACTTTTATGGTCATTCCCATTGCTCTTGTAATAAACTGATAATTGGTTAAAATGTGTTCTTTAATTCACTGACACAAAGGATGAGCCCGTTAGACAGTTAACAGTTCAGACTACAATTTGACCTTTAATGCATGTAAAATGTGTGTATTTTGCTAATACTGTTAAAATACTAGGTCTTCTCTTTATACAAAACCAAATGTGTCATTTGTCATAAAAAGTATCAAAATGAGGGCAGTTTTTCAATAATTATGATGAATCATACAACTTCCTTAAATAAAATATGCTCTTACACTTACTAAAGCATTATAAAGAGAAGAACTGTAATATAAAAAAATACAAAATACAAAATGGAGGATTCAATCCTCTTTTTCAGACATTTTTCATTAGAGACATTATGACTGCTGTGACCATTGTGTTCAAAGTGCATTCTTGTCTATTCAGGATTATTTAAAGACAACAATTACAAAACACTGATTGTGTGCACAGGCTGGCATCTGAAATCTGACCATTGACGTGCCACTCTTATTCTAAACAGGTTTGCCACACCTTTAAAAAAAAAAAAAACAGAAGTGAAAAGATATGCATACTCAGCACAAGAAAGAATATGAAGCAGGACAGGCAAGAGGTGGCATTAATTCCTTGTGGTAGCTCTGCTGTCACAAATCAGGATGCCGATTGCCAGCTAATGTTACTAAACAACACACAGATTCACAGAATTGTTACATTTTGAGTTTTAGGCATGTATGTGTTTCATTATAGAATTATAGTTCATGTCAAACAATAGCTTTTGTTAAAAAAAAACAAAAATCGCTAGCGCAGAAACAAAAGTACTGTGAGGAGTTAACACTGAATTGTGATGATTATCCCTTTATCTCAGCTGAGGGAGAAGTGGTTTATGAGGAAGTGCTTTAGATTTTGGGGTAGAAGCTTCAGAAGGTGCTGAATTCAAAAGACTGATGAATAAAAACATAATGAGTCCTGCAACTAAAACACATAACAATTCAATTTTTTTTCCAACCTCACCACATAGCACACACACCCTGCAGCTTTCTTAATAAGAAGAAAACAAAATAACAATTTGAATCGTGTATTTATTTCTGTTTTTGGTATTTATATCTTAGTATATTTCAACTGCAGACATCCTCAGACAATAGGACAGTGGTGGAGTTATGGGTCTTCGATGTCCAGGAAGTCCTTTTTGGGCGGCGCAGCTCCTCTATACCAGGCACAAGAGTCATCACTCCTCTTGACACAAGCAAAGTGTTTGGCCTGCTCTCCGTTGACTGTCTTCTCAATCACCCAGTCCGTCCACAGGCACTCCGCTGGGCTGCTGATCATGCAGGGGATGGAGGTGCAGTGAGTGATCTGAGGATTGGAGAAGAGACCAAGATCAGGGAGTGAGCTTACAACAAGCAATGCATCTTCCAAGATTATATTTCCTCTTCTAGCTTGTGGCAAATTCTAGTTTAACTACTGACTATCCTTTAACTTTTCTACCTTGCAATCACAGCCCATTTCATAGCGCTGAACCAAGCTCTTCTTCTGGGTGTCAGTCAGGGTATCCCAGGGCTCAATTAATTGGCACAGTGTGACATGCATCTTCCCATCAGCCTCCAGTCTGCCTGCAGTGGAGGGACAGCAAAGCAGAGGTAATGAGATGATGTGAAAACTGACCTAAAGGAACCATTTTTATTCTATTTCATAATGTGTGATTGCTAATGTGGTTGCAATTTTACCTGTGATGAGATACTCCTTGCCATTAGTCTCTAGAGTCACTCCACACACTGCAGAGGAGGAAGCAGTGTAGATGGCGTCAATATTCTGGCTGGGACCTTTGAACATCTGAAAATTTCAAACAGAGGGAAAAAATTCAAATTCAAATTCAAATAGGAATTAGGTTTATACCCAAACATAAAATGAGAATTGAAAACAACTTCACACCATGTACCTTGATCTGTTTGATGTCATACTTGATCTGTTTGATGGGGTTTCCATAGATGTTGTTGCCGACGTCAACCTCCTCCTGTCCAACCACCTTTGCCCTGATAACTGGAAAAAGACAAAACAACCCACATTTGAATTCGTTGCGTTTGAAGACAGAGTTTCAAACACTATTGTCATGTTAAAACTGAACTCTATCTGGGTTTTTCTGTGTCTGATCTAAGCCCTGCCCAGGTTTGGCATGCCGGAGTTGGCCACAACACATTGCTGCGGCTTGGATCCGTGGAGTTTGCATGTGCCAGGTGCTGGGAAGACAGAGAGGCACATGAGTGTTTCATCAGCTGTAATCAGAGGGAGGAATGTGTGCTGCCTGCTCCCAGGCTCCTGGGCCGACACAGGAGGAAGCCAGTCAGCAATCTTTGAAAAGCTGAACTAGAAACGCTCCCCTCGCCCCCAGGCCTCTCTGCCGGCCTGCCTCTCTGTCTGGATAGAGGTGCTGACATGCAAATCAACCTCTCTTTCGTTTGCAGCCTTTCCCCTTCTCTCTCTTGCTTTCTCCCTCCCTCCCTCCCTCCCTCTTTCTCTCTCTCTCTCTCTCTCTCTCTCTCTCTCTCTCTCTCTTTTGCGCTCTTAAGTTCCAGCTCCCAGATTCAGAGAGGTTTGGATGGGGGAAAAAAATATAACAGTTCAAGTGGAAAAACATTATCAGAGCCATACGGATGAGCCTTTGAGCTCAAATACTGAGTGTTCAACAAAAAATGACTCATGTGTTTCGCAAACACTGCTTCTTTCATGTGAATCCAAATGTTGAAGTACAGTATAGCATGTGCCGGTCGTAGCTAAATACCTATGGATTACTTGTATCACGCGAGTTGCAGTGATTACTGTAAATTCACATGACTACTTCAGTGAATAAGGTTTACAAAATCCCATTCAAAAATCAAGCTTTTAAGTGAAGGAGACTAGCGACAGAGCTAATGTTAACCAGATGTTCCCTCTGGAGTCCCAGTTCAGTCCTCTCTTTCCCAAGGTGGCAGCTACTGACTGACTGCCTCAGACCATCACGAGCCTGCTTCCTTACCAAATAAGATCAAGCCTCTTTTTTTATTTTTTTTTTATTTGCTTTTTATATGATGGAGGTATGAAGCTGCGAGCCATATGCGCCCTAATTCGATGACAATAGAGGCTTAGAGAACATCTCCTTTTAAGGGTCTAAAGAGTCGACCTTTAACAAAAGGAAAACAGGGAAAAAAGGAGAGTGTGTGCACAGAAGGAGAGAGTGATGGAGTGATGAGGATGGCTGCATTCTGCAAACAGGGGAACAGAGGAGGGAACGGACAGGAACAGCAGGCATTTTGCAGAGGCAGTATTAGCCTAACAGTGTCCTGTCTAAGACAGCCCTTCAAAGCAATACTGAAATACTGTCACAAACATACAAGTTGACAGGGGGAGGAGGAGTTACAGAGCACAAGAGAGAGAGGGAGGGGGGGGGGGTTAGTTCTTAGCCAGGAAAATGTGCAAAACACCGAGCTGTGCAGGCTGCAAACTTTTCTGTGTGCTGCTGGAGCTGCTGTCAAGTAGCAGATATACTGACAAATAATTTACATGTCATGATTTAGAATGACAAACTGCTCCCAGTGATAATCTACACCAGTCAAGATGTTTCTGGTTTACAAATCACAAACTCCCTCAAACACTCTGATACACACTGAGTTAGGGGGTGCTGAGAAACTCTCCAACTTCTCTGGCTACAAAGTGGATTAGTGGTAATCCCCTTTGCCTGAGTGTGCAGAATCGCACACAGATCACTTCTCCTTCCACTGGTGTAAAGTAGGGCAGGTGAAAATATGCACAGTATGTAACTTATGTGAATGATAATATATCATTTGAGCACTTGGGTTTTAAAAACAGCTTTGCGAGGGTTAGAGTGTTCTCTTCAAAATGTATTCAATATGCTAAAAATAAACAAATTACAAGAAGAAGATGCAGGTTAAGGTTATGTGTCTTTTCACCCATTCATTATTTGAAGAGGAACAGAAAAAGTCCAAAACACGCTCCCATTTTGCCACGCCCACTCCACTGAAGCACTCACTGTTATTGCTTTAAGGGGCTACTTGTAAGTTTTCTCTGTTGCTGAACGTGGTTTCTTGCTAGTAGCGGGTGGTGGTCATTGTCGCTTGACAAGAGCTTTGGCCATTGTTGCGTTTACAAGTCAAGAGTTTATAATACGCCCTCTGAGCAGTGCTATGTCTTCAAAGCAGATTGGAGGCTACAGCAAGTCACTATGGGAATGTGACAAGACGGGCCCGGGCTAGCTGGTTAGCATGTTAACTTCAGTAGAAGCAAAGACGTGATAGAGACAAGAGTTAACATTGGCATTGCTTTCCACCATTGGAGACAGTTCTTGGTGAGTAAAGGAATGAAGTTTGTTGCTGAACGATGTTTCTTCTAGACGGGTAAGTAAAGAGTTGCTAATGCTATCGCTAGCTATGTAGCGATAGCAAAACTTACAAATAGCTCCTTTAAAAAGGTAACAGTGTGTGTCCTCTTGTTGAAGTACCTGAGAAAAATAACTTAATTTTCTGTCCTGATATACAGTGTATACCTAATTCTCACAGGAAATGATGATGTTTACTGGAAAAGGCTGACCAAGCCCTATAAAAAAAGTTTAGAAAAAATGATAAGTTTCCCTGAGGGAACCATCTAATTTTCCAGTTACTCAAACAATAAACACATTATTTTGTATGTAGTATTGTGGTCATGGGAGTGCTTTAAAAAACAAAGAAAGAAAGAGAAGAAAGCAAATGCATGTCATGTAATTGTAGGGCCTGTACATTCATTTTTCTCTCGGAGAAGCCACAACGTAGTCCGGCTTTGAATGAGAAAAACTAAACTACAAATTCAAACTGATCCACTCCAATGATATGCAGATTAATCCACCATCTTCTCATCAGCCTAAATATCCTTCTGGCACCTGAATGATACTATTAAACTTATTTATGATGATGTACAAATGTTCACACAAATGTTCGAGAAGTGAGTTGCTCTGCAATAAAGTGATTTTTGCTTCAGTGGGCACATTGAAATGAACCTGCTCGATCCAATGCATTATCGCCGGTGATGCTGGAGTTTAAAGCAGCTGTTGCGAGAGCTTGCACACACTCAGGCTGGCTCAAAGGAGGGAAATCTGGTTTTAATGTCAGCTCTGTTTACACAGCTTGCAGGGCTGTGTTTATACCGGAAGTCACGTCAAAGCCAGCTTTCCTTTCAAGGTCTCAAATGATTCGCTTTCCCTTCTTCAAAAAAAAAGTAGAACAGGTACGCTCTGTAATCACCAAGAATTGTGAAATAAACTGCAAATACATAATGAGCACAGCATATGACTGCGCGGCATTCCATTCCAAAGACCCAAGGGATGGATTTCGATTTATGAGGAAAGATTTTTTTTTTTGTTCCTGCTCTGTCTGTTTTGACAAGATAAATGGAACTACGTGTTTACAACTAAAACTGACCTGGTTATTTTCTTTTTGTTTACAGGAATGGAGAGAGAAATGAGCCAGGGGTCTTGTAAAATAAAGTTAAAAAAAAAAGGAAAAGGAGAACTGTAAAACTAGTCTGCTTTGATCAGACTTTTAGATTAATGGTTCTGCTCTGCTACCCACTTAAACTTTCCATTAGTATCTTTCAAAGTCTCTGTTTCAACGTCTGTTATTCACTGCATTTTGACTGTGCCTCACACAAAGAAAACTGAATGCAGTGAATCATCATCAAAATGGACATGCTGACACGTGACAAAAACATTGACTGTTCTTCCCACTTTTAAAGAATTGCACTTGAGTCACTGCAACAAAAACTGCAAGCTACTCTTCTTCTTGAGTAATTTTCCATAGACTCCAGACACTCTAACTGACCCTACTTCTGTGCAACTGAAGTAGTACTTTCACACTAAGCAGGGGTTCTTCAAAGCAGTGTCTTACCGTGTAGAGACAGCATTGGAATATTTCATTCTCTATATTAATACTATGTTTAATCCAAATAACATGGCTTTATTATAACACAATTTCCAACTGCCTACAGATCAAAGAAGAGTAGAAAAGAAACTAAGATCAAGATAATTTAGCTAAACCAAAAAAAGCATAAGAAATTAAGGTGGCGCTACAATGGTAGATAATGACCTTCATTTTGAATGTGCCATCTCAACATAAGCCTACTATGTTTTCACTCTAGTAGTTCATCCACTCATTCATTGTCTATGTAGCAGCCAGAGACTTTATACACCAATGAATCACATAGATTTATCACAGAATCTTGGCTTTAGAGTTGTGCAAGTTCACAAACATTGACTGAACTCTGCTGTGACAAAAACACAATGTGAACTTTTTAAATGAGTGATAGTCTTTTTTTTTTTTTTTAAATACTTGAACCCCACTGTTAGTAACCGTTTGATATGGCTATCAAGACTCCTGGTGAGGCTGATTCAAGAAGCCTTTTGGCCAAAAAGGCTGATCTCCTTGACAAAACATTGGTGTGTGTTGGTGGGAGGGTCTATCCATGGTGCTGAAGCAGGAGCAGAGGGAGGTTAAGGTCATGTTAGGACCTGACCTCAAAGACTGATAAAATGAATCAGTCTGGAAGTTCAGATGCGTATCAGCACCTTCAGTCTAGGTTTGAACAATCCACCATATAGTCAGAGCCCTGCTCATTTATACCTGACCAAATGACTGAAAGTGCACCCAGAGTTTTTAATTTGAAAGGCTCCTCTTTCTACTGTGGTACAAGGAAGATGTATGAAACCTTCAAAAATAGCTAATGAATTTTTAATTTCCTTCACTCTCTTTATGTTTCTTACATTAGCTACCTGGCTGAATTTGAGATGTGTCAACTTAAAATCATCTCAATAAGAAGGTTAAAGAAAAAAACTCTGCTTTTCCTTTACAGTAAACTCTCCAGCAGGATAATGTGGTTTCTTCACCCTCCAGTGCCATGGAATCCAATGGTAAAGAGAAACCTTTGAATAAGTCAGCTTCTGTAGACATGCCACACACTCAGCCAGCTCACAACCAAGAAAAAAGACCCTCAGCAAAACCCCAATTTAAATAGCTACACAAGCTGGTCACTGTTGAGACTCTCGTTAGCTTAAGGCCTATGTTGAAGGCAGCAACAAGTAGTGTTTTGTAATAGGTAAAATAAGAGGGAAACTATCTTCATGGCCTTTGAGTAAGAGTAAATTAAATGGTCATTCAGTAGGATTTGAGGAAGTGCACCAGTCATCAGTTTCACCGTTTAGTCATGTGGATGTAGGAGTTAGAAAATACTACAAATTCTACTATTTACATGCTGTTTTGATGGTAAACAAACTGCATGAATGATAATCAAAGAAGTGCAAATAATAATGAAGAAAACTGATCACCCTGATCAGCAACAGACACTGATGTGTTAAAAGTGCTTATCTGATTGGATGCCTGGTTATTAAAAAAAACAAAACTTTCAAATTAAATACTGTAAAAACTGATCAAATATTTTCCTTTTCTTTTTTTTCTTTTACTTTTATTAAACTGTAGTAACTAACTGTAGACTAAACTATGGTTCTTTTTTAAATGCAAAAAAGTACATGAAGTATTAGGCTATGTGGCTATATATTAAGACTGAAGAATATCAATAGATGATTACAGAGAAAGAGAGGAGGGCAGTGGAAAGAAAGATTGAGAGACAGAAATTTCCATCCTCCTCCCTCTGTAATTGTAAACATAAGAGTAGGGCAAGTTTGCAAAGTTTCCCTCTCAACAACAGTTTCTTTGTCAAAGGGATAAACACGTTGATCGTCTGCATTTTATATTCAAACAAACAATGTCTAAATGCTGCTTTGTATTAATTCATTTTAGTCAGAGAATCAACTTACCGACGTCTGCGCTGCAAAACGCTTGTTGAGGATGCGCTGGGGAGCAGCTGCAGGCCTCTGCAATTTCTTCCACTCGCCAAAGAAACAGGATGGCCAGCGTGACAAAACAACTGTTCACCGTCCAGGTCATCTTGGAAAATTTACGCTGTTTAAATTAAAGAGTTAAAGGGGGAAAAAATATGAAGGCGGTTGTGCAGCTGAGCAGTCCGGTGCGCCTAAAAGGATATGAACTTAAAAAGTTTCCAGCTATAAGAGAATAAAAGACGGTCTACTTGTCAAACTATGAGATGCACAAGGTATGAGAGGGAGAGGATTCCTGTTGAAGCCTACACCCTGCCAACTCCTCTCGATCTGTTTTCCACTATCGTCAGTAGCAGTCGCTTTTTATTCCTGCGGGCTGCAGCAGACTCCTCCCCTGCTGCGGTCTCAGCCAGTCAGCACAGCGGGACTGTGGAGGTCAGGGGCTCCCAAAAGTTTACACATCTACCCACAAACCCCGTCACCGTCTGTCACAATCCTATCGCAGGAAGAGATGGATAAGTGTTTACATCATAAAACGGGGGTCATACATGCAACTGTTAAGTCACCCTCACCCACACACAAACACACACACACACACACACACACACACACACACACACACACACACACACACACACACACACACACAAATGCATTTGTTCGTCTCTTTTCGTGAGAACTGACTCATTTCCTTACACCCCCGTAAAATGACACTAATCTCAACTTTTACCTTAACTTTCCCCAAATCCGAATCCACAATCCCCTAAAACAACTAGATTTAAATCTGACATCAACTTCACTTTCAACCTCACATTAAAATCTAACCCTTAACAAATAATAAGCTCAAACTTACTTAGTAAAACTGGGGAAATAATGTCATTATGTCTGAGGTATTTCCTTATCTTATTATCTTTGTGAGTACATCTGGGTCTCACAAAATCAGCAAACAACTATTCCATTGGTTTGACACTCCAGTTTAACTATTAAAGGAAAATTGCTAAAAAAAAAAAAAAATGTGGATGTGCTCAGTTTAATTCATGGCAAATTAGTCACGGTTTTAGATTTGTGTGTGTGTGTGTGTTGTGTGTGTGTGTGTGTGTGTGTGTTTGTGTAGAAATCTGGCCTCATGATTGAGCTAATGTAAAGGTCAGGATAATCACCAAAGTCAGGAGCGCTCCCTGAACATCTGCAGTAAAATTAGTGAAATTATAGAAAATAGAGGATGAGAAAGTATAAAGCTACTGTTGTTAGCCAGTTATCTTAGCTTAGCTTAAAGATTGGAAAAAAGAGTGAAACAGCTAGCCTGGCTCTGTCCAAAGGAAACAAAACCTGGATACCTGCAGGTCTAAAGCTCACTAATTAACATGTCATGTCTGTTAACCTGAAGGCTCCTCTGAGCCAAGAGAATGGTATCAATATTATTATCAAACTCTCTCCCAAAGAGCAAATAAGCGTATTTCATGTTTCATATTTCAACCATTCCTTTAATGGAAGTTTGACAAGTGGCTGTGAAGGTGAACTCTGGGCTGACCTCCATCTAACCTTCATCCTTTGGCCTCACTGACTGTAGTAAAAGTAACAGCATCTTTACAACACTTACAGTATTTCAGAATACTTGTGGTCACACTGCAGGTTGAACCACTTTTACAAAAGAAAGGATAGTTTCCTTATTTTCTTTATTTATGAAAGTGTTGTTTTGTACAAGGTGTGGGTCTTCTAATTTCTTGTGTGTGTGTGTGTGTGTGTTTGTGTGTGTATGTTTGTGTATGTGTGTGTGTTTGTGTGTTTGTGTGTGTGTTTGTGTTTGTATATGTGTGTGTGTGTGTGTTCATGGCAAATTAGTCACGGTTTTAGGTGTGTGTGTGTGTGTGTGTTTGTGTAGAAATCTGGCCTCATGATTGAGCTAATGTAAAGGTCAGGATAATCACCAAAGTCAGGAGCGCTCCCTGAACATCTGCAGTAAAATTAGTGAAATTATAGAAAATAGAGGATGAGAAAGTATAAAGCTACTGTTGTTAGCCAGTTATCTTAGCTTAGCTTAAAGATTGGAAAAAAGAGTGAAACAGCTAGCCTGGCTCTGTCCAAAGGAAACAAAACCTGGATACCTGCAGGTCTAAAGCTCACTAATTAACATGTCATGTCTGTTAACCTGAAGGCTCCTCTGAGCCAAGAGAATGGTATCAATATTATTATCAAACTCTCTCCCAAAGAGCAAATAAGCATATTTCATGTTTCAAATTTCAACCATTCCTTTAATGGAAGTTTGACAAGTGGCTGTGAAGGTGAACTCTGGGCTGACCTCCATCTAACCTTCATCCTTTGGCCTCACTGACTGTAGTAAAAGTAACAGCATCTTTACAACACTTACAGTATTTCAGAATACTTGTGGTCACACTGCAGGTTGAACCACTTTTACAAAAGAAAGGATAGTTTCCTTATTTTCTTTATTTATGAAAGTGTTGTTTTGTACAAGGTGTGGGTCTTCTAATTTTCTTTTTCTTTTTCTTTGTGTTTCTTGTGTGTTTGTGTGCGTGTGTGTTTGTGTGTGTGTGTGTGTGTGTGTGTGTGTGTGTGTGTGTGTGTGTGTGTATTTTCTCAATAGTTTTGCAATATAATGCCTGCAATAACTGAATCTTTTGACTACATGGGGGCAGAGAACATATCATCATGGTGAACTTGTTAACAATGAGTTGCCTTTTTAGCCATCCAGTAATTATCATTCATTTGGACTCTTATTTCCGGTCACCTGATGAATGTTAAGTCCAATAAACACTTTCTTTTAGCTCTATTTTGGTCTCTACCAACTCTAGAGGGAAATATCAGGCTCTTTAGCTGCTAAATGTTTCTCTATATTCACCAGCTGGTTGCTAACTGTGTCTGTCTGCCAATTTGGTGCTTAGCAGCTAGTGATATTTGGTTGAATCTAGGTTGTGACGTTTGGTACCAAAATTCAATGTCAACACAACATCTAAAGCCAGCCTCAATTCGACAAAGAATACTAAACAACAGCTGACATTTATATATTGTTGGTTTTAAGTTGCGTTGTTACATAACCAAAATCCAACACCTTCCAAATGTCTCATGCCAACAGCACCTTGACATATAAAATATTCCAGTCATGAGCAAAATCCAATGTCTCCTTACCATCAGAATGTCAAGTAGCCAGCACTGGGTTTTGATGTCAAACTAATTTTCATTTCCAACCAAAATTATGTTAGAGTCATTTTAGTCCAACATCTTTCTGATGTTACATTGATGTCTGGGGCCTTCTGGGGTTCCACTGTCACATTCACATACATACAAAAATGCATTTTTACAATAACCTAGATACCATCAACCCATGATACCATCACCCCATGATTCAACCCATGAGTACCCAGTAGTTATTACTATATCATCACATGAATTCTCAGTAGTCATAGGTCAGACCACACCCATCGTTGAATTCAGCTGTCATTTTGATCTCAGTGTCACTTAATAATCACTTGTAAAATTTTGGAACTTGCCCAGTGTGATGCTGTCGCTGTGACAAATTGTCCACAGACCTATGAACTCTGTGGTAGTTCCCGCTATAGTAGGTGTCCCCAGGACCATATTTTGTCATAATAACACACAGACTCACAAGGTCAAAGCAATTATAGCCCCACTGTTGCGGCTGGTAAACATTAATTAAACGTTTGTGTTAACAATAAGTCACAAGTGAAAACAGTCTAGTGTGAGTGTTGCTGAGTAATCCTCAGATCACACTGCACAGTTACCTGTGGTTTGATTTCAGTGCTATGTATGTACAGTCACTTTCAGTAACTATCAAAACACTTTTTATAACACATGAAAACACTGAGGAAAAATGAAGGATGAGTGGAGGAGGTGTGGCGGGATGGAGAAAAGTGACATCATCCCCTTAAACTTAATAGATCCAATCTGGCGGCATTTCCCCGAGCGTAAGCTACCCAAACTCCTCCGCCCTTCTGTGAAAGAAACATTATGCTATAGTCAAATTCTTTCGTTATTTCTTGTCCCTCACTCCTGCATAAAAATAGATAGCTGTTCTGTTGGAATGTTCACCACAGCAACGCCACCTCAGGAAACTGTGGATCTCGAGAGCTCTGGGTTTGTGGCCTCCCGTGTTGATTCTGGCTTAGAAGGGAGAGATCACAGTGAGGGCATGGTGTGTTTGATGATTAGAGCTGATGATGAATAATGAAGAGGACCAAAGGGAGTGAGAGAGAGAGTGAGAGAGAGAGAAAGAGAGAGAGAGAGAGAGAGAGAGAGAGAGAGAGAGAGAGAGAGTGAGGGACTGTATCTGCTGTGGCTGCCTCGCTCCCTGACATCATATTTGGCCACCGACTGTTGGTCTTCTGGCCACTCTGGCAAATATTTCCACTCTTTTCCATAGTTGAGCATTTTTGCCTGGTTGCTTTTCCACAGGTCTCTGATGTCTGTGTAAAAACAGGCCGGGAGAGAGAGAAGGAGCAGAGAGGAAAATGGGACACCGGATTTAATGTCATATCTGTAATGACTAAAATCTCTTGCGTCTTTTTGCTGAAGGGAAATTTGGACGTTTGATTGTCTTTACCTTAGAGTCAGAATGCCATGAGTTAGATAAGGAAATTTCCACAATGTTAGAAATTTTGCAAGACAGTATGACTCTTAAATGGAAAGTGGAAGTTACCAGACACAAAAGACGTAACAGCAACAACAGCACAGATGTTGGGTGTGGGACAGCAATTAAGACACATGAAAGGAAGTGACACATCCAAGACGAAACTGGTGGAAATATGCTTCCGTCTCTTTCTGCAATTTACCAAAAAGCATGAGAGGAACAGCAGACGCCTTCTTCTGGGCAAAGCCTGCCGCCCCCTGTCCAAACAGTCAGCTTCCTTTGCACTGAGATGCTGACTGATGTGGTGGGCTCTGCTCAGATTGAAGACGTGCCCCCAGCTCCTGAGCATATTTCAAATGACCTCACAGCATGACCATTCTGAGCTATTTCCTAAACTACAACTCTCCCTTTAGAACAGGGTTTTTACTTGCCAGTTAAGATCTGGACTATTGTATCAACATTTGGTTTTAATTTGTTGAAAGAGGGCAAAATTGTCAAAGAAGTGCAATGTAAGCAGCCCCCCTGTGTACATTACCCACTACAAACGCCAAAAGGGGCTTAGGAATGGTCCGAACCTCTATCCCCTAAATTACAGACTTGCAAGGCCAGGAATACTCTTAAAAGGAAGTGCCCGGTAAGGCAGAAAAAGAGGGTCTCATTGTGGGAACTGGTGGGTGCTGCGGCAATGACCCACATCCTTTGACTCCCACCTCCTCTGCCCTGTTGCCCACACACATCCCATATGACCTGACCACCACGTAGCTTTTCGACTATCTATCCACTGATGCATGTCCACCTCCTCCACTTTACCATCTTTGTTTTGATGTGACCCAGCCACGGCCCACTGGTAATTCCCATCATTTTCCATTCATCAGTACAGCTATTCACATTTCATTGGTGACAATGTGAGACAGTGAATCAGCATTACAGAAATCGCTTGAGGGACAGTGAGGGGGAGGAAAACATCTGCTTGAAAGACATGAAAAAACAAGAAAACATTTAAGTCACACCATTGTTCAAAGCCTTTAGTGAACACCATTTCCCATAAGGCCTAGACATTTGCAGGCTAAACATCATGGCTCGAAAGAGGAGGAAAGTCTGTTCCTTGCCTCTTCACAGCAGAACAGAGAGGACTAAAAAATAGAAAGTTGAAAAAATTGCTTTAGAGGAGAGGGTTGGTGAGTTTTATGGATATGAATGGAACCAAGTTACAATGATATAAGTACCATGCTTGTAGTTTTTTCTGGGAGCTGTAATTTTTTTCTCTTCTCATAAAGAAATTGATGTTTAAGTTTGGTAAATCATGAATATTTCAATTTCTTATAGTAAGTGTTAGTGGAAGCCGATTTGTCTCAGAAAATGGAACGTAATGAACAGGAACACATTTCATTTTTGAGAGGGACCTATGGAAAAAATGCATTGACTTAAAGAAGAAAGTGAAATAGGAGTTAACCTGTTTCACCTTCATGACTTAATGAAAACTGTCTACAGTGTGGTTTCACAGTGTGAGAGTCACCATGAGTTGTCTGCTAACTGTCCAGTGAACATTATAAGAGTAAGTTTCAGTGGAATTGTTGGAACACTATGAGTAACAAATGTGTGAACTCTTACTTTTAAATAACTAGTAAGTGATTGTACAGCCACAATGCTACCAGTCCTTGACTGTGGTGTCTGGGGCAACGTGTGGATAATGTGCTACAAGATATTGCAAACATGGATAAAAAAAATCATTTGAAGTTGTGTTGCTGTCCACCTGACAAATCTTAGTCCATTATTCACTCACACTTTTAAGCTCTGTTTCAAGTTCAGAGCTTTTTTTTTCTTTGCTTTTACAGCTGCCTGCTGTGGCCGAGAGAGCCTGGCGAGAGCGGTGACAGAGAAACAGAACAGTAAACTTGTAAGTCTAAAAATCAACACTCTGCATTGAGAGATGCTACTCGTAAATTCGAGGAGAACTGCAGATTTGGTTAGCAGTTCTTTATGGACTCATCATTATCACGTTGCACATGATGCATTGTTGACATCAGTGCAGCTTTAATATCCCATACTTTTCAAATACATCATGCCAAATTCAAATAAAATGACTATAAAAGGACACAAACAACAATTAGAAATTTCCATTTTACTGCACAATAACGTATCTGTGAAAAGTGGCATCTTTTTTTTAAATTTGCACTTAAGAATCCCTCTCTCAAGACATAAGTACATCTTCCGCCAGACATGACCCCACATCACCCAGCGCTCACACTAAACAAAGAGGGAGTTCCCTTTGTGTATGAATGAACTAAAGGCTTTACTCTGCTACTTTTTGTTGTATGTTTTTGTTATTACAACAAACTTTTTTTTTTTTTCAACATAAGGGGAAACTGGGAAATTTCAGAAGGGCATCAGAGGTTAAGTGGTTGAATGAGAGTTTAAGTATTTGTTCATAAACCCACAAAGTAGAATTTCAAAATTCTGGGGCAAACCAAATAAACAAAGTATGTTCTAACTTGTGGGGTTTATTTAATTGGTAAAATTACACAACAATGAAATTACAGCCAGATATTACTCACAACAAAACAAGTCTACCCTGTGATGAAATATTTAAATGCTCCCTCATGATGAACACATTATTTTACATTGAGCTCACAGCATGACATGAAATTACTTGTGAATGAAAGTACTCACTCCCTTGTCCAACCAAACCAATGCTGTGAGTTTGTGCAAGACTGAACCATGAGTGCATGTGGAGGAATCATCTTAAATGTATTCAGTTATCACGTAATCTTTATAACTGATCAGTCACAGACAGACACACTTCTCAGAAACCCATGAGTCACTATGTATTATTATATGGCTGTTTAGTCCACCTGCCCAGGCACGCAGGCCTGCATGTTGTCGGAGTGTGACTGTCAGTCATGCGAAGTGGAAATTCAGGGGCACTTGTCTGGTGTGTGGTAAAAACACAATTGCTTGGAAATGTTTCATGATTCATAAAAAGGAAACTAACTTCATATATTAAATCAAACCCTCTTAACACAAACCCCTTTCACATTCTGTATCTTAAAGCCAACATGTTTGAAGTATGTTGTTTGTTTTCATACAGCTGGGTAAGTGTGATGATAAACATGACTTTTAGTTACTTCACACAAAAAGAAGATTATTGCAGCCAGAACCAACGCTTAATTAAAAGAATATTTCTGTGAAATATTGGGAAATACACCTATTTACTTCCTGGTGAAGAGTTGGATGAGAGGATGAATACCACTTTCATTTGCTTTTTAAACATATGGCTACAGCAATTACCTAGTTACCTTAGCGCAAAGACTGGCTCTGCCCATAAAGTTACATCTGCCTACCAGCATATCTAAAGCTAATTAGTTACCATGTTACATAGAGAAAATGCCAGAATATTTCTTGGCTGTTACCAGTTGCCAGGCAACCAGCAGAGACTCTGCAGCCAAGATATAGTCCTTTAGATAACCCCTTGCAAAATGGTGTATTGTTGTTTTCACAATTTAAAGGGGCTATTTGTAAGTTTCCTCTGCCATCGAACCATGCTGAATATCTTACCAGGAGTAATGGTGATGATGGCTGCTTGCCAAGAGCTTCAACCATTGTTGTGTTTACAATAGCCCTACAATAATAACCCTCTGATGAGCACTTCAGAGCAGACTGGACACTACAGTGGTATTGATTGTATCATCTAACTCTCCTTCCAACACTTAACTGCAAGGCATTTTATCTCCTTTTTATCATTCCACTACTCATAGTAATGATATATGCATATGAACCCTTCCCCTTCAGTGAGCTGCACAGCAGCTAAATGGTTGAGGTTATGACAGCAGATATTATTAAAGCAGCAGGGTTCATGTCAAAGTCAGTATGGTTAATAATTTGGACAGGACCAGGCAAAAACCTCTGGCAGACTGGTATATATTACAATGTTAATGCAGCGAACATCCAGGGGAGAAAAGTTATAAATCAGACTGATGATTAATTTAACTTGGCCCCATTTACACTTGTCTTTTCATCCGTCTCCTATCTAGATAAATTGCTGGTCTTGTGAGGGACAGATTGGATCTTTTAAAAGAAAAGTGCTGACACACACAAAAATCTAGAGAGATCTTGAAATCACTATAACAATATTTATTTTTTTTATTTTTTTAAGAAAGCAGATAAAGATATGATTGATATGATATGAATGAAATCATTACCAGGTGATACATTTGTAGTTAATCAACAAGAGATTCATGAAAAAAAAATCAGTCACACAGATAATCTTGGAAGCATTTGACTGCAATCTATTGAATGACCACCCAGTGGGAGAAATAATCAGATTCAGACATACTCTGGTCTCACTACAAAGTGATAGTCATACTGGTCATCAGGACAAGGATAGGTAAGCAGGGTATTATTTGAAGCAATATGAGCCAGATTGTCCTTGAAGTCCTGAACCTGACAGATGTACCTGCCTTGGCACAACAGCAGGAGCCGGTTACGAAAGAGGACGTTGCTCTGCGAGAGGTGGCTTTGGGGAACCAGCCTTGCCATTGGGAGCGAAATGCATCTCACCCCTCGGTTTGAACATTCATGGTTACTCCTGAAGACATTTGCCTCCCAGTTAATCTTGTTGTGCTTAAAGATAAGGCTGTTGTGGACAGGTGTGTGGAAAGACTTAGTTGTGGTCTGACCATATACATAGGAACTGGGATTATCATAGCCATACTGTCTCCTGTTGTACGAATTTCGATACAGGGTTTGGGTTGGCTCTGGTGAGGTTGGAGGGCCAATAGCAGTGCTCCATGGTTTAGCAGTGTAGATCCTGGGCAGGTAGTCATTATCTCTGTTGAACTTTGGGTTGGACAAAAGATTGCTAAAGAGCAGAACATTAAACTGGTATGCTTTCAACATGTTTTCTTGATACATTTTCTTATTAGTGCTGTAAACAGTGGAGTTGGACTCAAATTCGTACAGTTTCTCCACAGGGATCATAGGGAAACGAATGCGATTCAACAGGTAAACCTGGGTTTCCAAACTGATGGAGTCGCTCTTCTTTGTGATCCAGCTCTCTACTGTCTGGAGGAGAAAATACTCATCTGGCACCACCAGGTCTGAGCGGGTTAGAAGTGCTCCTATGATTTCCACAGATAGGTCGGCCCAAACTGGAGATTTGGTCAGGCTTTCGAAGTTCCAGGCCAGGTACTGGATACAGTTCTCCTGAAGAACCATGTCCCCAGTCTCCTCTGCATATTTGTAAATGGACACCTGGGTGAAGAATGAAGCGTCCTCTGGAAGGACTTTAGAGAGAAGCCGGCCTGTGTCCTCCATTAGCTGCTTCACCCCAAACTTAGAAGCCATCCAGTGGAGGCACTGCACAGAGGAGAAGGTCACATCTATCTTGTGGGTGTAAAGGTACCTGTTGAGAGGCAAATAGTAGAATATTTATTAGATTTTATGTATGTTGGGTGATATAAATATGAATTCTATATCTCGAAACAATACAAATCATTGTAGTTTCAGTATACCTGATGAAGGGGGTGACATATGGTTGGCAGGACTCTCTGATGTTGACACTGATGTTGGTGATCCCCTCCAGGGCATTAAAGAGCGGGAAATTCAAGAGGATCATTTTGTGTGCACAGATTGTTGTTTCCTCCATTTCCATATTCCCATCCTCCAGTTTGTTTCCAGTGGCACTGTTGACTGAGATCAGGAAGTCACAGCCATTTCCACTGTCAAATATTTGGCCAAGGTCATCAGAGAGACTGAAACTGTGGTCCAGCGAGTGCGTAGAATCACTGCTGGTCACATTAGTGCCTGGAATAACAAATCATTGGGATGAATATTTAATAGAAAATGAGTATGAAGAGCGACAATCACACAGAATCTACTTTTGTTTAAATACCTACTTTCTGTTTCACAGATAACTCCAACATCCTCTTTGTGGGTGCAGTCAGTTACTCCCCAGTTTTTGAAACCACAAGTCAACAGATGATACTCTGTTCCATTACAATTGATA
The DNA here is from genome assembly GCF_002260705.1 of Seriola dumerili. Classification (NCBI taxonomy): domain Eukaryota; kingdom Metazoa; phylum Chordata; class Actinopteri; order Carangiformes; family Carangidae; genus Seriola; species Seriola dumerili. The sequence continues at coordinate 4,020,988 of NW_019174424.1, read as the reverse complement.
TCATCCAGCCAAATGAGTCCAGACTTTACTGTATGATGTAAAATGAAAGGGAATACATTTGTTAATTGTTATAGTGATTAACACATTAAACAGAGCCCATTCAGCTGAATTTGTGGTGTTTGTATGTTAAAACTCAAATCACAATTCCTCATCAATAACAATAATTTCACTGCCCTCTGGTGGGGAATACTTGGAAGTAAAGTGCACCTTCTCCATAGTTTTGTCCAATGACAACAGATCTTGCTCCGGGGAAGTGGAGCTGACGACACACCACCTGGGCCTCAGCCAAGTCCCAGCCGTCATCACACACTGTTCCCCATTTCCCGTCATGGTAGACCTCCACACGGCCCTCTGAAATGATCTTAGAGCCAAACAGCCTTATGTCACCTTCCTGCGCCTCAGGGTTTCGTCCTATATGCAGAGACGGGTAAAATATTCACAAAGGACATGACAGGTCACCACCAAGGTCACCAAGGTTATACAAACATTCACATAATCTCCAGATCATTGTTTTAAATGAGCATGGTTAGAATAAATTTGTAAAAGTGCATAACATAGGCATGGCATAGTATACTCACACAATCATTAATATTTACATGACTACAGTATAAGCATCGTTTCATCTGCATGTATTATTTTCAAGGCAAAGTTAAAAGTATTTTCTTAGTTTTCACACAAAGTGCTTGAGATGACTCACTGAACAGGTTGAATTTGCGTGCATTTCCAGAGACATTGAGAAGTAGCAGCAGCCACAGGGTGCGTACATTTCGATATGTGAGCATTTCCACCCGCCACTTTATGGACTCTGACACAGACAGACAATGACAAAAAGAAGTGTGAGAAATAGAATCACAAATATGCATAAAATTATGCCTTGCATGTTTTTGAGCTGCACCAAACCTAGACCTGTAGTTTTGTTTGTTTGGCTTTTTTGCATAAAGATCAATGCAAGATTTAATGCAGCATCTACCGCAACTGAAAATGACTACACTGAACATGTGCACAAAAACGAATAGGTCAAACTTGAAAGACAATGTAATGAAGCCCCATTACCTTCTTCTCTCTGGTTATAAAGTGTTGTCCTCAAATGTGATCTCTTGTTTGAAGCCTGTGACACAAATGTACCTCCTTTTGAGGTCTTGCTACATAGGGAGGGGGTGAGGAATGGGGGTGTATGCTTCACTTTTCCTCTCTTGTTGCTTTCCCTAAGTTTCGTTTTACATTAAAGAGGAAATTGGGCTGTTGCACAACTCTTCTTGGTCCAGTCAAGACTTGCTTGGTCCAGTCAAGACTTGCTTGAGGACAATATCTGAGTTTTGTTGAACCAGTTTTGTAACACAATCCCAATGTGAATTACATGACAAGACTCAGATAATAAGAATCAATGTTTTACTTAGTCAGCCCCCCTACCTTCCAAAAAACATTACACATAGCAATTCATTATTCACCACAACATCCTTCAGATAATGATTATTATGGAGAATAAAAACAGGCGTTTGTTATTCCACTGAAAATAACACGATTGGTGTGTACAGAATGATGCTGTTTAACATGGAGCAAAGGGGAAAACCTTTGACCTTTTGAGAGTGTACAGTATGTGCATGAACATGTATGCTTTAGGAAAAAAAAAATCACAGTCTGATAAATCAATCTTTTGTACATTCATTATAAGAAAGGCTACAGTACTGTTGAGGGCCACATTTGGCCTGGGAAGGAGATGATGCGCCACAAGACATGCTGGCATTCTTCAGTCTGACCGACAGTTTCTCAAACCCCAAAACTGGACAACATTTCAGTCTCAGTCCATCGTTCTTCTGCTTGTACTGAAGATGATCCTTTATGAGCTGGAGTTGTGTCTTTTACAAACCCTATGAGAAAGCAGCAAGTACATTAACTTCAACAGTGACTGGTTTGTAAACAAAATAGAACCACGGTGCAGTGGCCTCAAGAGCAAGTCCTGCAGTCTCTGTGCCCTCTATATGAACTCCAAGCCCTCATATTTTACATCCCCAATCTTAGTTTCAGGTAAGAGGATGCGTCCGTCAAGTGTGAAGGCCATGATGTATGTCGCGATCTTTCCTGCGTCCTCCTCTGACTTGAGAGCCAGAATGATCTGGTCGTCCGTGTTGGGGACAAACTTGAAGGAAGAGAAACCGTGAGTGGGGTTAAGCGGACCCACTCGACTTACAATGATGTTTTTGAAATCTGGCGAGCAGCTAAGGGCGAGGTTCGTGCCGCGGCGCTCGTCCGCCGTCTCCTCATAGCGCTCCTTGCTGGCGCGGCGGGGGAGGAAAAACCAGCGCTGCAGGGTGTCGCTCCACGCTGCTGACTCGTGGATCAGATAACCTGCGGAGATCCAGAGGAATATGGTAAAGAATAAAGCAAAGTGAAAGAAATGGAAGCCACTCTGAGTGAGACCAGAGTAACATCCTCACCTGGAGGCTCTATCCCTGCAGCAGACTTCAGCGAATTGTACCTGGGGACCCAGTTCTCATGTTGTACATCCCCTCTGAAGCCAACTACTTTCACCCACTCTGGGTTGTTGTTGACGAACTCGCCTTCAGTGGTGGTCCACTCCTTCCCCAGACCGCCGACGTATAGGTGCTCGTCCTTCACTGCCAGCCACTCAGCTTTGAACCCTAACAGGAGAAAGTAAAAGTACCATTGCATTGTGGTAAAATTACTTCAAGCATGAGTCCTGCATTCAAAAGTTAAAGTTCAAAAGTATGACAGGCAGAATATATAATGTAAGCATCATTCATATTCATGTGTTCATCTTTTAGACAGTACTCTAATCTCAATAACTTCACCTCATTGGGCCTTTAACAGTTATTTAAATGAAACCGTCTGAAATGTTTAGAGGTGAAACCACTAACAACTCATAGACATCTGAAACATGACAAGGATCTCTTAACAGAAACCACTGTTTCAAAGTAACATTTTTTACAGTCAAATAAATGCATAAAATACAATGTATGTTTCTGACCTTTGGCAACGCTGCCATCACCGTCAGGTAAGATGACCCAGGGTACAGCTTTATTGCCATCAATGTTATAGACTACACCCGTTCTGTCATCAACGCTGTAGAGTTTCCCGTTGAACACTACCAGCTCAGATAGCTCCATACCCCTGCCTTTCTCCGACAAGTGGCTTTCCAGCAGCACTCTGTCTGTGTCCCATTCAACCGCCACCTTATCACCACTCTGGGACACCATCAGGTACCCTCGCCGCATGTAGCTGAACCACGTCAGCTTCTTGTCACTAAGAGAGCTTGTGTCCAGGTCGGCAATGACTCCAATGCGGTAGCGGGTGCCCTGCGGCGTGCGCTCAGGCGTACTGAGAGGGTAGGTGTCGTTGTAATGGGAATTGGACTGGCTTGTGTCACTGTGACTGGCCTTCCAGCCGTGTGAGTTGGAGGAGTGGGAACGAAAGCCTGAGCTCAAGTGCATGAAGAGCAGCAGGAGCAAGGTAAGGGAGCCAGCCACGGCCACGATTGGCCTCCACTTAAGGCGGAAACGAGGGTCAGTGCCGTTGGCCATGGAAGCCAGCATGGGGAGGCCTCCTACAGAGATACGCAGGGAGTTCATAGGCTCATTCTGCTCCAGTCGCGTGAAGCCTGGGGGAGCAGGCATGGAGGACGGAGGTCTGGACTGACCTTAAGGAAAAAGAGAGAGAGGATGTAAGTAATGTCCACTTGCAGATCATTCAAGAAAGCAGCAGGTTGTCAAAAAGAAAAGGTGAAGCCTCATTTGTGGTAGATTACAGTTTTTACTTATCTATATTTAAGGTCCCACCATAGCTCTGCAAGTAGGAACATTTTGCTCTCAACAACAACAACAACTAAATCTAAACTATGTCCATTTGTCTAAAAAAGATTTTGTCATATATGGTTCCCTACCAAGCCTCTTCCAGAGTAAATGTCACACAGTTTGTAACAATTACAGAACAATGGTAAATGCCAAAATCACTGTAACAATAGGAAAAGTCAAGAGTCACAAAGTAAGATCTGTTAAAGAGTAATATCTTTATATTACATTATCCATCATTTTGCAACTGAAAATACTGGTCATACCAGGCCAAGTAGGGCTGTAGCAGCAAACCGCCTGTGTGTACTGAATTGAATATTGATGTGTTTTCCTGCTTATGAATACATTTCTTTTTTATTTGTAAAAGAAAGAATGTGTTATTTCTTCTTTCAAGTGTTTACACAGTCTCGCTTTAATATGGTAATTCTTGTCTAAAATACAGTTCACCATTCATAGAAGGTTGAGTGTTAGAGATAAGGCTGGGTTACTCAACTTGGCAGTAAATACTTGTTACACCTGCTTTTACCTTGTGAGCTAATACCACAATTTGACAGAACAACATTCAACATTCCTTAATCCTGTAGTACATGCCCCTTAACTGTGAAAACAAAAAAATTGCATAATAAGGCAGTAGGGCATAATGTAAAGAAAAGTAAACTCAACTAAACTTTTGAATAGTATAAGTTGTCTGAAAACAAACAAGTTTCTCTTCAATTTTTCTCTAACTTAGCCTACAACATGGCAACACCAAAGCACCACTGACATTTAAATAATAAAACTCCATGTAATCCTACTTACGTACTGTCCATCAGAAGACTATCTCCACCTCTAAATCAAACCTTTTACTCCAGATGGTCAGCAGATCCTTCATCCAACCTCTATCTTAAATATTACTTTAAATTCCAGTAAGAGCTCACACAAGTTAGTGTATGCCAGGTAAAACATTAAACAAGGAAGGAAGTAGCCAGTCTTAAGGTTGGGTGAATATCATGCGGCCTCCACTGCACTTTGTCAACGTGGATGCTGGGAGGAGTCCGTTCAGTGACAATGAGGGGACGGTACCTATGAACAGGTAAATCAGGAAATACCCAACCAGCTGGCTGTAGCACCAGTAACACCTACTGTTAACAGTCCTAATTTGTTATATACTATTGCTCAAGTGACTCAGTTTTCATTACCAACTCATCATTAAAGTCATTAAGTAAAAAAGCCTTGCTTGACTTGCTTCTTTTCTTGTTGGAAATTGAAGATCTTTGGGTTTGGTGTTGTTGTTCTGTAGCTATATTTTGTTGCCATTTTCCGATGATCATTAATCAAAAATAATCAACAGATTAATTAATAATGAGAATAATAAAATGATGATCTGATAAACAGAAAATTAACTATTTTGAAGCATTTTCAAGCAAAGATGTCAAACATCCGATGTTTCCAGCTTCCTAAATGTACACATTTGCTTTGTTTTCTTTATCTTTTATTACAGTAAATTGAATATTTTTGAGTTTTGGAATGATTATTGGACAAAACAGAGGATTTTTATTTTGCTATGTATAATAGATCAAATGATTAATGAATTAATAGAAAAACTAATCAGGAGAGTAATCAATAATGAAAATAATCATTAATCGAAATCCTAGATTAGTTAGATGATTTTCTTTACATAAAACTTTACATAGCCAATAGAGAGCCAGTTAAGAAGTAGATTTTTAAGTCTAGTACATGTGAAGTGGACAAGAGAAATATTCTACAACCACATGATGTTTTTTACATACTGGCACTATACTGATATATGCTTAAATACTCAACAAACTAATTTGACCTTTGAGTCAAATTAACACTCTCAACAAAACCCAAATGTGTACAGTCAGTGTTGTGAACTCTCCTCTGCTCTCTACACTTACAGGGTTCACCATCAGGCTCTGTAGCGTAAAACTTATGTGCAATCTACTCTTTAAATTCCAGGGACCGCTGAAGCTGGCCTCAGGAGCTTCGACCTCTGTGGCCTAAACATGGCTGCATTTCTCTGAAAGGAGAGCAGGAGCTGAAAGACTCTTTCATAAGAGGGCCCCGAGCCAAACAGCAGTCCATTATGACAGCAACATCAGGGCCAACACTCAGAGGCAAGAAAACTATCCTGTCTGAAATACACCAACAAGTGGCTGGTAGTTAATTGCCTAAAAAGCCTGTTTAGATTCTAAATTGGAATATAAAAGTTTGAACAGGCTTACCCCTTTGTCTCCTCCTGCCAGAACGCTGAACCTGTGTCATCAAATTTACCTCACAAGACCTCCACAGCCAGCCCCGAGCTCCAAACTCTCCTTCTGCTCACTGATTATTTGCAGTGCAACCATGACTAGGGGTTGCTATAATGCTAGTGAACTTTAACTAGACTTGGAGGATTATGATTGAGTCCAAAGGAGAGACTTTAGCAGGACGCCAACACAGTTCATTAAGTTAACATTCATCTCGGCAACCCCTGAATGGACAGAGGTTAGGAAAACATTTGTTAGCTGCACAATAAGTCTACCTGCATAAAGGTGAAAGGGCCGCTACAATAACTTGGTTCCTACATAACAGGGGTGTTCCTGTGACGCAATCAGTTCTCTGAGTACTCTGTGTGGACAGAGGCCGAAGTTTAGCCCGATAATAACAGCACAGCAGTCAACATGGCTAAAGGAACTCAAACTTACTTTGACTTGTAGTAACATTAACTGATTTAAATCCTACTAGGCTTCAGTCCAAAATAAATGTTGACAAGATGAGCGAGAAGTGGAGAAACAGATTATGCATAAATTATGAATCAGTAAACAAGAAACTTCTGAGATTCTCTGAGTCAAATTGTTTAATTTCAATCTTCAGGTATATTGGGTACACCTGCAACACCTAAGGCAATCCAATACAACAGCTCTGCCATTAATGTGACCTCTAAACAGATTATAATGTTCAGTTTTGGTTGACACTATCAGAAAAGTATTATTTTACCCAATAATAAATGTATGTTTTTAATTGAGTAACTCTACTCTAATAACTCTAATGAAGAGTGAATTAGGAGGCAAGCAACCCCTGAGCTTCTCAGTCATTTCCCTCAGTGAGTTGACATAATATACAACATAGAAGAGGCGTCATTCTCAACACCTCCCTGACAATACAGGCAGCTGAGTAATTCTGCAACAAGTGTTTCTTTTTAACAGGGAAAAAAGTTTAGCTGTGAACATGTGAGTGAGTATCTCTGCTTTAAAACTGCTGTGCCACCATAAAGGATGACATCTGGGGAGATATGCTTCAAAGGAAGTAGATGAAGGAGCCAGAGAGAGAGAGAGAGAGAGAGAGAGAGAGAGAGAGAGAGAGTGTGTGTGTGTGTGTGTGTGAGGCCCATAAATAGTTCACTCAGTGCTGTAAGGCAGATTCTGCACATCAAGGACCCCCTAAACAGATGTGTATGACACTGTGGACCAACGGTGAAATTTAAATGTCTGTCGTTTCGCTGCAGAGCCCTGGGACCACCTCTCAGGCCTAGGTGGTCCTGGGACGTTTACACTTTTGCAGGCCTTTAATTCATAAACCACTGAGCAGAATGCTGTTAGTTGGACCTATTGTTAACTGTTTGTTGGCAGAGTTTGTTTCGTTGGGAGTGCCAATGATTTTAAGTCCCCCTCTCCTCCTTCACACACACACAGACACATCCCATCGGCGTGTCTGTCTGTCTGTCTGTGCGTGTGCATGTATCTGTCTGTGTGTTAGCTTTCCCTGTCCTTCCAGCAGCGCAGAGGTTAACACACACACACACACACACACACACACACACACACACACACACACACACACACACACACACACACACACACACACACACAGCACACACACACATACACACTGCACAGACATGCCATCACAAATGGCTGCGTTCACAAGCGACCTGAAACAGCTCACTTCGTACTCACCGGAGATGTTAGATGTTCAGCTCGCAGTGTGCTGACGGCTGGAGCTCAGATGTCATTATTACGGTGTCGCTTTCTCCCTCCGCTCCTTCTCCTCCGTTTGCGTTTAGCAGACAACCGACCATTACTTCCTGTGTGTACCGATGACGACAGCATCGTGCACTGCCTGCGCGCTCCCTGCATACAAGAGGGTCTGTCAAAGGCTGCCTTCACGTGCTGTCGGAAATATGATAACTTCAAACTAACACAATGCACTGCGGGGCCTAAATCTACAGACTGCTTTTAAATAACAAATAACTTTAAATTGAAACTCCCCCGCACAAGATAACGGCACGAACATGCACGCATGTTTGAAGAAAGTTACCAGGCACCCGTCCTGACGCTCAAGGGGTCAGAGGGCCCCCTGGTCTTCACCTGCAAAACATGGAATAGAGAGATGAAAAACAACCAGAAAGAGACGCGAAAACACATGAAACGTCTAGAAAGAGACGCGAAATGACCACAAAGAGGCGGTAAACGACCACCAAAACGATCACAAACGCATTAAGTACATTTTGCATAGCTTTCAGTCTTTTCCATTGAACTGCATCTGTTAGTGGTGAAATTGTGTCTCTCCGATCAGTAATGGATTACATATGACACTGGTTTTTCCAAAGCTTCATCATTATTTTAGTCAAAATGAAACCAAGATCTGACGTTCAAGATTATGGTGAATACTATCCCCTTTCCCTTAATCCATTATTTCATTAAATCGTGTTTTCATTCACAACCTCACTCTGACCGCATGAGCTCTCAGTAACTGACTGCAATGAATATATGTAACGTTATAGTCTTGATATAACACGAGAATTTAGACATCTTTGTTTTAGTGTACTTCTATTAAGCATGCACATAATATACTAGTCTACTGTCTTACTGTCTTTACATCATTATGGCGTTGTCTTCACTCTCTACAAGTTCTTCCACATTCACCTACACAATCACTACTCAAATATTTACCAAGGGAGCACAGGCCTGCAGAGTCCGGATCTCTCGTTACAGGTATGTAAATAATGGGCCTACCCAAAGCTTCAAAACGAGATCAGTTTTTATTTGGCAAACCTTGTGTTATACAGAATACTGTATAAGGCACTTTGATGGAGAAATATTGTAAAGCCTTTGAGCATGACAGTAAAACTGCAAGTATGTAAAAGGTAAAATTACCTTTTAAATTACAAACAAGGAAAAGCAAGGAAAAAATGTAGAAAAAAATGCTTTGATTGTCACACACATGGACTGAAAGGATTATGTAGGCTAATAAATATATTAATTACCACAATATCAAAAAATTCCTGAAATCAAACATTTTCTGAATAACTTGTTTTAAAAATTGTAACTGAACCCAATAAGTCACACTGAACTTCTACAGAGGTAGCTCATATAATTGAATGGTTTGACTACCTCAAAACAAAACACCCTTAAATACTAAACTAAAATGTAGCAGAAATGGATTTAAACCATTACAATCAACAATCTTAGATCGGATATTGGCAATTAACAGCCCCCAAGGAAATTAACTGTGTTTTTCAGTGCATAAAAGCCATTTTCAGTGGTTGGTGATTAAAAAAGAAACAAAAACATAGCATTACAGTAGTTACAGAGGGAACATTTTCAATGCACCTAGTGATCAAATAATATGGGTTTGTTTTGTGATCAAAAAACAAAGCACATGAATCCTTGTTTTGCTTAATTATTGCATTAAACTGCTGTATATGAATTTGACAGTAATGAAAATATATGTACTTAACAGTAACATACATAAAAAACAGTTGTCATATCGAGAACGCAAAGCGGATTTCCAGACAACTAAGTATATCCTAACTTGTTTATCAATTTATGCTCTGATATTAACAGCTCTCTAACTGCACTCTAAAATGAAACAAAAGGGGTGCTGCAGTAACGACATGTGTTTTGCTACAAAGACAACAATGGCACCCTCATCCTCTCTATTACCAAGATAATCTCCTAACAAAATAATATTTTCAGAGTTCAACTGCTGTGTGTGGCACTGTGAACAAAGCATCAAACATCCACCAAACAACTTACAACAATGGCACAAACTAAAAACACATCAGTGCACCCAAAAATATGCAAACACTTTCTGCAGGAAGAAAATCGGAGTGCAGAGAACAGTCTGAATTGTAAATGAAACCATTGGCACATGTCTTTATTTAAAAAGAAAACTCCCTTGTTGGATTCATGCTTTTGAATCACAGTCCTTCAATAAGCTGGAGGCTGGTACTCCCCTGGATGCTCCTGATTGTGGGAGAAAGGCGACTGCTGGTAGCTTGAGGGGCCGCTGGCATATGGGGCAGGTGGGTATGGAGTACTGTGATCGTTGGCTGGGTCTCTGTACTCCTGGTCAAATTCACTCACGCCCTGACGATACCTTGCATACGCAAAGTAGGACAAGAGTGCCTGTTGAGAGAGGTTTGAATCAGTAAACGGGGCTTTTACATGGCTCACATTTTCAACAAGCTGAGTTGTACCTTATCAAATGAATTTGTTAATCAAATCCTGGTAACACAAGGAGGTGAAGAGAGACTCACCCAGGTGATGACTGAGAAGAAGGAGAAAGCCACGACAGCCCGAGCGGCATCAGCAGGGACAACAGTTTTTTCAGGGGTCTTGGACCACTGGTTGGCCAAAACACAGAAGCAGATGAACCACAGGAATGTCCAAGCCGCTGTCCCGCGAAGAAAATACAGCACAGCAATTAATAGTCAGGGTTAAAATGAAATATGATGATAACATTAACCTCAACCCAGCTGCAATTCCTGTTTCTGGGGACATTTTCTTTTATTCTAGTATGAGTACAAGTCTAGAGTAAAATCTGACTCTTACCTGAGAAGACTAAATCTCCTATGACAATGTATTTTCTCTCTTTGGCATTGCTGATCTGTGGGAAGTAGGCATCCAGTATGAGGAAGACAACACAGGCCAGGAAGGCCAGGACTCCGATTCCAACCCCGTAGCTGCAGGCGCTTTCAACGCCATTGAAAATGCATTGGGCCTCTGCCTTGCTTGCCAAGTTAACGTAGCCTTCTCCTGTGATGGTCGCAAAGACTACAATAGAAAATAACTGCAAAGAAGGGACACACAGGGTTAATGCCAGGGGGAGGGAAATGGTGAAAAATACATGTTTTCTAAGTGAAGCAGTTGCAGGGCTGTGTGATTCTTATCACATGATTCACATTACAAGAAAGCTTTCACCATAAAAAAAAAATCATCTAAATTCATATGAAAACATCTGTCAAGCCAGTTCAGACAAGTTGAGTTGATCAGATGACACTGAAGAAGTTTCAGTTCCAGATCTATTTTTACATTGTATATACTGCATAGAAAAGAGCGACACCTTGTGGGAGTGATTCTTATTCCTGATCCACTTTTTACACCGGAGTGCAGCTGTATCAAATAGTCTATTAATTGATTAACTGGCTGACAGTAAATTAATCAGCAACAATTTTGATAATTGATTGTATACTGGTTCCTTTGTGAACTGATAACAAAATCTCAGTCATTGTCCATTTCTTTCTTTTTAGTGCCTCAACATAGATGCTATTTGTTGCAAGATCTAGATTCAAAGGCAAAGGTGACAAAGCTTTGGCTGTCAGGGCCCATTAAATCTGAAATGACTTTTGTAAGAGCAACTGTCTTCTTTTAGAAAAACACAACTTTTTAAAGTAACTTCCTAGAGATGAATGTACAGTTAATGTGATGTTTTATTGTAAAGCATTGTGGTGATATGTTTCTTGAAGAGTTCCACTTAGGTTAAGTTTATTATATCATTATTATTACATGACTAGCCTCCCCAAATTACGCACTTAAATACAACTTTGCAGCTCAACAGATGACGCTGGAAAAATTTCATTTCCTTATCTGACACTGTACACACTCCAGAAAAAAGAGCCGTGTGCTCTATGAGACTAAATTGTTACAGGCGAAGTTTTAAACTAGAATAACCAACAATTATTAAATTAAAACCAAACATCGTCCATCATCTGGCCGCAGTTACTGCGGTGACACAGCACTGGACATGCTAGCTAACATGAGCTAATATCAACTACTGCTATGGAAAATACATCTAATTAACACTTTATTCAAAGTTTATTCAAGGTTTCAACCTAAACCCCAGTTCGTGTCCGGTGTTAGGAGCTCATGACGCTAACAAACCGTGTCCCTGACTGATTTGTGTCGACCCTGGCAGCGCACATCTGTTAACATACGGTCGGTGAAGTGACAGTTGGCTAACTTTAATGCTAACGTTAACGTTTCCGTGGAGTCACTCACCCAGCTCAGGCAGCGCAGAATGGTCTGAGGCTGTCTGACAAAGCTCGCTAAATCAAAAGCACCGCCGGCCAAAGAGGCCCCGTAAGCACTGCTCTGCATTTTGTTTAAATCACCTAACAATGCCTGTCCAACAGTCTGAAGACAAGCTGAAAACTCTTCCTGTCAAAGTTGGGACTGTTTCGTTTTATCACACAACTTCCTGAAAACTTCTCAAACACCGCCCCTTCTGTGGTGCGTTCAGGGGCTCCACATAAACTGCGTGGCTACATTGCTAAAAGATCAATTTTGGACTTCAGAGAAAGTAAAAATCATCTTCACCTTCATTCCTACTAAAGAACTTAAGAATTAATTTTATCATTACACTTCTTTTGACTCAGAAATGAGAGTTCCAGAGATCTGAGTTGGTGTTTTCTGTCTGATAATAACAATAATGATAATAATGAAAATCATCATCATCATCATCATCATCATCATCATCATNCCGCCCCTTCTGTGGTGCGTTCAGGGGCTCCACATAAACTGCGTGGCTACATTGCTAAAAGATCAATTTTGGACTTCAGAGAAAGTAAAAATCATCTTCACCTTCATTCCTACTAAAGAACTTAAGAATTAATTTTATCATTACACTTCTTTTGACTCAGAAATGAGAGTTCCAGAGATCTGAGTTGGTGTTTTCTGTCTGATAATAACAATAATGATAATAATGAAAATCATCATCATCATCATCATCATCATCATCATCATCAATCATAATCATAATAATCTTTTAATTTGAAATAGTTTTAATTTTAACTGGTTTGACCAATTTAATGTAGTATTGCAGTTCCTCACTGTGGCCACTGAAAGGCAGTAAACACTCATGATTCTTTCTAAATACACTCAGGTCATCTGTCTGCTCCAACCACCTTCAAGACATATATGTTCAAGACACAATACCATTCTGAAACTTCCTCTTAAACCTTTCAAAATAATATTATATATCAGATATATTGACATAGTCTATATGTTGGATAATGTATTACATTTATTTATTTATTATTTATTTATTTAATTACCATGTCCCTACTTGCTCCCCATATATCGCATGTCAGAGATGCAGGCAAGTAACGCTTTGTACCAATTGCAAATAAGTCACTGTGTTGAGAGAGAGGGGGAGACTGAGGAAGAGAGGAAGTATATATGAAATGCTTTTATCATAAGTGAAGAGTAGACTGCTACTGTCCTCCTCTATGTCTTTCTTCTGCATTGCTTCTTCATTTCTTACACATAATTCATTGGTAAGGAAGTTGTTCATATCCCAGCAGCTCTGCTATAAGGGTCAGAGAGTGGGATGCGCTCTGCAAGGGAATTTCACTGGAAGAAAAGCAACATTTTGTCAGAGTTTCACTGAACAGTGCATGACTTTACATTGTGGAAGGATAAACAGAGCCCTATGTGAGGCTGGAAAGAAGTAAAAGAAGATCATCAAGGACCATGGCACACAGTATGAGCTCCAGTGACGACTATGAGTAAGTTTTCTTTCCATCTTTCAGTTGAAAGCTTGAGAGTTGTTCTACTTTTTGTACTTTTGTTTTTAGATACACTAGATAAATGTGTCAAGAATCAGCATTGTTAGGCCAGTAAGTAAGTTTTCTCTTTTCCAAATTGTGCTACTAACTTTTTTTCTTTTTTTTTAAATCTACAATTCAGTCGTTATTTGAACACTGAAAAGTCAGTGCCCTTACAGCATACATACATGGTAGTGTTTGGAGAAAACATTGCCAGCACTTTTATAACTGCAACTTTCAGTCATTTAGGACTGATCTGTCTTTGCTGAGGCCTCTCTGCTCATTAGTGTTTGGAACTGGAAAGCATTTGGGAACTTTCAAGTATCCAAGTTCCTGTATGAAAAGTGGAGCCATGTACCTGCGGAAGATACATCACGTCTTAAACGATATGTGATCCTGTAGTGAGGGTGTTTTGGCCAAAGCTGTTGGGACTCTAGGTCTGATGGTTACTCTCTTACAGGAACCTGGGAGAAGGTGAACCAGGTCAGGACTCCTTCCTCGGGTATGTCAGAGAACCAGCAGCCAGTACCCAGAGATGCCCTGAAACTTTGGAGCTGGATGTGGTTAGCGGATACACGAGTACAAATACAGAAGGTTTGCCATTTACTGCTACAAAACTGTTATCAATTTCAATATCTACAGATTGAAAACCTCTCAAATGAGTAACAATTGCTGCTGAATGACAGTGAAATTAATCTGAAATGATTATTAAACGTCCTTCAAATGCCTTTGTTTAAAAATAATGAATGTGTACTTTCATCATCAGAAAGCCAAAGACACTGAGGACAATATACTGTAATTGTGTTTGATCTGAAAACTTTTGAAAATAATGTTTCTTTCAGACAGCTGTTTGATGGGGGATGACCACATGAGAGATGAGACTCTTGACACAAAGCAGATCAAGTCTCTGCAGAGGCAGCGCTGGTCAGCTGCTACTCTAAAGGTCCTCTCTTCAATGCCAAGCCGCACTGCTGGTGAGATGAAGTGTTTTTTTTTTTTTTTTTTAACTGTCTATGTTGTAAGCAGGGGTTAAAATTTCTATGTGGCTGTTTAAAAAAGTATAGGCAAATGTTGTAAGAGAAAAAAAAAAAAAACTTTGAGTGTTCGTTTACAAATGTCAAGTAAAAATTGACCTTTGTCCACACAGGGCAAAATAGTGCTGCAGTCAATTCCCGGTGTTCCCAGCTACGACAACGCCATACCCCCTCCAATGATTCTTCTCATCCCGCCAGACCAATCCAGGTTGACTTTAGCGAGGTTGATGTGGAGGAAAGCAGTACTGAAGGTGAATAAAAAATGCTAAGCCACTTGACTGCTCCTTGCACTGAGACTCGGTGTTGGCTGCAGCAAACTAGCGACATCCACAGGCGCAGCAGATAATTTGCTCGTTTCTAACTTTTGGTCAACAGAAAACAAGGAGCAGTTGGCATCCGACCTCAGAGGCCTGTCAGTGAGTGAGGGCGTGCGCAAGCTGCGAGCCATGCCGCTTAGTCTGACAGATAAAATGAAGATCAGGTACCTGTGACACTGAAAACATGAAATTGCCTGAAAAATAAAGCATCTAGAACTGCAGTAACAGGTGCTACTTTCTAACAAATCCTTTCCTTATCCTCTTATAGACGACTTGCTTTTAGTGACGTAGCTAAAAGTACACTCATCAGTAGAAATATTCCATGCTACAGTGGTCTCAGCATGTACGTTTTGAGGGTGAGAACAAACAGTGTGCTCCACATTATAAAATATAAATTATTCTTCTTTGCGTGTATCAGTCGTACACTCGTGTTTTTCTCCCATCAGACTTGGCGTCACTGCCTGTTCAACTGCCTCCCCATCCTCAGTTCCCTCCAGCCGTGGCATTCAGCCATGAAGAGACTGAGTGGACGCTTTGGAACTGGAGTGCTCTCCTACTTCCTGTTTCTCCGAACCCTCCTGCGCTTTAACCTCCTACTCTTCATCATCAATGGCCTGTTCGTGGTCATGCCTCAAGCCATTGACCCTCCTATTTATGACCCTCATCTCCATACTTTCACTGGCCTTCAGCTTCTCACAGGCACGGTAAGATGGCCGTACATTACATCAGAGCAGTGTATATATATTTGTTTCTTTGGCATGTTCTTCAACTGGATCTCCCTTCGACCTGCTATGTCTGGCAGGGCTACCTCTCTCAGAGTGTGATGTTTTACGGCTACTACACCAGCACTAACTCAATCACTGGCCAGATGGTGTCATACAGCATACCAGCAGCCTACCTCTTTTCCATTGCCATCACCTTCTTCGTCATCTGCATCATCCTGGTGTCCAGGTTGGACAATAAGTGAATCAATCATGCATTCATTTTACTTTAGTCCATGTGTGTTTTTATGGATATATTGTTCTCCTGCAGCATGTCCAAGTCCTTTGGGAGAAGTTTTCATGTCCTCAAGTCAAATGGGGATCTGGCAGTAAAAGTTTTCAGCACCTGGGACTTTAAACTCAGCAAGAAGTCATCTGTCAGAGTTCAGTCTGAGAGAATCAGCACTCAGCTCAAAGTAAGCAATCATGTGAATATTTCATAATTTTTATGTAAATACAAATTTTAGAAGTCCAGTGGTGGTTCTACATTTTCTTTCCAAACTGAAGCATAAACATGAGGTTGTGAACATGAACTTGCTTCAACATGAATGTATAACTTTTCAAAACCATTGTGAAACTGAGAACAATTTTGGATTATACTTTTCACAGATTCAATGTCATGCTTAGCCACTTTGACACATTACTGTCACACTATCTTAGCTTTGTTAAAGTGGTTTCACACACAGGAAGTATTAATGCTGCATTTCCCATGCTGTGTAACTCTTTAAAGCAGCCTCCTCAGCCTGCACACAGAGGCTACAGTAGGCCATTTTCTCATGAAGGAAGGGTTTTTAAGTATCTGTTTGAAATACAATTGATGGCAGCTATCACAGTAAATAAGGTTGAGACACGACTAGCACATCAGTTTCAACACATTGCGAAGATCAGTCGAATGTTGCTGGCTCAACATCACAAACGCTGCTTTCCCCACAGGAGCTTCTGTCTGAGATGATCAGTGGAGAAGACGAAAAGAGCTGCATGCAGCGACTCTGCTTCCTCCTAGTGCATCTGGTGGCGTGGGCTACATGTCTAGCCAGCATCTTCATGGGCGCCATGGGAGTCCACTACCTGTCAGAGGTTAGAGAAAACTGCAACAAATGTAGCACAATCAGACGTGACACATTTTGCACATATCTCAGCAACTATAAGGCACAACGTTTTCTCAAGAATGACACAAAAATAAATGATGAAAAACACCTTCTCACCGCAAGGGATTTACTTCTCCTTTTTCTTTCCTGTCAGATGTTTTACCCCCCTCATCTGTTATTTATGCAAAACTACTGTGTGTGAGAAAGATCCTTGTCAAGATATTGGAGGAGTTAAACAAAAATAAAAAACACATGCCACCCCATCTAACATGTAAATTTTATCCAGTGATCACAATACTGAGGAAACTGACTTTATCAAGAACATGAACTGCGTGTTTCTTTCTGCACCATGCATGTTTCTTATTAGTTTCTGTTTTGCAAATGAGACATGGAAGTTAAATACTGCCTACAAACTGTCAGAGCTTTGAGGTACAAATGACATAAGAGTCTGCTGCTATATTGACAGTGACATTGACAGGCTTCTTCCTATCTTGTGTTTGCTTGATGACCATCACCAATTTTTTCCTTCAAAAATCTTTGTATTTTTCCTTCTGAATTAATCTTGATAACCCAGATCAAAGCACTCTTGCTTCATTGGTGTTCCCAAATGAAGCAGATTCATAGACTTTTTCCACAGCAGACATTTTGGGTCCTCATAGAAGAAAAGATGGGACTACTAATAAAATTTATGATGTTGCATTCCCGCATTTAGCCTATTACAATGCAATGCACCAATCAATAAAGTCAAATCCTCTTAAAAAAGGTCTTTTCTCCCCCTGGTCATGAGGTTGTTGGTCTGCAGCCCTCACTGTGATTTGTCCGTCTTTTCACAGGCCACCATTAAACCGGGTCCTGTCAGAGAAACTGAGCTGCTGCTCTTGTCTGCAGTGGTGTCAGGCATTAACCTGTTACTTCCTGGCCTCTTCAACCTAAGTGCTTGGATAGAGAAACACGACTCACCCTGTGTCCGTGTCTATGTCTCCATCTTCAGGTGAGAAGAAGAACTCATCTTTTAACACAAATCATACACAGGGAACTTTTAAATGTTCTCTTTGATGATTATTCCATTTATAGCTTTGGTACATGGCAACAATAGACAAATTTCACATTATTCACAATCACAATTTCATACAAGACATCGTCTTGTATATTTTTTTTTCCATAAAAGCTGGAAACGTCAGTGTTTCAGTACATTTTTTTCTCAGGAACCTGTTGTTGAAGATCAGTATTGTTGGCGTGCTGTGCTACCGCTGGCTGGGAAGAATTGCTGTGGAACCAGAAAGCCGTGATTTAAAGGTCACAAACATTCTCATATTTGGACCTCTTATAATTGCAGCTTTGAAGCAGCACTAAGTGTCAAGCATTCTAAGTGATTAGATGTTTGGTTGTAACTTTATTGGTGCATATCTGTCAAACGTCCACTTCTTGCAGATTCTTTAGATTTATGTGTCTCTCTTGTCCACAGTGTTGGGAAACCTTTGTGGGGCAAGAACTGTATCGCTTGCTTCTGATGGACTTTATCTTCACAGTGCTTTACACTTTTTTGGGAGAGTTCCTGTGGAGGTAAATTGGTGCTTTACCCACGAGTCATGTAACTCAATTTTGCTTAAAGTATTTACATTCTGTTAAGCTAACCTGGCATCCTCCCTCTAGGCTCTTTTCTGAGGAAGTGTTGAAAAGGGACAGGAAGCCAGTGTTTGACATTGCTCGCAATGTGCTGGAGCTCATATATGGACAAACTCTTACTTGGTAAATGCACAATGTTACACCACATTTTTGAAACCAAGAAAGGTGAATTAACCATTAACGGTCTTCTGTTCTTCCCAGGCTCGGGGTACTGTTTGCCCCACTTCTTCCTGCAGTCCAAATCATAAAATTGCTTGTGCTGTTTTACATGAAGAAGGTTTGTATAGCTGGTGGTGTTGTTGCATTCCACAGTGTGTCTGTGTTGCATGACAAATCTAACATTCTTTCTCTGGTTTCATCCCCAGAGCAGTCTGATGCTCAACTGTCAGGCCTCCAGAAAGCCCTGGAGGGCCAGTCAGATGACAACACTATTCATCTCTCTTTTGTGCTTCCCATCATTTCTCAGTGCTGCCGTGTCTGTCATGTATACTATTTGGAAGTGAGTACAACAAACAATAAACAATGTCTCCTCTCTTAATGACTGTGTATCATCATACGCAGTTTCTACACCGAAAGGAATGTGTGATGACACAGGCAGACATAGTTTTCTATACACAAGCTTGGAACCTAATGACAGTTCTACATTTTCACCAGATTACCCTTAAAGTAGGCTGTGGATGCTTTCTGCATTTTTCTCATTGTAAAAAATACGCCCCCCCCCCGCCCCCCCCCCCCCAAAAAAAAAAAAAATAAAAAAAGTTTACCTACTAATAAGTGTTGTCTGTGTATTCAAAACTAAACCTGAAGTGCACCATTTGGAGAAGCAAACCAGGCAAACACTTGGGGCATTTAGGGGACATCTGTAAATTAAAGTGTCTCACAGCATTCTCCTTGTGGGGGTTGGGATAAGGGGGTGGTGGGGGTTTCTTCAATGGGATTCTTTGCCTTGGCCTCCCAGAGTCTAGGACTGCCACTGCCAAAACCTGATGTATCTTTTTCCTTTGTGCCAAAGGCATCCAAACACTAAAACACATCAATGAGCCACACTAGTGTACTTCTTGTCATATTACTTCATTATGATGATGAACATGGGAACTGTTGGCTTGCATGCACAGCTGAAAGTAGTCCCTGGCAAGTCCTGTTTATTCCAAGTTGTTTACAGTAATGATTTGGTCTTTAAAAATGAATCTTTAATATAATATTTCTGATCAATTTTTGAAGGAATAGCTTTGCCCAGTTGTCGAACTACTCCTTTAAAGATTTACTGTAGGTAAAGATCTCAGATTTTTGGACCCCAATGTACGTCTCCTGTGGAAATAAATAGGGTTGGGTCTGTGCGTAATTTTTTCAACTCTTATCCAATGTACTTGAGTTTGGAGCCTAAACAGTTGAGATGGTGCTACTTTACAAATACCGACAGACTGCAATATATCTTCAAAATCCATCCATCTGTTGTCCACAGGATTAAACCCTCAGCAGAGTGTGGCCCTTTCAGGAATCTCACCACAATGTTTCAGCCAGAGAAGCTGTCGGCACAGGAGATGAAGAACTCCCACCCAATCCTGTCTTCGCTCATTTGGGTGTATAACTCTGTGGTGGAGAACCCATTGTTTTTATTTCTCGCCTGCGGAGTCTTCCTGTGAGTGGTGACATGATCATAAACAATTTTTACAGAACCTGTCCAGTTTCCACAACCATTCTTTTTGTCATATTAGCATTATCAGTTATTTATCATTTTATGCTGCTAGCAGAGCCCCAGTTTTCACTTGGTTTGAACTTGATGTGAATTTTGACTGTGTTGTTAACAAAGTGTCTGCCTTCTTGAAACTTTTGTAACTGAACACTGTTCCTGCTCTTTTAATTTGAACTGAGACTTTATGCTTTCTGTTTTTATTTCAGAATGGTGATCTACTTTCATACTCAAGTTGTTGATGGCCAAAGCAGAATCATCAGTCGGTTAGAAAAGCAAATTGAAAATGTATGCACAATCTTTTTTTTATTTATTTATTTATTTTATTAACATGAGTGAGGCTGTACTTAGGCACAGTGGTGGTGTTTTGAGCTAAACACTAATTGCAGTATGCTAACACAGTGACAATGCCAACATGTTGATGTGTGGCAAGTGTAATGTTTAAAATGTCACCATCTTAGTTTAGCATGTTACCATGCTAACATCTGTTCATCAGCACTAAACACAGAGTGAAGCTAAGGCTGATGGGGAATGTGATTAGCTTTGGTATTTGGTCATAAACCATTTTGTGTATATACACTATTATATATATATATATATATATATATGTGTGTGTGTGTGTGTGTGTGTGTGTGTGTGTTTTCTCTTATATACAGGAGGGTAAGGACAAAAAGTTCCTTATTACCCAATTGCAAGCCATTTGTGAAGAGAATAGTCTGGTTTCCTCAGATAAGGTGAGTAGTGTCAATACAGTGTATCCGTATTGTGGTTGCAATTTATCTTCTCACTGTTTTACTGACTGCAATTTAATGTCAAAAGGTATTTGTGTGCACACTGTTTTCCACATAAAAAGTTTTCTTTTTTTCCTTTTTTCTCACCATGTTGCTGAACAACATTCACATCATACCGTAGTAGTTGGCAAGATATGATCTCATCAGCGACAAGCATCTTAGCTTTGAACTCATCTATGCCAAGATGGTTGCCAATGTTGGCAAGCTACAAGGAGAACAAAAGTATAAGAAAAACCTGTTACAGTAGAGTGTGTTAGTTTCAAATATATCCTGTTTGGTGAGTCATTAATATTTATTAATACTAGAGCTCTTATTGTATGTTAGGATGTGTTTTTTATATTTGTAGTTATTATTTTTAGTTATGTTATAGTTTATGCATAATTACCTTGACTGTGTTGTACGAATCGACAAAATAAATTTGTTTGTACACATCTAATGTGTTCTTGGAATGAGGAACCATCTTGAATTGTTTTTAGCAAATTAGATAAGTAGCATCTGTTCCTTTTCTGAAAACACTGCTTCCTTTATCTGCCTGGCCCAAATACTAGTATTCCTCTGTGTAGTTCATCTGAACACATACAAGTAATAAACACCACTTTGTTGGAGACCACTTTGTTGGAGTATTTGATAAAGATTTTGTACGTTTTTGTGACGTTTCGTGCCAAAAATTGACTGCAACAGTATATAAATTTGTGGCACGCATGTGACATTTACATTCATTCAGCAGAACATTAAAATTATACACATTCACATATAAACATACATTTATCCACCTGTCACACAAACAAAACCTTCTTCCAGCAGCTGTGTCCAAGTTCCTTCAACCACACTTTACAGATAAGAATTCTTGTCTAAAACTGTCCTTAATTATTAGTACAATACACAAGCTGAAAATTCCTTTTTAGTTTCAATCCTTTAATAGCATATTTTGGCATTGACAAATTTTTCCCCCTAGCTGCAGAACAAGTTGGGTAACTCTTCCACCAGTCCTCACGCTACTTCTGTGGAAGTAGGAGGTGATTTCTTTGTTGTGAAAGAACAACACTATATGAATTCACCTCACAGCAGGTTATTCTATTCTGTACTTTTGAAAAGGAGATTCATCTCGCATCAACATCTGAAATATTAACCTCTGGTAAGTAACACTACTTTACTTGATTTCATTCCTCATCTGTGAAGAAAATCGGATCTGAAATGATCGTTTTCCTAATTTACAAAAAAAGGAATTTTTTTTTTAATTGCAAACTTTGTTGAACATTCTCACATCGTTTTATTTTTATACCTTTATAACCAATCTACACTCTTCCCACTGCACAACAATTATCTACTCATCCTCCCTCCAGATAACATGGGAGACAACACAGCACCTAAAAGAAGAGTGTACATCAATCTTCCGAAAAAATACATGGCTGATTTGGCTGAACATTATGAACTGGTGACCAATTTCTCTCATTCGTATATTTACAAGGAGCATCCCTTAATTTTCTCTTTTTGACCTATAAGCTACAACTTGCCATGATGCTCATGAGTGTTTGTTACTGAACAGGACCATGGATTGGTGATAAAAGAGCTGAACCCTTGTTTAAATGAAGGATATATACGAGCTTACTTTAGAGAATGGGGCACCATCACAGCGTGTAAGGTAAAGGCTGAAAAAATACAATTTTATTAGTGCCTTTAGTGCCTTTTGGAGTCAACTAATTACACTTGTCTGTTGAATTGGATTACAGATTAAAAAGTGCTCCAAAAATAAGTCAATGGCATATGTGAGGTTTTCTGCAGAGGATGAAGCAGACAGAGCAGACTGGGCTGGTCCTCACTTTATTGGAGGCATTGAAGTGGAAGTGAAAAGAGTTGTTAGTCCAAAGGTGAGTAAGGCATGCGCCAGTGTTTCTCTCTTAATGTACATAAAAATAGAAATCTTAATCTTGTGGAAAGAAACACAAATTGACAGTATTTAAATTTAAATGTTTGCATTTGCAGTGTGCATTGTCTACATCTTCATCAGCTGACTATAAGAAAAATGTATCTTTCAGATGGAGGAGGATTCAGAGGAGGAGATCACCACAGCCCCTGCTGTACCACGACCACGGCGGTCAATGGGTCTGGGCTACATACTCGAAGATGCTCAGTGGTTAGATGATGAAGAGGATGAATAAACAAATACTTTGCCACTTTTTTTTCTGTTTCAGAAGAGTTTTGTGTTTTGGCAAGATAAGAAGACACTACAGTTGCTGTAGTACATTATTGTGCTGATTTTATGCTGTGTTTAATGGTAATTTTCTTACTTGGATGGATAATAAAGTTGTCTTTATATTCAATGTGATGTCTAATGTCACATATTGCAAAGGGTGGTGTTAATAGACAGTAACTCCTATTCTGGAGCCACTATTTGTGAATACAAAATGAAATATTTTTTATTGAATTGTACGGACACTGCAAAATGGTCTGAAAAATAACCGAAATGACCGCCTCACATTTAATGCTCTTAAGCTGTGTAATTGGTTTTCTAAAATAAAGAAGCGTGTTTTGACAGCTGCAGTGTTGATTTTGCTTTCAAGTCTTTCCTTCCTCTTATGTCGCCTCTTTATTTCTAAAAGATGGGAGAAATATAAATCACATAAACTGATTGAATTATTAACAAACGTTATTACATGGGTAAACATTTCTACATGGCCTTTTAAAGAAAACTGATGTAACACGAAACCTAAACTTTTGTATAGATGCCACTGGCTCAACAGTGTGCCATGTTCCCATCTCCGGGGCAGAAATTTGTGGATTGGTGACATGCCTCAAGATCACCACGTTACACAACCCCACAGCCCCGAGGCCCCCTGTCTCTACATCCAAATTTAAATTGACGAAATATTTAAGCTAGACCCGGAATCACGTTATAGTCGCTCCCTGCTGCTTCACTGTTTTTTACGGTTTACTGGGGGCCGTCCGACTGACGTCAGAGATCAATGGCCAATCCCTGCGCAGAGCGCCAAATTCCTTACACAGTATCAAAAACATGGCGGAACAGAGTGCAGAAATTGGCTTCAAAAAGGTAAGAGCAACAATATCGCTCTCGTAATGATGATTTTTTATTCGTCCTCGGTATTAATCTTTTTCTAAAAGACTATTCTTTGTCCCTGAATTGCATGTTACACTTCCATTAAACCGGTGAACAGCGCATACAAATCATTCCTTATTTACACCTCGTTAAAACATTATCCAGTGATTAACAATATATCTACGCCGAACGGAAGAACGGTTCATAATGGTTCAGAAAAGTGCCCCGTAGTCCCTGCTCTCTGCATTAATATCAGTTACTTACGCCGAAATACCGGAGCTCACTAAATTGACATTTTTTCAAACGCAGTTTGGTATGAAGACGGCACTTAGGAGAACAAACCAAACAAACTGCCAAAATAGCACCGTGGTTTGTTATCTGGAAGGTCAAATGAGGTCTTTTGCAAATGTAAATAAGTATTTTTGTACCTGCTTGTGCTCATGTCTACACAAATACCGTCTGTCTTTACTGTACATTATAATGTGCTTAATTCTTCTCACTTACAGGACACAGTAAGCAAACTCTTGTCATGTTTCTTCAAGGAGGAAAAAACCAAACGTGAGTTGTATGAAAAATTGTATCCTAATTTAAGTGACGTCCCCAAACTGTCTGTGTTTTAATGGTAATTCAATGGCTTACCATATCTTACTGTGTTACAGTAAGTGGGGATGCTGCGCTGCTCATGGCAGAGATGCTAAAAATATTTGTCCAAGGTAAGAAGTTCTGTTTGGTACAGTTGTAGAGAGTCTGATGCACAATCCTTGAATGCTCAATGAATCTGTTAATCTCATTTTCAGAGGCTGCTGTGAGGTCACAGAAACAAGCTGAATCTGAGGACTGTGACCAAGTAGATATTGAGCACTTTGAAAAGATCCTACCTCAGCTGGTAAGTAGCTCAATAGGCTCAATAAAATGGGGGTTTTGGTATATTATTCAAGAGCCATAAATTATAATAATGCAATGTTAAGGCTGCTCCAGTGTCATGTGTCATGTGAATTTGTTGCTCAGACCAGGAAGATATTTCAGGAGATGGTATTTTGGTGAGTTTGTTTACTTGGCCTGGTATCTTTAGATTATACTATTTGTTTGTCTGTAAAGCATTTTTTCTACAATATTTCACCTGCTGCTTGTATTGCAGCTAATCATAAGAAAAAGTATAATCTGATCCGGTATTGATGGTCAAACTTCATGCTCTATTTGAGTTACTATACCTAATACTGTTGATAAAGTTTTGTTGATTTGTTGTTTTTATTACTGTACAAATTCTACTGTGTAAGCCATAACTTTTGATGAATGTGGCTCAGGCTCAACACCAACTCAGTATGTGAGATTTAGTGCTTACAAAGTGCAGCTTTAAATAAATAAGTTTTTCTGAAATCCCAATCTGGACTGGCTCTTTTTTGCTATATAAATGCTGAGTGGACATGAAGAGCAAATTGAACAAAAGACAAATCTCAACTGTGCATCGTTAATGCACAAAAATATTTACTTCCGAATATTAATCTCATGGCTTTTTGTCTCTTTTGAAATTCAGCTGCTGGACTTCTAGCACAGTGATGCCACAAGGTGGAGCCACAGTGCTGCCTTCATGTCCCTACTGCAGTCCTACAGCTTCAGTTCCTGCAACTACAAGTTCAGTTTAACTGGTGTTTATTTTTTCTGTATAAATGCAATTTCATAATCACCCAAATCTGCGATTACACTGGAATTTTCATTCTGTATTCATTTGAGTTGTGTGATTTTTAAGTAGAAAGCAGCAGTGCTGTCCACACTCCTCCATCCCACCACCAATAAGGCCCACCTGTGCTTCTCTGTGCAACAACAGGTGCTTCCAGCATGCTCCATGGCGCCCTTCATCAAAGCCTCCTGGAGCAGTTGGAAGCAATTAGAGTAATAAGGGGAGCAGCCAGTCCCTTAGATGATGACAAGTGCCAGGAAAAAAGGAGTACCCCCTCCGGCCACTTTGAAGTTCCCTTTTGCTGTCCTGCGATGTTTAGTTAGAGGTGGGGGGAAGGGCAAAGGGGACCTCTGGCACAGGGGGAAAGTTGAATGGGAGTGTGCGTGCACGAACGTGTGCATGTGTTAGCCAAACATGGCAAGAGACCACACGCATAGATATTCTGTTTGAAAGGAAACATAACAAAACACATTGGAACATGGTCCAAGAAGAGCAGGGTGTAATTCTGAAGGTAAATAAACAAAAGAGGCGAGTAGTAGAGGTGCTTTCTCTCCTTTCATCACAGCAGAGGGGGAAGTTGGGACTGCAAGGGAGAGAGTAATGTGGGGTTTTCTAACCCAAGTGCCTCTGATGGTTTTCCACCAGTGGTGTATTTGACCAACGTGTCTTCACTATGAGTCAGCATAGCTGTACAACATCTCACACTATTTATTTGTGTGGCTCTCGGGTGACTCACTGTGCTTACAAATGCTGCTCAGATACAGCTGGAAGCAACTTACACTTAAGTCAAGAGCCCAGGCTTTGGTAGGCGCTCAAGGACGCAGCACCTGGAATTTGACCCAGCACCTTTTTAGTATGGCCCAGATTGGATTCGTGTTTCCCAGGAGTAACTTCAACAGCAGGCCTTCAGGAAGTTTGGTTGAGTGATGTTTAGATGAATGATGCTATGAAAACCATTAAAAACTACTTTTTGTGAAGAAAATAATTTGTTGGGTTAATAATTACAGTCTTTAATAGCAGCAAGTCTTGCCCTCTAGTTTCATTAAATACTGTAAACTGCAGAGCCACTGCTTTGACGAACTGCTCATTCAGATGTAATGCTGCAAGCTGACTCCCATTTTATTAGCAGATACGGGACCTAATGATCTAATTAAAAAAAACAATACATCCTCACTTATTACAATGGTAAAATACACATTTTATTATATAGTAACTGTGGTGTATAGCTTTTCTGGAGGTTTACCAGAGCTGAGATGGATCCTCTCCAACCGTTAATCCTTTCAGATGAAATAAAAACAATTATTCTCTTGGATCTCCATGATTTTCTTTTTTCTTTTCCACAATATGAGTTCTTGGAAGGTCTCTGTACTGGCAAAGTAGTGCACTACTGTACAACTTTTCTCCTTATGCATCTTAGTGGAACAAATTACATCTGAAGGCAGTATTATTAAACATACGAAAGCAGTTAGGACAAGAATAGGGAGGGGCGTTGAAGAGAGTAATGAGTTAAAGCTTTTCTTGATCATACATTAAAGGCAGGGAGTGTCGACAGCCAGTCCAGACGCTTTGGAGAAGCTCTGGAGTGAGAAGCCTTTCCCAGGAGACAGAGACTGATCTGTCTCCAGCCTTCTGGCTGGTCTTTGGACAGCGCTGCACATGGGATAAGGCCCTCATCACTGCTTGAAGATATCTGCCTGATTGTAGCCATCAATATCAGTACTGATTTTATAGAAGCACAAGTGACTGCCAGGATGAAACCATATCTTTTACCTGTACATTGAGTTAAATTTGGCTAATAGCACTACTTTTGTCAGTGCAATTGATGCATTCGGGACAAAGCTTGACCTTGGGACAGTTTGGATAAGTGCTTATTATCTCTTTGAAAATCACACCATTATGATAAAATAATTTAAGGCTGTCCACTTACTTCTTATGTTCTGGCAATACCTGATCTCTGGAGGCTTCCTAAACATTTTTAATACAAATACAAATCGAGAGCTGTGTGTCTGTGCACAAGTCTGATAAAACTGTGTGGTCACTATAATCGTGGTTTAGGGTGATGTTAGTCTGGGGTGGAGTTGTCTACAGAGTCCCTGTGAGGGTATGTTAGGATTATGTCAGATTTCACTCCTTAATTCCCCACTCACTAGTCTGTGTTTTTTCCCCCTGTTAGAATGACACAGCTTTGCCCATCTTTCCAACTTTCTGTCATCTCAAAGCTCCTTTCTTCTCTGGCCCAAACTAAGGTCCTGTCTGTGACAAGTGATCATAATACACCCATTTCTCTAACTGCTGGCCTTTCTGAGATGGGCAAGCAGTCGACAACGTCCAAGTAGGCAAAATGTGAAGTGTGTGAGCTACATTAAAATTTATTGGCGTGTATGGTACATAAAACATTCACTTTTACTAGGAATTTGTGCAGAAAAATATTTTCTTGTACCATATACATCATTTTCATTGTTAATGCTGCAAGTCTTTGCTCTTTTCAACTGTCAGATCAGGTACTTTTTTCAATCTGGTTATAACATTTTGCCGATAGTAGAAAGTCTAGAAAAGACAAATACTATCATGTAAGCAGTTTTATTTTTATAATTCTTTCAAAGGCAGGAGATGAGACAAAATCATAATCTACAAAGAAGCTACAGGTGTCATCTGCTATAAGGGACCATTTTTACCCCCATCCTTTCGATTGCACATGTTTGTGAGTACTTGTATAATAAATATGTGATGGCGTGCATCTGTTCTCGGATGTTTGTGTGCATATATGTGCTTGCATGCATGTTGTGCTTGATCTGGGGCTGTGATGCATTAGTGCTCAGGAGACAAGAGGCCCTTGTGGCCCCCTCATGGGCATGGTGCTGTCTAACCATGGAGGAATGCTGAAGGGGACACAGAGCGAGCGCATTCCTCTCAGATGCTCCACACGCAACTCACACACTCATGAGAAGTTACAAACATTTACAGCGCTGTCAAAAAAAACACAAACAAAACACGGTCCCTGGCGTTCAGTGTGCATGCGATTTACACACACAGCTCACGTGTGTGAGGAGAATGCACATATACAGATGCAGCATCTCTGTTGACTGTATATACTGCTGTGACATGCAAGTTTCCTGGAGGCCCTGAGCCTCTATGAGGGGCCTGGGGTCCTGAGGCTAAGCTTTGTTAAGGAGCCACGGGGCCCATGCCGGGGATGATTAGAACATACCTGGCAGTTTGAGCCACTTGGGCGCTGTGCTGAGATCACTCCTAACTGGTTGTGGCGCTTGGCTGTTAGTCTGAGGCTGGAGATGGTCTGCTGCTGTGCTCCGTGTATCGGCTGGGGCTTTGGTAGCCACAGGGGGCGGAAAGGATTCTTCCGGAACCAGTGAGGTGGATGATAAGGTCAAAGACCTTGGCATGCAGCTGAAGAGGGAAAAGGGAGCAAGAGAGATGTACAATTAGGCCCGCAGCTGGGTTATTTCTGGAGCTCTGTACTACTACCTTAACTACATTACCCTCCTCTTCCACCCCAAGTCCCCTCTACTCTGTGTCTCCACCTCCCTCCTCTGTGTGGTGGCCTACATGGTCAGGGCATAGGCAATAACAACAGAGTAATCCCCTTACATAACACTGCACAAACTCAACGAAACAAGACCATTCAATTAATTTCAGGAGCGTCTAAAAATAAAGGAGCCGTTCAGCCGAGGTGACGTCAAAAGGAGTGTGCGTGGGGGGAGCCGGACTCGCACCCCAAATGAGTGCTGAGGACTGGAGGTCAGCGGAGCACTCTATTTTTAGTTCCCATCAAAAGCAGTGATATAAAAATACTCCAGCACTGACCCTCACAAGATCTGTCAGTCACGCTTAGAGAAGCTGTGAACCTGAAGGTCACACACTAGGAATGATGAAAGGGCCGATGTTTGATGATATTTAAAAAGGAGCAAGTAATGACCGAAATCTCTTTAGCTGGTGGCAGGTGGCACAGTGTGAGGTTAGCCTTTGTTAGACTTGTTAAAGGACTTCATCAGCAGACATGTGAAGCCCTCAGCGACGGGCTAATAGTCACTGTAATAACACCATACTGTACACATGGTGGACAAAAGTGGTGAACAGGCCAATCTGCTGACTTTGATGTCAAATTAGAGCGATGATAGAGGTCAAAACATCAGGCAGACGCTAGAATTTTTTTGTATTGGCAAAGTTTAGCATCAGATTGTCTGTCAATAATCTCAAACATGAGGGAAGCCAGTGTAAACAAGAGCTTTTTTTTTTTTGTATTGGGCAAAATAAGTCTGTCTAAAGTTCCCTCCACAAGTCCAGAGGCCAGCATGTTGACTGTCTGTCCTCACAGTGGTCAGGGGCACCGGAACTCTAAATTAGCACTGGTGAGTCAACAGGACAGCTTTCATGTAGACAAGGGCTCATGTCAGATTGCAGGAGAGGTCAGGATGTAGGGGTCAAAGGTTGGGATGCAGTGTTGGTCCTTGTCTTTAACAGCTTCCTGCCTGCTGTGTTGTGCAAACCTAAGCGGTAATCCCTTGTGATACAGGTTCAAAGCAAATGGATTGCCTCTTGTACTTGGTCACATATTGATCCATTAAAAAGGAGATAAATGAGCACTGAACCAAGGCTCTGCGCGGCTTTACCCACATATTCGTGGTTTTGAGTGAGATGTCTTGGCTATTAGCGATTTACCTCGAACAAATCCTGAACCACAGCCTCTGAGATTTCAAGGTCTGCCCTCAGTAATTCATTTGATCTTTGACATGAATGTTTCATTTCAAAATATATTATGTTGCGCCGATGCTCCAGCTCACCCACAGACTTTGAAGGTGCACCTGTTTCTGCACATAGTTCTGTAGTGCTGCAAGGGAAGGTGAAACTCCAGGGTCAATAGGAGACACAGCGGGGTGGTCCCCTGTGTGGTGTCCCTCTTTCTCTTTGAGAGCAAAGAGAAATGGAAGAAGCAACTGTGGCTCTTCTTGTTTCTGTGGCATGAAAAAAAGAGCGACCCCAGAAGAGGTGATTTACCAGCCTGTTTTGACATCAGACTGGAAGTTAACCAGAGCTGCTGGAGACATGCTGGCCTACAGGAGCAACAGGAGGATGGAGTTAATGCACAGTTTCACATCACACATCTGGAGCTTGGATGATGTATGGTTAATGCTGTAGGGGACAGTCGGCCTCGAAGTACGTCTTTAAATCACCTAGTTTGATTTTTGCTCTTAGTGAGAATAAGAATACAGAAAAAGAAGCTGCCGACACAAGATGACCTCTGACCTTTGATGGCAGGTACAACGCACACGCTCTCCTCCGTGATCGCTCTACCTTCGTCTACTCATTTCCAGACATAAAATGTAAACCCTATCCAAAAACAGCAAAGGAGCAGATCCACTCACAAGGAGCTGTAATTTAAAAAACGCCTCTCCTGGAAAAACAACAATAAATTTGAAAGGGCTTCAAAGGGGCTGCTGGTACTCTTACTTTTCGGTACGTAAAACAAAGCATCGGCATATTCTAAAACCACTCAATCGCTCACCCTGCGATGAAACACATCCAACAACACACTGAGACAGAGGCTGAGAGAGAGATGTAGCAAGCAAGCAAGAAAAGAGAGAGGCTCCTTTCAATTTGACTTACTGTGCACAGGCTTTTATGGTGTCTGACCAAGGGACTGTTGGCTTAACAATCTCCTTTTTCTTTCACAATTTCTCACTTTTTTTTCTCCGACTCTCTCTATCTTTTCAATCCGCCTCAATATGGGGAAATTATCTAACAAAAGTGAGAGATTTTACAAGCTCTCAATCAGACTTAAGGGCTGGTGACGGACAGGTGTAGGTGCATAATTTGGTCTAAAAGCTAATCTTCTCTCATATATAAGTGGCTCACATTGTGGAAGCAAGACCATCTACTGCAACCAGATTCCCCGGTGCTGGATGTTGCATTGATACACTACACGGGCTGAGGAGCGCTTAGGACGCAAATCAATGGGAGGGCAATATCCTGCATCCTCATTCTGTCAAGAGGCACAGCCGTGACATGTCTGAGCGCCCAGAGAGAAAAGGCCAGGTGTCCCTCTGATACCCCCCCCATCCCGCACTGATCCTGCTAACTAATAGTACCAAGCAGCTACCACCCCTGGCACAGGAACCCAGATCACTGAGCTGTGGAGTGTGGGAGTGAGGACTTAGTTGACTTACAATTGCTGCTTCTGACGGAAGAGCTCAGACTAAAATTTACAAAGAAAACAAGTCATTTAGTGTGTAATTTCAGTCTTAACAACAGGATGTGAGGTGAACCAGATTTCCAACACTGTACATTATATCATCATTGTGTCAAATCTAACTACATAATAATATAGCATACCCTGCTGTCCATTCCCATTTGACACCTAAACATTAAATAAAAACTGAACTGAAACATGTAGCAGCATCAGGAGTGACAGTTCTACTGTAATGTGCTTTTGATTAAGGCCTGTAAAGTGAGCTGCTGGTTTCTATTTTCTGGGGTAGATGAAGACCTTTCCAAAAGAGAAAGCATTCGATAGATAAATGGTTCAGAGTGATGATATGAAATGTATCAACTACAAAAGAAACCACCGAACAAACACTGACAGAAAGAATGCCTTTACTCAATGATCTACGGGAGGCAAATTTAACTTCACCGGTGACCCAGGTGGAGAAAGCACAGACAGGACAGGACTGTGCTTTTGAGGTTATGAAACCTTGTATTTGCTGACAGCAGCCCTATCTCCTTCCTCCATCTTTCTCAGTTGAAGAAATATTGTCACAATATGAAAAGGAAGGTCAAATGCTCTGCAACAATGTAAAAACACAGCCATCACAGCAATTTTATTCTTCACTGCATCTCTGACGCTGAGAGGGGAAGCAGAGCTTGTTCATCCGCAGCTGAGTAAACTACTTAAGTCCATCTTATATGGCTACAGACATGATTTTTGAAATGGAAAAACCTCAAAATGTGGTAATGATAGAAATAGACAAACATAGCCATGTTTGATTGCCCGACTTCCTTTTGTTATTTCACAGCGTGTTTGAAGTCGTGAGAGAGTGAGTGAGTGAGTGAAATCTTAGAAAACTGTCTTCAGTTTCTGCACTTTTCTCTGAATCAAAAACTGACGATAAAATCTGCTGGACAGGATTCACAAAGGAGTACGCTTCGACAACACACTATTCTGCTACCAAATACTGCACAGGCAACCGCAGCCTTGTCTTTCCTTGAAATCACTTATTGTTGTACCAGCTGTGTTAAACCTGTCCGCAATAAGATAAGCTGTGGGTCTGTTTCTCATGCTGCCTATAAATATGGCCTAATCACTCTCCAGTGGAGCTGGTGGGACAGATGTTTCAGTTGCATCCCTCCACCTCGCTGTAGTACATATTGATGGTTCACAGACTGTTTACACAGTTTTCATTCATCTGTGCTATGACCATTCCCAACTGGATCCATTTGCCAACCCAATGGTGGTTTACATAGCGGAGCCCCTCTGGCATGTGGAGCCCGTGCTCTTTACCCTCTGCTTGTTTCGTGACTGCACACAAGCAAATAAATAAAAAGTGAAGATGTATGTCCACAACTAATCCATAGAGGCGCGGGCCTGGCGGGTATGGGATCTAAACAGACTCTGATGACTGTATATGTGGAGTGAGTTAAACAAGTGACACAGAACGTTATGCTTTGATCTGCTGATTGTAGTGGAAAACAACCTGGCAACAAGACTGCCGTGATTGACCGCATTACCTGAATTTTCCACCTTGCAAATAACAAAACTGTTCAAGACGTAAATGTTGAGGTCCAGCAGGTGAAGCTCTTTGTTGTAGTTGATTTTTCAATTAAAGTGTTTGCAGAGCAACAAACAAATGATTCCTGAAAACATCCCTTCATAGTTTAGTTTGGGGGGGGGGGGGCTTTTGGGGCGGGGGAAAGAAGCTGTGAACACAACACTGACATATCATAACCTTATAAGTTCATAAGAGGAGCAACATCATTCATTTGGAGTCGAGATTCTGGCCACCTGATGAAGTTAAGTCCAATAGTCACTTGCTTTTTGGTCACTACAACCCCTGAGGGAATTATCTGCCTCTTTAGCTACTAATGTGTGTGTACCAGCTAGTCGCTAGTGGCTAAATGTGTCGGGGAGTGTACAAAGCTTCTTTTTTTTTTTCTTTTTTTTTTCTGAAAACAGCTGCCTACTATGGCCTTAAAAGTAGATTATGAGAGGTGAGGGGGAACCAAAAGAGTAAGTTTACAGGCTACACAAGGGGCTGAAACTCGCTCCGTACATAAAGCAAACATAAAGCTCCGTAAAGCCGAGGGGAGCTGGAGATTCAGGTGATAATTCCCTGAAGGTTCATCACAATGAGCGACCCCTCCGTTTTTTCACATTGACATGATACATAGATATTATAAATCACTTTAACACTGTTAGTTTGCACATTTAAATCCTGAATAAAGTTTACACAGAGTGACCCCACTTATACAAAGTGTATCTTTCCTCCGAAGCAAAGAAAACTTTCAATTACTGTTTAGCTGTCATTTTTATCTTGAAAAGCCTTTGTGCTCCTCGAAAGGCATTAATACCTGCACCTTGGTGATGCCTTTAATTGCCATTTAGCATTAAGCTGGCTGAACAATAAAGCCAAGGCTGAGGGGATGTTGTCAGGTTTAATGAGGCCCTCGGTGAAAGAGGGCTGCTGTGTCGGCACCACCAAAGGCTGCTCCCTGAATTCACCTCCAGTGGACCAGAGTGGTCCTGCGGGGATTTGATGGGCTGAGGGAGCACAGACTGTCTCTCCCCCACTGTGGGAGTGTGGGGGGCTGCAGTGGCATCAGTAGCCCTTGCTGTGCATGGCTTGGCGGGCAGAAAGCACAGAGTGGAAGAGGTTGTAACCGCAGTGCCACAGAGCAAGGTGCCACAGAGCTGTGTGGCATTGTGACACTGAAAAAAAAAAAAAACAGGCGATGGTGATGTGTGGCGATGAGCACACAGAGGGAAGAAACCTTTACTAGGCCCAGCAGCAGATGGTGGTCTTTCACATCAACTAGCTGCAAAGAGTAAAATATGAGGCTTTAGCCCTATACTGGTCAACTTAAGGAATGAGAACATAAAGTGCCAACAAAGGCATGAACAAGTATGGCCACAAATACACATATGGAGACAATGACATGTAAGACAAGGAGGAACAGAGCCAAAAAAGAAAAAAAAACAATCACAACAGTGAAATCCTGGCCCATATTTAAGAGGGGTACATGGGTCACAGTTTCACATGGAGTCCTCCGCCTCCAAACCCCATTCCAGTTACTTTGATTCTTTATTCATGCCTTTCTCTCCCCCCACCCCACCACCCCCCACCTCCCTAAACCCACCACCCCATCCTTAAGTCCAGCTGATGGAGGCTCTTTTGTCCACCAGCACCCAGGCAACAACATCAAAGGGTTGCTGGGTGTAAATGCAGAGTGCCTGAAAAACAAAACAAAACTGAAAGATAAAGAAGTCCCAGAGGGGAGATGGGAGAGATTCACAACAGCACCCCGGAGAGGGACCCAAAAAGAGTTACTATGTACAGGAGGAAATAAAGAAACTGGGAAAGAAAGAAAATAAGAAAGAAAGAAAGAAAGAAAGAAAGAAAGAAAGAAAGAAAGAAAGAAAGAAAGAAAGAAAGAAANAGTCCTCCGCCTCCAAACCCCATTCCAGTTACTTTGATTCTTTATTCATGCCTTTCTCTCCCCCCACCCCACCACCCCCCACCTCCCTAAACCCACCACCCCATCCTTAAGTCCAGCTGATGGAGGCTCTTTTGTCCACCAGCACCCAGGCAACAACATCAAAGGGTTGCTGGGTGTAAATGCAGAGTGCCTGAAAAACAAAACAAAACTGAAAGATAAAGAAGTCCCAGAGGGGAGATGGGAGAGATTCACAACAGCACCCCGGAGAGGGACCCAAAAAGAGTTACTATGTACAGGAGGAAATAAAGAAACTGGGAAAGAAAGAAAATAAGAAAGAAAGAAAGAAAGAAAGAAAGAAAGAAAGAAAGAAAGAAAGAAAGAAAGAAAGAAAGAAAGAAAAAGAAAAACACCCTAACTTGCTCAGTAGTAGTCATTTGTCAGACATTCATCATCATTTACTGAATACACAAAGGTGTGGGTTGGGTCATTCTCCATTTAATGACAACAATAAACAAATGAAAAAAAAAAAAAACGACAGACTTTGTATGAGACCATTATGACACTTTCTTTGTGCAGGATCATCAAAGCCCATTAGGGGACAGTGAAAGGCCTTCCATTGCCGCTCATGACCACTTCCTCATTCAGTGACAGCTGAATTGAAGGCTAGATGGATTGTTGTGCAAGACAATGTCATGCTTTTGGACTGAATGCTTCGCTTTGATCTCACTGGATGCCCTTGAAGCTTCAACAAGGGCTGATATGTTAACAACCAGTCTGGTTATTCTAGTTCTATCCTCCACCTACTGCCCTGCCAGTCAGAGCTCAGAGGGGAAAGGGACGGTGGGAAGGAGGGGGGTGAGGGGAGATAAAAGCCTTTCATCTCTGCCCCCATACGGGACTCCTGTAGAGTCACGCTCGGTGTGGCGGCATGCCTTTTCTCGTACCCACAAAGTACCAGGCAGTGACACGCTGACTCCGGAGCCTGGCACCAGGTCTCCAGCCAGCGCCGAGCAAACCCTCTATTCAGCAAGATGGAGGAAACACAACTGCATCGGGCCCACAGCCTATAATTAAAAGTCCTCAGCCTCAAAGAGCACAGCATCTCCATCTTAATGGTAGGCTTCCATCTGAGGCATTGGTTTAATACTTACTCTGTGTCCCATCAGATAGTGATGTGGACAGAGGAGGAAGAGAGACATTAGGACTACAAAGAACACATGTGTCCCATCCAGGATTAGAGGTTCACTCTTCCCTCAGTAGCCTAATTGCTGGATTGGCCAGATCAAAATCACTTCATTGAGATCAAGGCCACTGTCTCTTCTTGTCTCACTATTCTGCTGCACAGTAACTCAACAAAAGCAGCGACAGACCAGGGGGAAAAAAAAAAAAAAAGAGTCCAGAAGTCGTGGAGCAAAGATGAATGTAGTTCATGTTTAGAGAGCATGTTGTGTGATTAAGGGAAGCCCACATCAAACATTGTGGCTTAAGAAAACCACCAGTTGAAAAACAAGATGCTTCTTCTGTGCACAGCGGCGCAGACTGGGGATGCTGTTGTTCAGAAGGCAGACCAGCCCAAACTAACCCGCCTGTCTGTCTCCTGAGACAAACAGGGAAATAAGAAACATCATAGATTCGCAAAGGACTTGGAACTCATTCTGAGTGAGAGAGCAGGATGAGCTACAGACTTTCATTCAGAGTGGTAAAACAGTAGTAGTAATCTTAATTTACAGTTTACTCTCCCTAAACTGTAGACCCCATATCAAATAGGCACATATGGATACATTAGTTACTTTAGATGTATGACTATAAACTACTCAGACATGCAGTTGAAGCCGAATGAGGAATGAAACCCGTCAACTTCACTGAAAAAGCTTAACCTATCCTGCAACAGCTACTTTTAGAATTATCCATACTGAATGTATTTATAACGTAATACATGAAGATGATACATGTGAGATAAATATCATTAACAGAGATGTTTTTCAGTTTAGCTTAATAATTCTGTGCATTTGGACAAAACCTCAAGGCTCTCGTGGGTTCTGTCATGTATCAGTGGGAAACGCTGAATGAAAAGGATGGATAACACCCCCTTTTCCCACAGAGAGAACTGCTCTGGACAGAAGAACAGCAATATTGTGGCCACATGTGTGAGCTTATTTACTTACGCTTGGCTTTTAACTGAAGGAATCTCATGATTTAAACCACAACATAACAGACTAAATTATTAGCATGTTACCGCACTACACACTCTTTCCCTTTGATTGGAACAGGAGAAAGTGTGCATGTGTCCACCAACCTGCTGTCTCACACACACACACACACACACACACACACACACACACACACACACACGGGATGCAGCAATCTTTTATTTCTAAAACCCTAATCATGGAAATCTCCACTTTAAACAATAAACTTTCAACTTTATTTCATCTCTCTCTCCTTGCCAGGACCACATCAAACAAATCCTAAGGTCAACAAGGGTCAGCGAAAGGATTTGGATAATGATGAGGCTCAGAGAAAAAGACTGAGGGTGGTGAAAGAGAGATGGTAAAAGAAGGGGAGGGGAGCGATTGGGAACTAAAGAAAGGATGGGGCTGGTGGAGAGAGAGAAGGTGCAAAGGCTAGGTCTTGTAACGACAGACCCCCTGATTACATTGTTGCACAAATAAACAGGCCCTCTGCAGGCTCCCTGGAGTCCAGCTGCGGTGCACGACAGGAAAGCTTTCATTTCAGGGGGCTGAGGTCGAGCCAGGCAAGTGATGGGATGGGGCCTGGCTGTCTACCCGCGCCGTTTCCTCACATCTCCATCAGCAAGTCGGCGAACAGGGGAAGAGGACGGCATCTCATTTGAGAAGCTTGTTGATTACGTGCCATTTCCTGCACCTACAGGCTGCCTAGCAAAGTCATCAGCACGTGGATTAATAACTGTCAATTTTAATCAGAGGAGGAGTCGCTTAGAGAAGAGAAAGGATGCTGTATAACTGCTTTCTGATGATGATGATGATTATGATGATGATGATGATGATGATGATGATGATGATGATGACGATGATGAAGGGACATCTGTATGGGGTCAGATAAGTGTTAGAGGAAAGAGGCAGTGAGAGACAAGGTTCAGAGGCTCTCGAGCCACATCTGCAATCGTCTTTCCTTCACCTCCGACCATTACAGAGTCCTGGTCCTCTCTTCTTTCTGTGTCCTGCAGCTATGAAGGCCCACATCAAGGCATGCCCCTGCCAAATGTATGCCCCCCAATTAAGGGGCCATCATCAGATAAACAAGATAAACAAGTCCAATTCCTGGCAGGACTGATCAAAGGACTCAATGCTAAGCCCATGGCCAATTTCAAGTAGGCAAAAATCAAACACAGATGAGGTCACATGGAAACGGGGGAGGCTAATCCATTGTCCCTTTATGGGCACAGAAAGCAAAAGGGACAATGAAGAGGGTGGAGGAAAGAATGGAAATGGTTTGGAAACCGGGGGGCATGCAGATACTTTCTCAATTGCATCCTTGCATCTTAATATCCCGCAGGAACTGTACCCTTATCCTCAAAGTAAAAACAAAATTCTTGCCGGACTTTGCATGGACAGGTGCACCTGCTCACCACTGCTGCATCAAGAAAAACATAGAAGGTAAACGGCAATAGACAGTGAATCCCTCAGATGTGTCTTGGAGGTAGCACCAAAGGCCGCACTCCAAGATGTTGAAATCATCTTGGCTAGTGATGATGGGTGCAAAGACTTGGCTGAGGTAGTCTACAAGAATGATACATATGCACCCCTCCACTTTCTTTGGATTTCCCTGGCAGGTAATTGCGTCATCCAGATCCAACACTTGCGTACATGGTTTTATTTTATTAATCTTTCTTCTGTAAATCACCTCTTCCTCAAATGCTCAACCTCCCCCCTCAATGTCAAACAAAATGAAAGGTTGAAAGACAAAACCATGCCAAGTATGCATACATGGATACTTGTCACTTTTCTGATTTATTTTCATATTTATACTCCCAGACATCCACACAGTTTTGACCTGAAAAGCATTATCAAATAAAACAACAGATTTTGGGATTGATCCACACAAGTTGTGAAGCAAAAAACAATTAACAAAATGAATGTTGAACTCTTCTTGGCGTCAAGGTAGGAGAGAGGAGACGCCTGCTTTTGCTCGTGAAATCAGTTCATTCACATTCACACAGGGGAGAAAAAGGAAATTCCTTTGGCGCTCTCTCAAGAGGGCCATATTGAATTGTAATCAAAAGATTATCCCAGAATAATCAAACGGCCCCCTATGGGACCACCCACACAGAGTAGAGAGAAACATGAGACTGGCCACATGCTCTGCTTTTCACTAGGACCTCCATGGCATGGCCGAGACAGAGACGAGAGAGAAGGACAGAAAGTGTTTTTGTCCCAACACTTTTGAAGGCCGTGGTCCGTTTCTTGTGAATGACATCCTCTTGTATTGGTTGTATGCAGCGGGGGGAAGCGTATCAAAGACAAACTTAAGTTCTTTTTAGTGCAGAGTTCCTCTCACTGGCCCAAATGTATCATCTGAAAGCACATCAGAGATATTTAATTCTGCGTTACAGTTAGGTCATGCTCCCACAACATGCTATATGTCATTGTTTGGGTTGCTGGCTTATCACATAATGGGAAAAAGTAGCTGCAAGTAAACAACAGCTTTACTCTCAAATGATCCTGATAATGACAGGCCCGGTCTATATTTAGCTCTTGTGTCTCTGACAGACCTCTGACTGTCGTGGCTGGAAGGGGGAGCCGTAAACAAAGCTGGCAGAGCTTAGACAAGCATGCGAAGGCTGCTCCGTGCTGCCTGAGATATGAACCACGGGGGAGAGGGTCCGAGGGATATGATACATGAAGTTTACAGACACCACCACAAGACTCTAGTTGAGGCTTGTGGTTCGTCTCAGAGCTCCGACTGGCAGGAGTCCTGCGATAGATGAGGCTGGCGGGGTGCCAGTGAGGATTGTTAGTTTCTCATCACAGGCCGACCAATATGGCTGTCTGATTGAGGAGATACTTTCCAACCTGGGTAAAATCACTGTTGGGGTCAGATAAGAAGAAAATGTTTGTGCATCAAGAATAACTCCCCTTTTCTTCCTAGTCTGGGGTGTTGGGTGGAGGTGCTTGCGGTAGGTGGTGGGTACAGGGTAGACAGACCCCACCCAATTTCTTCAACCCTGGCTAATTAAAGGACCATGAGTCATCCATAGAGATTTGATGGGTTCAAAGAGACCTGGGTGTCCTCTGCTGTAATTTCAAATTACTGATTTCTGTTATTAATTATACATCTTAAGTGCCTTTGAAGAATGCTGCAGACTATCCTTCATCAAGAAGACATAATGTCTGGAGCAAAAAAAAGAAAAAAAAAAGAAAAAAAGAAAGACTTAGGAAAGCAAAGAAGCTTCAATTCATTGGCTCCAATGAATCAGCGGTTCCAGGAAAATCAGCCGGCCCCCATCTTATTGTATCATTATTATTTTTCTGCCTTGTTTTTTTTTTTTTTTTTAGCAAAACACCCACGTCTGACGTCAGTGTATCATTGTCATTTCAAGAGTAGTCTTGGAAGCAGAGCAGGAGTTGTGATTGAACTCTGAGAGCTGCCCCGGAGCTGTACTTTGAGGAAGAAACCACGGAACCACAGATAATGCTTTACAGTCCACTAGTCTCAACTACTGTCATCAGATTTTCACTTTGTAAGATACTTGAAAAAGATTGTCATTCCGGTTTCCTCTGGAGCGAAGGGCACTGCACTGATGTCAAACTGAAGATGAGCTTTGAAGAGCATGAGACGTGGGTAAAAACTCAAAGATGATCACTGTAGAGAGTAAATCAAAGAGAGTGAAATGCCTGGGACCTCGGAAATGCAGATTAATTCACTTCCAATTGACAAAACAAACTTGATTTAACCTGGCATTCTGAAAGGCGCCTGACAAGGTAAATAATGTTTTCATCTCATCCTCAATTTTCCACATGGAAACAAAAATGAAGAGGAGACAGTAAGACCTCTGGACAGACAGAGTCTTCTGACATTGTCTTTACTGTTGGGAGCATCCAGAGTCATCTGGGCAGAGTTTATGGACACAAAACAAAAGCATCACAGTGTCGAGCACACAATAAAAACGAAACCACCTCTGTTGACTGGTTGACAGACGAGGAAGGCACGAGACACAAGTTCAGACACTGCAGAGTCTCTTCCTCGTCTACTTTCCACTGGTGTAAAGACTTTTCAGGAGACAGGGGAAGGCATCTCCCTTTCATCCCTCACCACAGACAAACATAGACATATAAAAACATCCATGTTGAAAAGTGGCAATAGTCCTTTTAATTCCAGACAAACCCAATGTGAAGAACTTAATTATAGAACGGGGGCAACCCAGCCCTTTTGAAAATTACACTTACAGTAAGACCTTTGAAGCAAATACATCCTTTATCCTATTTTTTCTTTTGTTCAATGTTTTGTCTCTTGTAAAGCATGCCATTGACTACTGTGGTTTCTAGTGGCTCTCTGTCTTTTCTCGTCTGTCTCCATCTCTGTCAGGCATTCGTTCATCAAAGGCCTATCTTTTGGACACACACTAGAGGGCAAAAACATGCCAGTCAGTATGTTGTTACATAATCAATAATCTATTCCAGATTTGCATTTAAGGATATTACACAAAAGAATCAAACAAACTCTATTGCTTTTGTTACATATTAATCATTAAAACAACTTGCTATCAAACAAATACATTAATCTCTGATGGTATGACAACACACGTTGATATTGACCCAGACATCGATAGTTAAGTGTCAGCCTGTGCTCAGAGGGGAAGTATTAGGAAACGGCCTGATATTAACAAGTTGTTACAATGCCATGCTGACAACTGGTGCAGAGAATTAGCCAGGTGCTTCTTTAAAAACTGCTCCAAGTTGCAAGCTGCCAACAGAAATAACACAATCGTCTATCACCTACTTAATCAACATAAACATGTGGGAAACAATCCCCCCGCACTCAGGTAAAACAACCTCAAAAGTGGAGTGCGATCCCATGACATAACGCCCATAAACGGAAAACAGACGTTTACATTTTGTTTGACAAGAATGCTGTTAATTCCTTTCTGTTGTACGTGGATGTTTGATACAAGTTAAAGATTTCCTCTGTATTAGCTCATACTTCCAATAAAGGCGAAGCAGACGGCTCTGCGGTCGGACAGGACCAGAAGGCCTGGCACCAAACCTCCACCTCAAGCCATCGTAGTAAACCGCGGGAAAGTGAAAGGGGTGCGTTGGGGGCTGCGTTTCACTCTCATCTTCCTCTCAGGCAGGCGTAGTGGATGTTCTGCCAGGTCTAAGCTGAGGTGTTGGGTTCAGCAGTAAATCAGCTTGGTCTCCGATGATCAAACGCTTTGTCGTTATTTCCCGCGCTTTCATGTAATCTCATAAAATGCGGACGGCTCTGATGGACTGAGCTTGCCTGCCAAGCCAGCCGGGCCTCCCATGCTGGCACCTCAGTGTGTGTGGCTATGATGGTTTGTTCCAAAAAATCAGAGCTTGAAGGAAAACACAAGATCTAACAACAGCATGAGGAGCATCCCTTTGAGGGTGTACAACACATAAGGTGCACTTCCTGTTTTCATTTTGCACAACACTGACATCAAATCAGGTGATGTCCATGACCTCTTTTTGATTTCACTTATCAAATCTATGTCAGTCACAAAGAGGTAGATTAAAAGTGTTTTGTTTTAAAGAGGCTACAATTGGAGGATACAATTAAAAAATGAGAACAAACTATAACAATAATACTCAATGACCGTTACGTTGATCAAATTCTGATCCTGCTCGGATTGATTGAACAGTGTTAAACAGTGATGCTTCCATGTAAACATGTGGGAGCTCTGCATTGAGGAAAACTCATAGGAAGATGTGCCATTTTCTTCCAGTAAAACATAAAATTTGTGTGTGAAAAATAGGTGGCAGGAAGAGGAGAGGAAGCGTCTTGGTGGAAGACTAATAAAATGTATGAAACCACAGCAACTCAGAATGAAAAAGACAAACATCAAAGTCAATAGACTGGCTGTTTGATCTCCCCAAGTTTTTCCTCTCTTTTTAACATCACT
This sequence comes from Seriola dumerili, assembly GCF_002260705.1. NCBI lineage: Eukaryota > Metazoa > Chordata > Actinopteri > Carangiformes > Carangidae > Seriola > Seriola dumerili. The sequence continues at coordinate 3,977,540 of NW_019174424.1, read as the reverse complement.
CTGGCCCGTTTACACTCTGGTCTTCATTATCCTCCTCTGCCCTTAAAATCATTTAAAATCTATCAGGGTCTGACATGCAAGGGGGGGGGGGGGGCACAACGTTTCAGATATAGAATAAGAGAGAAATGTAAAGTGAATACTTGGACACACAACATTTACAAGCCAATATCACTTCATCTCCTACCAAATTACACATCTTATGTGGGATCTTGCATCTCTTTGAACGTAGTTGGTAGTTGTAATGGATGTTCTGTTCTCAACCTTCACGGAGGTTTATGGCTCACTTTTTGACAAATGGGCAAGAGGGAGATAAAACGCTTACACACACAGACACCCACTCCCTCCTCAAATAAAATAAATCAATAACCATAAAAAGGCAGCTATTAAAGCGTTGGATAGCTACACATTAGGAATAAAACTGGGATTTTGGCTGCTGTGTAAAGGCTTTCAGAAACAGTGCAGGCCGCACACAAAACTGATAAATGGATGGTGGGCGCTGGTGTGGTTGGGATGTATCAAACACGTGCTGGTAGGCCAATAAAGACCAAAAATACTGGCAGCTGCAGGACAACTCATTCACAGCTGTCTGAGATTTGGCCAGTTTAGGCAGGACTGAGAGAACATCAATGTTACAGGCCCTCCATTGAAACATTTTCCGTGGCATTAAGTACTCCTGATATCTGCCTGTGGTTATAACTGACTGTGCTATAAGTTTGTGTCTGAGTGTCATTTTGTGTTTTTACGTTGTAGTAAGTCAGCATGTGTGCGTGTGTACGAAGCCTCAAAGAGACAAGGCCACTTGTGCCCATGGCGTCTGGTAGAGCTCGTGACTGTGCCTGTTTAACTCCACTAACAGAGCACCGTTCCACAAAGCCCATCACGCAACCCACAGATGTCCCACAGAACAGACAGGACTGCACCGCAACCAACAAGAAGCAGTAATAACCCCCCAGCCCACACACCCATGCACACACATACACACGCACACACAAAGGTCTAGTAGGCTGGACTGAATCTTCTTCAGAACATTAACTGTGGCTTCAAACATGGTTAGAAAAAACACATTTTCTTGTGTAACTCTAGTGGTATTTAGCCATGCAGATAGTTTGTTTGTGCAGGTTTTCAGACGTCAGGAACTGAGATTTTTTACTTCCACCTCAATACACTGAAGGTGAATTGAATTTTGTTTGTAGCGTTTGAAGTGTTGAAAAATTACATTTAAACATTTTTTCCAATATTTTTTTTATGGACACAGTGTTCCATGTTACACTGGATGATCTAGTGAACTTACTGTTCTAAAGGTTTTAATAGTTTCATAGGGACTACTTCCTCATTAGAAAGTACTTCCAACCTCACTGGTAAATGATGAAGTCATTAATTAAGCTAAAATGTAACAAAGGGAGAATTTCTAGTGTCTGGTTGAACAATAATGTGTAAGGATTGTCATTTAGTTTAGATTTCAGGGATAAAAACATTGAACAACAAATTTAAGACTGCAAATTACAGTGTAATTATTTGGTATTTATGGGGCAATTACACTATAAACATAGGGTACAATGACATGGTTATGGGTAACAAAAGAGGAAGCCTTAAAAGGAAGAAGTAAAAAATAATGGGGACTTCTAAATTAATTATGTAGGAACAGGGTATTGTAATGAGCTTATTAATTACGGAAATCCTTATAGATAGGGTAAGGAGCACAGACATCCGGAGGAACCCTCGGAGTACAGTCTGCTCCTCTGCGTCAAAAGAAGCCAGTTGAGGTGGTTTGGGCATCTGATCGTGATGCCTCCTGGACGCCTTTCATCGGAGGTTTTCTGGGCATGTCCAATTGGTAGGAGGCCCAGAACATGCTGGAGACACAACATATCTCATCTAGCCTGGGAAAGCCAGGAAGAACTGGAGAGCGCTGCTGGGCAGAAGGGCTACCTAGCTTAACCTGCTGCCACCGCTACCTGTCTCTAGATAAGCGGTAAAATATGCATGGATAGATAGTATGGAAACATTACTGAGCTTACACCAAAAACTGTGGTGACTGGTAGCTATTGGCTAATTTACAGATTCATATGCTTTATCATATGTGATTGATCACATATGTGTCAGTTGTACAAGCCAGGTATGTGGGCTGTAAAATGAAGTTGTGTCTGTTATCTTTCTTCAAATTCCTTGTAAGTATAAGCTATAATCAGGCCTTACTCTTGACTGTAGTGAGTGTCAGTTTCATGGTGAACAATCCTCTTTTGTTCTTGATATGGGAAATGTGTTCATTGACCTCTCTCCATCAGCAAATATGTGAAAAGTCCCTCCATAAAAACTATTGATTTGGCTTCGGCATTAAAAGCAGCATGATGCAGTATGGATGAAAAATGACAAATGAGCTCAGAGAGAACTTTTCTGGCTTGTACTTAAAACACAGACATGAAGGAAAAAGTTCTAGTGAAATCTGTGTCCTCAGAGTCAGAGGTGAAATCAAGCTTTTTTTGGTGTCTTTACATTCGCTGTTAGGCTGCTTTCGAGAGTTGCCTGGGGCTGACATGCAACATGGGCTTTGACTTCAAAGCCTCCAAAGAAAATATATAAATACAAAACCATTAGCCAGCTTGTTTTCTTTAGTTAACATTTCAAACACACTGCGGAGTGGATCGTGTTTTCAGTCCCCCTCTCCGCAACTCAAATGTTGATGTTGTTTTTCTGATGGTCCCGGGGCAAACTGCAGTGCCACAGCTGGAAAGTCCTCAGCACCCTTAAAAAATGGCTGCACAAACACACCCGAGTCAGGCAGAACACAACCTCCTTTGGACTGCGTGGACTTCCCTGCCAGCTGCCCACTAGGATACAATTTGCATTTGGCCTTCAGCACAGTGGAGCCACAAGCATAGGTTTCAATGTCAGCAACGAACATATACAAACCCCCGAGGTGGTAGCATCGCAGAGGAGAACGAGCGGTCGACGCCACTGAAATACATCATTATATCGGACATACCATTCTCGAATGTGTGTCTGTGTGTGTTTGGTGGGGGGGGGGACCATTTATATTAGAGACACTAAGAAGTTTATAAACAGAGCCACTTGACACAGTGAACTTAAGATTTGAGGGTGATCCTCTGTGTAGACAGATTACCACTTCATTAAACAAACCAAGACCTCAAAGAGTAACAAGCCCTTGGACACGCATACCACAGAGAGAGAGAGCAACCCAGATCCTCTAGCCACATGAGACAGTAACGGGCTGTCTGTCCCAGAGGTTATTACAATTCCAAACATTTATTGGAAGGAAATCAAAAAATGTGTCTCTTTTTGTCTTCCTTCTTATTTCTGCCCACAAAATTACATTCGAGCAATAAAAATGTTTATATGTTAGGTATATAAATGCTTGGGAATAGCACTTTGTGACTATTTTTAAACCCACTCTGAGCTGAAATAACATCATAAAAAGACACATGAATCAGTAAAAATAATGCTCCAAAGAAAAATAAAACATTCCTCTGTTTCAAGTAGCTATTATAAAGGCACACAGACAGCTGTCAGGAGAACAATTCTACGTGTGGGACGGCAGCGCAGTGAGTTTGACCGGAATAGACTGTAAAAGCATAATGAAGCACTGGCTTCAGCAGCATGAAGGCATGCATGACAAAATCAGTAAAATGTGAGGATAGATACTACGATTATGGTTTGGTCAGCTAACTTTGAAGAGGGGGCATTTTTGGCAGTGAGGGCATCAATCTTCTGAGGTCCAATCATTCACTTAAGCCTATAATTCAACTCTCAGTTAATAGAAAAACAGGATGCAAACAGGAAAACCTTGACATTTACACCTAATTGCTTTCCTGCCAAGGGTTAGATAAGAAGATTAATACAACTCTCATGTTTGGTTCAATAAAAATGAAGCTACAGCCAGCAGCTAGTTAGCTTAGCTTAGCATAAAGACTGGAGACAGGGAGAAACAGCTAGTCTGGCTCTGTCCAAAAGTAACAAAATACACCTATCAATGTGTCTAAATAGTTTGAAATAGGAAACCCCTTGTGAAATGGCAAATTGTTATTTTTACACTTTAGTTTAAACAAATGAAATATAACATGTTCATTAGTGAGCTTTAAAGGTGCCAATGGGTGTATTTTGTTACCTTTGGAATAAGGGATTTTTTAGCTGTTGCTAGCGTCATATTTACCTTACAGTCATGAGGGCAGTATCAGTCTTCTCATCTAACTGGTAAGTAAGCAGCAAAGCGTATTTCCATTATGTTGATTTGGTCCTTCTTTGGTTAAAATATACTCTATAGCAAAAATGGAGTGTCAAACAAATCAGCTTCATGTAATTCTATATAAGACAAGTCACCAGATTTGTTAAACACCTGTAAGACAGAATTACTTTAGCAGAGTGTAACTTTTTGCGCTGTGATACCAGTTTTTGTTCACTCTGACCTGTTTGGACATTGAACAAGGATTTCATCTGATTCAATCAGAGACAAAAAACAGACGAGCAGTGACACGGTGACACCACTGCAGAGGAAAAACAGACCCGTTCTCACTTCAAAGAGCCAGAGGGACGCTCAAAAAAAAAAATCACACCAGCAATAAACTACAACAGAAGTTCATCACTTTTCCATGACATGAAAGGGATTTTCAAAGTAAGGTCTCCTCAAGTAGTCCCCCTCTCTCTGGCCCAACTCTACTCCTAAACAAAGTTCATATCAGTGATGGGCTGGTGGCACTAAGGCTGTTTACATGGGAGGTGTTACCATGGGAGCGGTCAAATTATTTACATTTCAAAGACAGAGGACAACATGCCGCTGTTTAAGGACAGAAGAAAGAGTAGGCCTTCATTTTAAAATGGTGCTATTCACAAATCACAGTAACAACTTAATATAACGTTTTTGCATGAAGGGCCGACCTCTTGGTGTCTTTCATCCCGTTACCCCTGGATTGAAATGACAGAAATTAAAATGATAAATATGCCATGGAAACTTGTAACCAGTGGAGTTGATCTTGGCATGGGAGTAAATTACATCTCACAGACAGGAGCTGAAACCCTCCTCCCCCCGCATGACTAATTGAAGTAATTACAGACGGGACATGAAAGAGGTGCCCTGCCCTGTCAACTAAACGAGTGCATTATATCAACTCTTCACTTACTCCAAAAGGATAAATATGAAAACAAAGAAAATGCCAAAAGATGTATAGAATTACACACAATGTGCACATAAGAACAAAAAAAAAAACTTTTTCACATCATCATTTGTCACCTGGAAGAAGTTCTCCAGCAGGTTGTCAAAGTCTGACACTCATGAAATACACAGAGGACAGATGGGAGAAAGGGTTCTAACAGGACAGAAGAGAGACTTGAAACACATACTACTGTCATTTTAGTTTCAGTGAGTGAGAGAGCAGGTTATGTGGTTCTTTCAGGCTTGTCTCTTCCTTCTCAAACAGACCTGCTGCATATGAGGGAGGAAGGACGTACAGAAAACAGGGGCAGGTTGAGAAGGTGACAGGTGACAGGGCCTGCAGTTGATAGCTGTGACTGAAATTAGAGCAGAATCCTGAGCAGTTGCAGCTCCCTCCTGAGGTAGCTGTTTGAAACAGCATTGGCTGCTTCACATGCTCTAAGTTTTCTGTTAAAAACGCCTTAAAATTAGGAAACTGCCAAAGACTTTTTGATAACAGACTTACAGAAGAGCTTGTTTCAACAGGGTTGTGTCTGTGTCTGGCTGTGGAGGCCTGCAGGATTTTGTTCCACATGTGGTCATACCTAATTTGCAGCTACCTGACACCAAGTATAACACTTAGGCTTAGGCACCGACACTTAAAATGTGTGTGAATGTGCGGATCTGCACATCCTGCCATGGAGGATGTTGCAGGGATGTGCCGTCATGTCATTCTTACCACAAACTATAGCCCAAGTGATTTCACTGATTATAGTAATACCGGTATAATGAATAATATATCTTTAAAACCGAGAGAACAAAAACACCACTTGCGACGACAAGTTGCAATTTTCAAGACCTGTACAATGCTGGTTTATTTTTCCAGCAGGTAGCTGATATCAAGTGAAATAATTATGTGTATTATGCATATTGTATCGATTTGATGGTAGTGTGATGTCACCTGGACCTGCACTGATACTGTTTGCATCAACTAAACTAAACATAAAAGTAATACGGTTTAAACTGAATTTAATTGAATTAAATCCATCATTTGTTAGTTTTACAACTTGAATATCAAACACTGGAATGACCACTAAAATCATAGGGACGTGGCAAATATGTCAGAGCTGTGTGACAGACAGGTTCAAAGTTCAAATACACTTATGTATCCAATCAGCTTTCAATTTACTTAAGACACATTGTTATGTCATGTGTATATGAAGTTGTATTTTTAATGCCACATTTTGACTATATTTTGTATTGCCTTTTATCAATCTATTCCTTGGGACAAATGTATTGTAAAATGATGAACTGAATATTATTTGGGTGTGAAATGAACATATATAGTACGGCCAGCAGTCTGAGCAACCGCCATTCACTTTTGTGTTCATTTTTACCCTGACGCATTCCACGGCTTCCTTTGATTCCCACTCTTCATATGTGGCAGTCACTCTGTGCTGAAAGAGAAATTAGAGGTAAAGATGACAAAAGCATTCTGCAAATTACAAGGCTTTGTGTTTACTATTCTGAGCTCGAACATGACATTCAGTCCAGCAGCATGCTAGTCTTTCGGCTTTTTTTTTCTTATCTTCAGGAAAAAAGAAAGAAGAGGAAAAAAAAGAAAAAAGAAAATACCGCAGTCGACTGGAAGTACAGAGTGAAAAAGAGAAAGGCCATAATTATACTTGAGGATGAAGAGGGAGAGTGAGAGTGAGTCCCCATCAGAACTCTCATCTGCTCATCTTCATTTGTCCCTCACATGAGAGCGCGGTCGACTCTGCTCTTGTTTAGCAGAACATGTCAACAGTCATTCCAGTAATGACTATATATGCCGATGTCAGAGTGTTGGACCCTTCATGCTGTTCTCCGTAGACTTAAATCCACTCTCTCGGGCTGATTTAAACAAAACATGATTATAATAGCTTTGTAACACCATTCTCAAAGAGTTAGTCAGCTGTGACAGCTCTTTTGGCTCATGAGCTTGAATATTTATAATTATTTACATTTTCATGCATGGGAGAATAGATATTATCCATGCATTTTTGTGGAAGTGATTTTAAGTCTGCCACCTGGACACAGATGAAAATGGACTGTCACGTTGAATAAATACTTATTTCAAAGATAAAAGAACATCCGCAGACAAAAAAAAAAAAAAAAAAAAAAACATCTGCAGGGGGAAAAAAATCTACCCCATAACAAAACAGACTCTTCACGCTGATGTTTGTGTTGATGGATGACTGTTAAATTCTCTATTTCTACTCTTCTTTGATTCATTCCAAACTTTTTCTAATAGACCTCAACAACTGGCTCCTGTGAGGACAGTAGTAATCTCAACAGCTTTTTCATCTCCAGGTCTCTGTTTCTCCATCACAGTCAGACAATATTGAACTTGGACTGTCTTGCAGCCTTCACTCGGGAGCAAATCCTTCGAGCGAGTGGAAGCAGATGACACTAATTTGTTATGAAAACAATGCTATTAATACAAGCTTTAAATGTGTAAATATTATAAAAGACAATGCATATCCATACAGAATTCTTAAGAAACTTAAGGCATAAAGGGACTGTGACATGTGACCAGGACCATGGATACAGTGATTGTGCCCACTGTGAATTCATGTAAATTTAGTAGGTAATTTTTACAATAAAATTAAACTGTTGGGGTTGAAATTTTTAGTGAATACTATAAACTCTTTTTTTTTTATTACAGATTAAACAAACAATATATAACATGCTAATTAGTGAGCTTTAGAGATGTCATTAGTCAGATTTTATCATAAGAGAACCGAGCTAGCTGTTTCCCCTGTATCTAGTCTTTGTGTTAAGCTAAGCTAACTAGCTGTAGCCACATATTTAATGGGCAGATACGTGTGTAGTATCAATTTTCTCGTCTAACTCTACTAGAAAGCTAATAAAGGTATTTCTCAAAATGTCAAACTACTTTTTTTTATCTACTTGAGATGACGTTAATATGTGTTTGGTTTGTGAAAAGTGTTTCCTTGAATCACCACTAAAGCTTGACACCAGGAGGAAGGCTGATGATGTTAATTTCATTAACAGCCCTCCACAAAACTTCTCTGATTTCAGTTCAGAGAAGTTCAAATATTGTGTTTTGGCTTTGATCAGGAAGTCATACCCATGTTTCCTTGACCTCTGCCATATGGTGCCTTGTCTGTCTATCTGCGTGTGAGCGTGTGCACACACACATGCTAAGATGCCTGAGCATCGTTGTATTTCCCTTCAGGCTCAACCTCCTGCTCTCAAGTGGATATCAAAGGCCTGCATTTACAGTTATCTCTGCTTCGCTGCGCCACGGAAGTAATCACTGCGGGTCAGGGGTCAGTGCTCTGGCCCAAGACAGAAACACAACTGACTGACGTCGACTTCAAAGGAAAGCGATCCTCTGAAAGGCTGTTGTTTTAGCCGGGAACTCTGGATATCATAATCAGGAGGCTGGAAAGGGACAGTAAGAGGAGAGGAGCAGTGGAGTGTGTTGTAAGGATGGGGGGGGGGGGGGGGGACTTGCGTCTCTGAAGAGAAGTAGGAGAGAGAAAGACTACCTTTGAATAATTAGAGCCAACAAGATCAAAGAACAGGCTCAAGTTTGGTCTGCTTAACCTCTGTAACACAGAAATGAAGAAACAACCAAAAAAGCGTCATTTTATTCCGTCCTGTTGTTATTCCTCTGGTTGGCGAAACCCAAAACCATGTCAAACATAATGGAAAATATTTGAGGTCTTCTTTTATTAACCAAGAACAGCTTTGATGTTTGACGTCTTTATTTGTTTTAGAGAGAAGAAAGGGAAGGGGCAATATGGCATGCGAGCGATCTTCTTTTGCCGAGAGCACACAAAAAAGGGGAGGAATGAATGATACGAGAGCAAACCAAGCTTGTTCATTCTACATAATCAATTAAACATAATTATCGGCCCTTTCAAGAGTGCCTAGATCAAAGACCAGTAGGAAATGATCAAAGTGACAGCATTTTGTTGGAGCACTAACCCGTTCCTGCTACTGTGTCCCAGTCTCCAGCAAGTTCACTGATGGTCCTGCACTGCAGATCTGATGAAATGACCAAAGTCGGGTTAATGCCGCACTGTGTATTTACCATTTATATTGATGCTGCAAAGAAGATGAACTGATAAGATGAGTCAATCTTCTTGTCATATTTACATGTAATCTGTGTTTTGTTATTTCTTGACATAGTAAAAACTGAAAAGCCTGGGGAATGTTGGACGTTGTGGAGCCAAGAAATCTGGCAAACTGAGACAGCCAACTGTCTTCAATGTTTGTGGCTCTCAGAGGGAACATAAAACAGCTCTGTTATTGTAGAGCAGAAATTATCCACGCCACTTTAATTTGTTTTCACCCCGTGCAGCTAAAACGTCATCTCTATCTGACAGTTGTGACAAACTAATATACTACAGAGTAGAGTGACTGCTACTTTCATCATCTCAATTTGAGTTGCAATTAAGCAAGTAAGGGTGATTTACAGCAGGTCAGGTGGAAACAAATTGTTATTCCAGTGGGCTTTACAAGCTTTACAAAGCCACTCTTATTCTACATGTCTTTAAAGCTGGAAAATAAATTGGCTTAAAGTTGGCGCATTCTGACCCAAAGCTGTGTAAAAAAAAAAAAAAAAGAAAAAAAAAAGAAATCCTAAACAGCATTCCAGCTATCAAAGGCGCAAACCACAGACCGTCTCGAGTGTATGTGTTCAGCAACTGGACACTTCAAATGCAAAGCAACAGCATGAAAAGGAGCCTCTTCAGCTTGCTGGGTGTGAAAACAGGTGGAGGGAGCAAGACGGAATCTCTCATGGACATCCTGTCAAGAGGAGACACAGGGCGGAACAGCACACAGCAAGCATAAGAAAAGTCAGCGTTTCAGGGTGGTCAGCTGCAGCGTGGGTGCAGGAGGTCAGAGAAACAGTATGTGAACTATTCTACATCAGGCCACACCGTCCAGGTCTTGTCAGTGCATCCTTGTTGGCCCCAAGTTTCCTAGCTGGTGGGGTGGGGTTGGAGGCATCAACCCTTTAATGACAGGTCTGAGCCGCTGAGGCGAGGTGTTTTAACATTTAATCAGTAGCAGTTATACCAATTGTAGATATCAACAATTAATTTTTGACTAGTTAGAAGCCCAAGCCAAAATATCCATAATGTGATTTTGACTAGTAGCAATCGTAATTAAAGATACCCACAATTCATTTCTCACTAGTCACAATGGTAATTCTTGATATCAACAATTATTTTCTTAACAGTGGAAATTTCCATTTTAGATATCTGTAATTTAATTACAACTTGTCAACTTTGACTATTTACTTCAATTCAAACTCAATTACAGATATCCATATTTCAATTTTGATGTGTTATAATTCCAAGTTGAGATATGCATACTGCAATGTTGACTTTCTTAATCAATAATCTACAATCTTCTTACTTCTCACTAATAAAAATGATATCAGCAATTAAATTTTCACTCCTGGAAATGTCAATTGTTGATGTTCAACAGTTCAGTTCTTAGTAGTCACAATGTTCATTGTTGATATCTTACAGTACAGATATAAATGGAATTCTAGATATCTAAAATTAAATTCTGACCAATCAACTTTAAATTGGAATTGGAATTGGAACCATTAAGAATGATATTTCAGATCTTCACAATTCTAGAATATGTAGATGTAACCAGTGAAAATTTCAGTCACACTAGTAAGAATTATATTTAAGATATCTACACTTCCTTTTATAACTAGTTATAATTGAATTTTAGATATCAAAAATGGAATTTCCACTAGTCAAAATGTCATTGTGGATACCTTCAATAATGAAATGTATGTGGTAATTATGTTGACGTTTCCGAAACGAATATGCAAATTAGAACAAATATGTGAAATGAAATTGTTATTATCAATTAACATTTTTATGTCATTCTTTCAAAAGAATGTGCAAATGAGGGCACATATCCAAAAAAATAATACACAAATTAGGATGACACACCCAAAATGTTTGTTGACATGTCAAGATGACATTTTATATCTACTAAAAACAACAGTTATCACCGTGTGAAGATATTTGTGGCATTGCAAATAGCAATTTTTGAAATTTGCCTCCAACAAAATATAATCTTGGAAGCAATCTATACAACAGAGACCAGGAATACTTTAGGGTAGTCAATAATATGACAAAAAAAATTCCTGAGTATTTCAGTATGTTCTAACGAGAGCGGCAAACCAGGTCCGATCATCTGCTGTGTAAACCTGTCAAATTAACATTGGCTGTACAAGACCTTGGTGTTGCCTCAGTGTGCGCAGTCTTGCACAGTGCATTATAGAAGAGAAGACATTTGATCTAAAGCCCAAGTGGTGGTCTGTTTTGTCTGTAATAATTCACACACATACACATCAATTCACACACGTAGACATACTGCTGAATCATGCCAAAAAGGCTGTTTGACCAGCGTCAGACCCGGGAGAGGTGACGTCCCATCCGTCAGGATTCACACGCTCCTCGCTCCCCAGCACAAAAGGGCAGAACAACAATATTATGGTGTCCACTGAGTGCCTACCCCCCAGTAAAAAAAATTCTGTGAGAGTGGGCTTGACCTACCTCTTCTCCCGTATAAAAACACAAAGCCGAGTGTATTCCGACAGCTGCTGCCCGGGTGCCCTGTGGAGAACAGAAGGAGAGCTTTGAAGATCTTGACCTTCTGGAACAATAAAACACCATCATCAAACACTCTCCTGAGACAGACTGCTGACCCACAGATCCAAGTGTCTGCTTGAGATAATTCATATTAAACTGTAGGGATCACCGTGTCTGTGTGTGTATAGCTCTGCGTGTATGTGTTTGATGCATGCAGGGGCACAGATAATGTGGCTCTGGACCAGTTTGATGTCCCTGGCTGAATGTGGAGTGGGGTTTAATAAGACGGTATTTGAATCTTACCACTTTATAATCCCGTTGCACGATGACATAATCTCTATTACGATGTGGTTTTAGCATCACAGCATTTGGCCAATAAATTTGTCTGCTATAAGTTTAGCATTACTCATTCAGTTTGAATCACCCTGGATGTTTGAATTCTTTGTCACACAGAAGCTCAACATGACTCAATCAAATATAAACCAGTGAAGCATCACTACATCAATACTAATCAGGATGCGCATGATTGAGATTCAAGTCATTTGAATCAATTCATGATTCAGATGTGGACTTCTTATTTCACCGCCTTCAGTAAAAGAGGATTCGGAGTAAAAGCAAACTTAGAAGGAATAGTTTCACATTTTGAAAAAAGCACTGTTTGCTGTCTTGCCAATAGTTAGATGAGAAGACTGATAACATTCTCATGTAGGCAGGAAGTATGAAGCTACTTATCTTAACCCAAAGACAGATTTTGTGTCTAGACCGGCTGTGTCCAAACATAACCTCTATAGCTCACTAATTAACAAATTGTATTTTGTAATGCAAAATGTCAAACTTGCTACATTGTGCTATGCTACATGTTACACATGGCCCCTGTGGTATCTATACTGGGAGAGAGATCAGACGGGTGGATGGGTAAAATGGCTCATCTGAGCGGTCTCCACATGTAGGCACACCCGTCTGCAATATGGAGCTTTGTGTGACTTCAAGGTCAAGGCAAGACCTCCTCCCCTTTGACAGCAAGAGGAGGAAGTGCTGCTATTTACCACCTTGAGAAATATGCCAGGTGGCATTTTTTTGCACAAAACCTGCTGCTGGTGACGAACATTAGGAAAAAACTTTCTCATCTCCCACGCTCTTACAGTATCTACAGACTGTGCTGAAGTTTTAAAAACTTTAATCTTATATAACCCTTTACATTAGCATAACTGGCAAAAGTTGTTGGAGGGCAGAGATGCCAGCCGGGTTCTCTTGCTCATCATGCTAGGTTACCGAAGGCCCCATGTCTCTGTCCACATGTTAATCTTTACAGGGCACTCAAGGAAGTGGCGTTGACAGCCTAGATTTGAGGTCAAGAGGGGGCCATGGGTCAAGCACTTCCCGCTGACATGAAAGCACATCCAAGCACACCTTGCTCTTGGTATCTGTCGTCCGCCCCCCTGACCATCTGTACCTACATAATCTGGGGCTCATCGGGCCCAAACAAAAGCCATGTGTTAATTACCTTTGAAGGTGTAGTGACTCCAGGGCCGCAGCCGATCTTGATCTGGTTTCAAAGCGAGGGCCAGTGAACAGGTTACGCTTCAGACACGTTACAGTTGTCCTCTGCCCTACCTGCCTGCCATGGTTTCATTTTAGAGGGATAACCAGGCCTTTTGGTTTCTCTAAGAATTCCCTCCCGTATCAAATCTAGAGGTACACAACCGCTTTACTCTCGATTTTGTGGACTCTTGAACAAGTAAAAGTAAGGAGAAAGTTCTGACATGTGAGAATTGGGGCTACACCTGTCGTCCAGATGTGAGGCCATTCACTTTGGTGGAATTTTCTCTTACTTTTTGTCTTAATTGTTTTTGTATTCCTGGCTTTTAGGAATATTACTTGTGTTACCTAGTATTGAGTTTTAGTTTAGTTCTAGTTTTTATTCATTTACATCCATCATATCTTCTACAGTGAAGAGAAAAATAACTATTGAGTAGAATTACAAACACTCTATTTATAGTTCACATTTATTTCCCTCTCTGCTATTTATCTGGGATGGTCAAAAAGGAGCCCCCATCCCCTGATGCCAGCGTTATTAATAGATCAAAACCAGATAGAAGTGAGCGAAAAGTGCTGGTAGCAATCTGCTCATTAGTCATCACAAAAACAAGATGATGTATCCTGATGACTGCCCTTCTAGCACTCTGTGAGTAAAGCCTGAGTAACACTTTCTTCTTCCTGCAAATGACCACCTTCTTCCTGCCACAGGAGAAAGGGAAGTGGGTGCTGTATATTCCCAAACAGATACGTTACCTTGTTTTGAATAAATGTTTCCACTGGCCGACCACGAGTGACCTCAAAAGCAAAGATGAGATCTTTGCGGGGAAGACACCCAGATTTCAATGGCTTAGGTGGCTTTGTAGGAAGTAGTACTCTACCCCGGTTAAATTGGCTTCGATATATCTCAGTCCGTGTTTCTAATTAGATCACACGATGACAATTATACCTGCCGATGTTTGCTAGAGGATATGTGCTGTATGCATTGGAATACATCAAAGACCAGTGCGGACTTGGCAGCCACATGAGTTATGTACTGTCTATCCCACTTCAGCCTCTTGAAGATATGCAGTCATTCTCTACATCCCCTCTGCTGAGAATAAACAAACACACTCTCTAATGCTTTGAAAAGGTTATTTTTTTCTTTTGAAAATCCTAAACCAGTCAGAGGATGGTCAGGGGCCCGCAGACAGCTCTTGATCTTCAGGGCATCTAGAGCAGAGTCTGTATGATGTGGTGGAGGAGAGCCCCGTCTGAGCTCCTGACCTACAGGTAAAGAGATAGACAGACAGACAGACAGACAGACAGACAGCGGCCCTGTGAAGCCGACACTGTGCAGAGAGACGGCCCTGCCAGCAAGAGAAGTTGGTTATAAATATCCACCTTCACACGGCAGTTTCCTCAGTTTCCTCCAAAAGCAAACATTTCAGATTCTACCTTGTAATTTATCACTGCTCGCTCCCCTGTGGAGGGAAAATCAAGGTATGGGAAATGTTGAGTTTCAAAGATTGCAGTGTGTAGAGCTGTTATTTCCAGTGTTTCGTTTTGTCTCTTCGTGTTGCCTATTAATATTTATTGCGCTCCTTCTGGTTTCACGAGCATCACAAAAGTACACTGTATTAAAGAATCTTCACAAACAGCAAAATGAACTTGCCTTTTTCTTCTCCAGAATGAGCCCTGACAAAATCTTAATACCTCAGAGAACTAACAGTTAGTGTACTGTTAGCTTTGAATATGAATACTGTATGTGTGCCACACAGGCTAATGTGTGTCTCAGATGTGTGTTTCTTTTATTTTGAGACTAAGGGTGTAAAGGCGGAGATGATGATTTCAGATTCCTGGGAGAAAATTCCCAGGCCTGGAAGAGCCCATGGAAAGTAATCAAGTAGCAGAGTGATGTCATTCTGATGAAAGGCAGCCTGTCAGACAGTTGGCGACTATGGGTGCTCTTTGGCATGGGCCACAGCCTGCTATACACCAAAATATGACATCAAAGCAGGTACCAGGCCAGGCCATGAGGCTGGCACTGATCATTGTCTTCTTTGATTACAGTAGCCTCATCTTCCTGCAGAGGGGATAAAAGAAAACGGCTGCTTGGTGTTAAGAAAGTGTCAAAAATAATGAGGCACATACCATGCGTTAATGGTGTCCCAGTGGCTCAGTGGATTGAAGCGCATACCGTGTACTCACAACATTATGGGACGATGTCCCGGACAGGGATTAAGTCTAGTCCAAGACTACGATGCTTTTCAGTGAATTTTTCCAGTGAATTTTGCCTTTAGCCTCGGACTAGTCTTAATCCCTGTCTGAAAAGCTGGCACCAAAAGTCTTGAATGAACATCAGATTTATGCTGCATGCCAACAACTCTTTCTCCCTCATTTTTGTACTTTATAAAAAATAATGGTGATTCTCAACTCTTCCTACCTACACGCTTCAAAGTCTACACTCTCAAGAACAGTTTCAAATACAGCTCTCTCACATAATTGAATAATGAGCATGTTTTACAGCAGGGTGTGGACTTCAAAAGAATTTCCCCAGAGAGACTACCAGGTTAAAGGACAGAAAATGAATAATGTGTTGTGGTTCTACTGTCATGACCTGTAATAAGGACTTTTCCATGTCCTTTGGCAAATCTGTGGCATAAATAAACATTTCCGAGACAAAAGGCCTTGATTCTCCTTCTGTCTGTGTGGAGATGAGAATAGGCGCAGGGGAAGGAGGGCTGTCGCCTCTCTGATGATAATAATAGCAGGTCTGGTAATGGTAATTGGTCTCTGCTCCCTCCTCTGTCGCTACCTGGCAGAGGGCACTGCAAAGGGTGATTCAGGCACTAGGCATGAATGGAAAACTCCTGGAGGAAGGCCGCACACACTCACGCACTGGTACCTCCAAGACAGCCAGGTCCAACTCACTCATCCTCCTGTACACCAACACATTCCTACACGCATGTGGGCACGCACGCAAAAACATGCACGTACCCCCATCCTGACAGACGCAAAACATCCATCTTGCTTAGTGTGAGTGACGTGACAGAAGCGTTTACAGGCAACGGCAGCTATTTTGTGACCATCATTCAGATGAAAGTCTAACAACAAACAACTGACCTGTTAGCTGAACTATTTGGTTACCTCTTGGTGCCAGAGAGACCCCTAATGCAAGCTGTCCTATCTTGAAAGAGTTCATTTTTATCAGACAGGGCATCATCTGTAACCAATAGACGGCCTCCTCTTACGAAATGAGAGCCTGCTCGACAGATGTCTCCTGCCTCTCTTACTCTCTCTTTCTCCCCATTTACATCCACATCTTAGATGGCACCTCTTGACTTAAGTCAGGATCAAGGTTGTTTACTGGTTCTCTGGGTAATATCAGGAACATGTGGTGAGGGAACATGAAAGGAACTCTTACAGTGTGTTAACACCCAAAACCTCTGTACATGTTTGTTTTGGGGTTTTTAAACAATAGCTTCAACATGAAATTAAGGGGAGCCGCTTCCGGAGGTTTACCTCAGGGTGACACAGAAGAGAAGCTGGAGCGCAAAACGTTTTCACAAGAGAGGTAGCCTCAAATGTCAAAGCTCTCTAACACTACAGTCACATCCAATCAATCATTACAATAAAGAAATCTATATATTTGCGCTAAAAACATCCTTTTTTTGTGACTCCTCTCTATGACAAGAAATAAACAAAATCTGGTTCAGACTTTTTTTTGGAAAAATCTGGAGAGAAATGTTAGCCACAAGAGAAATTAAGAGTCATTACTACAATAAACACAAAACTTCTGAAGGTTTCAACAACTTTTCAACTAATTCGTAACACCTGAGTCTTATTCCATACATTTCCAGTTCCCTTTTCGTCCTGGCTTTTAGCAGATTTCCACACTTAAACACTTTGTGGCATAATACCACTAAGTCTCAGGCTTTGCTGATGCGACCTTCATGGGATTTAGTGCTGCGGGTGAGTCCCACAATCCCTAACCTGATATCATATGTTTTATGCTGGTGCTGTGTAGTTTACTGTGTAGGAGAGGGTGACAATTTAAAGGAATTTAAGGAAACTTTTCTATGAAATATAAAAGTTTTATAGATGTTGATCTCTCCTTTGTTCTTCCAATGAAGACCTCCACCTGTTTCTGATGATGTGAGCCAGAGCCTGTCCCTTTCAAGAGGCTGATCCCTCCTGATCTCTTTGATGTAACCTGACCTAACAGTTCCAACTAGCAGGATTTGATGATCACGGATGGACCCTCGACAACAGCATGTGCAAATCAAAACTAACAGGCACGGGGGAGACGGACGACGGGGATGTGTGAGCAGACCTGGCAGGCTGCGCAGACGGCGAGCCCTCACAGAGCTATGATGTGTCTAAACGCCAGGCAGGCAACGGTCACACGATCAATGCTGCCAGCCCAGACTTAAGCAGTAAAACCTGTGGATCTGTGAGGGCACATGCAACTGATCGGAGATGAAAGACAGGCTTTGACTTTCACAGGAGGCCTGGAGTTGGGGTGGGGGCTATGGGGGCTACGGGGGCACTTGTGAGGGACTGCCATTAGAACAGCTGGGTCATTTTCAAATGACCTAATTCTAGGATTAATCCATTCGGACTTGCATGGTTAAATTTGTGTCCATGCTACACCCAGACGATGGGAGGCAAAGAAAAAGAGGGAGAGAGAGCGAGAGAGAGAATTACCAGTGAAAGCCAGAAAGGCTTAGCACTCGGGAGTTCAAACAAGGTGCACCACAGTAGAGAACAAACCACCGTGCGCCAACAGTAGCAAAGCGAACCAGTGTTTCCAACTCTCGTCTCCAGTCACATACTGTTAGGTCATTTCAACACAGAATCCTCCACGTTCTCTCTCTCTGGATCTAACGCATTCAGATCCCCTCGAAGTGCGATCATCTGCAGCTCACACTTTTCACTCACTCACTCGGGTCAGAGGACGTTTCGACACACCGCTGGGGCATCTCTTCATGGTAGCGAGTGTGTCAGAGGCCAGTGTCCATCTGCGAGTGATTTAAGGGTTACATTTTTGGGGATGACGTGTGATAAAACAGGGAGGTATGGGTCAAAATGACTAGACTCAATCTGTGACAGAGCCTCTCCTCCTGGGCCCTCCCTACCACATGTTTTAATCTATACAAGCATCTGTTTGAAGTTCCCAATGGATACCATCAGTCCTGCTGGTGACTTCATATCCATCTTACCTGGCTCAGAAGAGTTCGACATCCTTTAGGCACACTGATTAACCACGGGGCTACAGTCAGTGAGAGGGTTTTTTTTTTTTTTTTCTCCTGAGATGACATGAAGCACTTTTACAGTAATGCTGTGGCTGAGTTTCTATCAATATTTCCAAACCTTATCACGTTTTTTTCCCCAACAAGTTACACAAAAGTAACCCAGCAATGTGTCGAACTAATATCTGACATCTATTTTCCATCTCAATAAAGGTGTGCTCGTGGTTTGTCACTCATAGCTGCCGTCACACGAGGAGACTCTCTCAAAAACTACACTGATGTCTGAAGAAACGTGGGTCAGCTCAGAACACCTGGCACGCTGGCAGCTCTCTCTAATCTTACTGCCACAAAGCTGATACAGCGTCAATCAATAAGCGACCTGAAGCTCGGGTTCACATCTGCGCTACTGTGACAAAAAGCTGAGTAAAATCCTCTTAAACTGATGTAACAGTGGTTTGCTGCTTTCATAAAAATGCACAAATAGACTATCGAACAGAAATGAGTATAAAAGTATGTATAAGTACTATCAAAATTTTTAATTTGACTTCAGAAATTCCTTGCAATGTCCATTCCTTTAAAGCTAAAACTGAATTACAGTGTCAGTCTTCTTCACATGTCACCAAAGCACCACCATGAAGCGCTACCTTGATGAATAATCACTATTGTTCTGTGGGCCAGACTCTTAACTTAAATGTGTCCTTAGAATGAGAGGTTTTTGGAGGGAAGCCTACCTCAACCATAACGAGGCATTCCTGTGTTAGAAAGCTGGCTTCCCATCAGGATGCTCTGCTTGACTTAAAATATACAGTAGACCAGGAAAGTTTGGAAGAGACTGAAGTGGGAGGGAGGAGGCGAGACTAGGGGGGAGAAAGACTGATGGTTGCTTTGATCTTTGGAGGCCTGTCTGGATTAAAAAAAAAAACAAAAAAAAAAAACAAGTGTCCAAATCTTTTTCTAAATCTGAAGAAAAACAGCACTCAAATAGTCAATAATAGGAGTGATTCTCAAAAACAGGTATGTGTGTTTTAAAGCTCGAGGATAATAGGCTACTCCTAACAATATCATACTTTTATTTACCTTAAAAAATAATAGGTTTCTCTTATTTAACCTGCTAAAGTCTCTTGAGATTCCTTGCCAAACATTTTTGGAACTCTGTAAGAGTTTTGATCATGTTTTGTTTTGTTTTTTTCCCCCACTTGATTTTCAGGCAAGTGTGTAACAAGATGCGTATTCTCACTTCATAAATTTGTGGTGGAATGGGAAATGGGCATTTCAAGGCCAATAAAAGCCACCACATCAAATAAAACATCGCGGATCAAAAGAACCAACGCATGGACATTTTTTTTCCCTCTATAAATTAAAAAGGGGGGTAGTCTGCCACGCTTGATCATGCCCTGAGTCCTGCCCCGCTCCTGCGATTGGCTGGACGGACACACAAGGGGGGAAAGTTTGAATAAAATACAAGAGCATGGCACGAGTGTTGTCGTTCAAGCTTGCGCGCTTGGTACAGCAGCGCTTGAGTTAGACTTGATAGATGGGCAAATAGCTGCAGCTGTAAGTTTGAAATATATCCAGCGAAGTCAGCGGATGACTGTGGTTGATCTCAGAGGACTTTTGATTTGAGTTGGCATTAAACTTCTGCGCCTCTGGGAGCGGACGGCAAGTGTTCTGGCGTCATTTGAAGGGTCGTTTCTTTATCGGCTCCATCTGTAAAAAAAAAAAAAAAAAAGAAAAAAAAAAGAAAAAAATCTGCGTCTCGGAGGAAGGACATCAAACCCAGGGATAAGATGACAGCGATCAGAATGGTTTCATCAGTGCTGCTGCTGGTGCTGATGCAGTCCGGAGCTCTTTGCGCACGGAGGTTCCGGGGTGGCCGCAACCCACAACCACGACGCGCAGCACCTCCTCCCACATACCGGGCCGACCGGGGTGACACCACGGAGAGCTTCCCTCTGGATTTCACCGCCGTGGAGGAGAACATGGATAACTTCATGACACAAGTCAAGAACCTGGCGCAGTCCCTGTACCCGTGCTCGGCACAGAAGCTCGACTACGACATGAAGCTGAACTTTTTGGAGAATACATCAGTCACCTGCAACGACGGAAGTCTCGCGGGGTATGTACCAACAGAGAGTAGCATTACAGTGCGATAGATCGTGATACCCATGCTACTGGATCACCGACAGGTCAAAGCAGGGTCAGCTGTGCAGCAGTGCACCCTGGAGCTGGTAGGAATTGTTATTTTTGCTTAAAGAGTTCTTCAGCAGGACGCACCACGTCCTGCTCGTCATCCTGCTACCCGAAGTAACCCACATGTATCTGGCCTGAGGACAGCAGTGCTCGGCTCAATAAACCTCAAAGTGTGCGGAAAAATATATTCGGGCTGTTTTGCTGCAAGTTTACCTTTTTTTTTTCTTTTGTAAGCGATCAATAAACATTAAAATTTTATACAGTAAAAGTAAATGTAGAAATAATAAATAAATAAATAAATTTGTAAACTTTCACAACATCAAAAAAGGACCATTTTCCAGGACAGAATAAGGTTCAGTTATGGTTCAGGATAAGATAGACAGCTGCTTTGCGTCAGCGAAGCGTGAAATTTGCGGATAGCCACATGG
Organism: Seriola dumerili; assembly: GCF_002260705.1. Taxonomy (NCBI): domain Eukaryota; kingdom Metazoa; phylum Chordata; class Actinopteri; order Carangiformes; family Carangidae; genus Seriola; species Seriola dumerili. The sequence goes on along the minus strand of NW_019174424.1, from coordinate 3,956,368 downwards.
CCTATGCTTCATTTCCTTTGCTTCAAATTAGAATGCAGGATTTGCTCTGCAGAAAGTTCATATTTAAGTTTTCAGCCCCCCGCCCATCTCTCTCTGTCTGTCTGCCTCTCTCTCTCTCTCCCTCTGATGATCACATCCTCACTACCCCTATGAAAGATTTTTTTTGAGGTGAACATATGGATCACTGCTTGATCAACATTTGTTTACAATGACATCCACCATTGGCATTGTTGTTAAGCAGAAATCCATTTGGCAGTAAGAAAGCTTGCTGGAATTCTCTGCTAAAGAGGGATAAGCCATGGCACTAAAAGCATATTAACATCAGACAGACCCACTATCTCCTATTGTAGAATACATAAACAATGCTCAATCCTATAGACATTGTTCCATTCCATTTGGCAGCAGAGTCAAGTTGTGGTTTAAACTCTTAAATTCTTATATAAATAATACTGATAAGTGAGTTATGGGAGGAGGGGGTGAGTCAGAAGAAAGGCAGTTGTAAAAGGTGTATGTTTCATATTCATACATGTCTTTACATAATTGTCTTTAAGAGTCGAGTCCCAAGAACTGTGGATTTCACTTGTGTCTCAAACTGTCAGCGTATTATTCTGCATCATCATAATAAAGTTTTCCACCACAATGAAAGAACAATAGATAAATTGCATGAGCCCAATTTACTAGTAATATAGCCAGATTGAAAAGTGCCTTTTAATATGTTTATCATGGTGTGTGGTCATTACTATTTGCAGTGGCCACTAATATACAAACACTTTACTGTTAACATTGTCCATGTCATACCAGGAGACTTTGATGACCGTTGGCCATTGTGCATAGGAACTCATCTAGGACCAGTTCAGCAATGGCCAGACTTGACTGAAATGGGTTTTGATATACATATCTCTTTATGGATTTAGCATCCTAATTCCTGTTAAACCCCAGAGTGCATGGTAGAAAGAGATGTCCGTTAGCGTGGTAAAGCTCTTAGGTTTTTAGAGACGCAGCATGAGGAGTGCAGGGGACAGTTACTGGCAGATGGCCGTTTCATTCACTACTGTAGTTGTCAGTAGAGATACTAATCCATCAGCTACTAACAGTGTTCTCCAGAGAGGTATAGTCACAATTAGAGACAAACAAAGATGCAACGTGAAAAAAAAAAAAAAAAAAAATCATTCACTGGACAGGGAGGTGGAACTGTGTGATTCATCTTCTGGAGTTGCACTTGTTAGAGTGAGTGGGTTGATGCAGCGCCTTTCCCTCTTGGCTTGTCCAGCCTTGCCAAACCCATCTTTACTTTAACGTTTGGAAGTAGTAGCTGAGTAGAGTGCACGGTCTTCAGCCTACATCACTGACTTGCAGCTAACAATAACAATACAAGACATTTACTGCGGCCAAAGTGTGATTCAGTGTCTGAGAAAACAGCTCAGAGCTTCAGCCAGGTCTGTTTTCTTAAAAATCACTGAAATATTTTTGGCAATCTCTTGAGTTTAGTCATTGGTAAAGTTGGGTGGATACTCACTGAATAAAAAAAAAGAAAGACATCTTGCTGCATCACAGAAGGACTTTTGGAACACTTTGTTCCTGTGGCTAAAGCTACTTTACACACCAGAAATGTTTAATTTGCCTCATCTTCAATTAAAATGCTCTGCGGTGAAAATCCGGTTGAAAAACAGATGATGATGCATGTTCTGCAGCATGGGAGAATCAAGATAGTATTGCCCTCTTCTGGGCTGACAACATACAGCACACATCTCTTATAGTCTCACACGCATTAACTTCTTTTTACTCCATATAGCACAAAAATGTCACTTTATTTTACCCATGGTGCATTTAAGGGGCTTTATCTTGGGCAAATATGGGTGCAACTCAACAGCCAGTGTGTGTGTGTGTTGACATCTACACTGGCCAAATGAAGTTAGGTTATTTCTCTTGGGCAGGAGCCTTGATTTTCTTGTGTGTGAGGGAAAATCCTGAGGAACGATGAGCTCAGAGTGAAGAGCTCATGATGGTACATTGGCTATTCTTGCTACATTAAACACAAGGAATACCATCTACTGGCATCTAACAGGATAGGGGACGGGATGATGTTTATCTCCTGCCTGTTCACTAGATCAGTTTCACAAGTGCTGAAGATACACACAACATCATTGTTCTCCGCTGTGTCCTCACTGAATCTATGTTGGCAGAATTACATTTTTGCTGTTGTCTGTCACTTTTTTGAGATAGCAATCAACAACAGGATATCCTTGTTTAGATTAACAAGAAAAAAAAAAAGGATGATGTCAGGTGTGTTTTTGTTTCATGCTTGGATACCATCACTGATGGTAGAAACAGCCAGGGTATTACTTTCCAGCGTTTATCTCATATCTCTCTCTGAATAAGAAAGTACACCCTATCGAGATTGCGGAACGTGGCTGCATCTCGCTGTTGTTTAGATATATTGTTATGCAGGTAGTGTAAAATAAACCTTGAGAAATTTAGAATTGTATTCACATATTTCAATTATCTGCATGCACCTCAAACATAATTGACACGCCTGCTATAATGACTTGATTTCATATTGTTTGGTCTCTTGTAGGTACTACCTGAAAGAATCGCGAGGGAGCAGACGGTGGTTGATATTCTTAGAGGGTCAGTATTAAGGACTAATTTTACTAATTTCATTTAATCTCCATGTTAAGAAGAGATGAATAATTGTAGACAATTTGTGTGAGAAATTATCCATGTTTTGTTTTTTTGTGTATCTATCATTAGGTGGCTGGTACTGCTTCAACAAGGAGAACTGTGATAGCCGATATGACACCATGAGGAGACTGATGAGCTCATCCAAGTGGCCCCAAACTAAAACAGGTCAGCCTCAGCAAGTCTGAATAGTTCACTACACTCCCATCTGTGGCCTGTAGCAAAACCCTAACCCCCCACCCCACCCTCACGTGGTGAAAAGAGTACCCAGATCCTACTGTAATGTCTCAGAAATTAAAAGGATCTGACGTATCTGTGCTCATCTGGAGTGTTATTGAGATTGACACCCGGTCATATAGCTGTGGTGTGGGGCTACCTGGCGCCCATCGCTGTAGGAACAGAGACGCCTCCCTCTCTCATTGCAGTGTAATAACTGTAATCCATGTGGTAATGATGATGAGGAAGAAGAGGATGTGCCTGGGAGTGCCAGGATGGCTAATGATACATGTTCATCTGTCTCTGTAGGCACGGGGATCCTGTCTCCACTGCCTGAGGAAAACCCTCACTGGTGGAATGCCAACATGGTGTAAGTTGACTCGTGTTTTTGTGCTTATTGACACACAGTTTTTAATCATAGGCGGCAACTTTAACTGTACGTTGGTTGTGCAGGTTCATCCCTTACTGCTCCAGCGATGTGTGGAGTGGTGCTACAGCCAAAACAGAGCAAAGTAAGAAATGACTGAAAGATTAAATTTCATGTCTATCGTTATTGCTGAGTGCTATTTTACAACTCCACTCTCTTTGTCTTATGCGTAGACGGCTATGCCTTCATGGGCTCACTGATTATTCAGGAGGTTGTGAAGGACCTGCTGAACAAGGGTCTGGACAATGCCAAGGTCCTCCTATTAGCAGGAAGCAGGTATGTTATGATTTGAAATTCAAAATCTTCTACGTTTCATTCCCATATATTTATAGGTAACAATATGAAAATGTCATATTTCTGTGGAGCAGTGCGGGTGGTACTGGGGTCCTGCTGAACGTGGACCGGGTGGCAGAACAGCTGGAGGGACTCGGGCACACTGGGATACAAGTTCGTGGTCTGTCTGATTCTGGCTGGTTTCTGGACAACAAGCAGTACCACTGCACCGACTGTGTGGACACTGTCAGCTGTGCCCCCACAGAGACCATCAAGAGAGGCATCAAGTGAGGAAGCCAACGAATATTATCATAAAATGATAAAAGTCAAGATTTGTGGTTGTATTTTAGGCAGCTGATGAGATCATCAGGTTGCTAGTTTAGACATCATGTCCCATCTGTACTTTTTACCTGCCCTGTCAGGTACTGGGGAGGAGTGGTGCCAGAGAGGTGCAGGCAGGCCCATCAAGGAGAAGAGTGGAACTGTTTCTTTGGATATAGAGTGTTCCCGTCAATAAAAAGTGAGTCTGCAGTCTCGTTCAGTGCTGTGTAAAAATGCAAATACTGTACATGCTAAGGTTTTTGTGCTTCAACGACATATCTATATAAGCCAAAACCATCTGTGTGGTACATGTATAGCACACACATATGTACTATAATTTTAATCTTCCATTTGCCCTGCGCAGGTCCTGTGTTCGTGGTCCAATGGCTCTTTGATGAGGCCCAGCTGACAGTGGACAACATCCAGCTAACGGGTCAACCTGTGCAGGAAGGCCAGTGGCGTTACATCCAAAATCTTGGCATAGAACTGAGGAACACACTCAAAGATGTCCCGTAAGTTTATGTCTCTGAATTCTAGGAAGATAATTTAAGTAAGGTTTATTGCATGGATTCAGATTGATTTTTTTTTCTCCTAATTTCAGGGCTATGTTTGCTCCAGCGTGCCTATCTCATGAAGTCATCACCAGAAAGTGAGTATGATTTAATTTTCACATCTCCCTTTTCAGTGTATAATTATCAGGGGACATTAAACTTTGCGCTTAGGATGTTTTACCTGTGAGCTGACAGCGCCCCCTTGTGTTGTATTCTAGTTACTGGATTGACGTGCAGGTTAAAGGCACCTCCTTGCCCCGAGCGCTGCACTGCTGGGACCGGAGCCTCCACGACAACAGGAACAACAAAGCTCCTCCCAAAGGCTGCCCTGTACATTTGATCGACAGCTGCCCATGGCCACACTGCAACCCCACCTGCCCGACCATCCGAGACCAGTTCACAGGACAAGAGATGAATGTCATTCAGTTCCTCATGCACATGGGCTTTGATGTGCAGAAGATGGCTCAGCAGCAGGGCATGGACCCCAGCAAGCTACTGGGCATGCTCAGCAGCGGCAGCTAAAGGAACACACATACACTCAGCATCTCCAAGCTAAGCCCAAGCAGGGCTGTCTGGTCTCTCTGGCCAGTCTCCCATGCCTGATACCTCCAACTACCAATCCACCTTCACAACCCATTCTACCTATGGTCTATTCCCCTCTGACCTCCTGTTTACTTTAGTTCAAACCTCAGTCTTACAAAGGGGCTTAGATATTGTCCCACAATCCCTTTCCTCACAATACTGGTGACAGGTACAGGGGCAACATGCCACCTTGACAAGGCACAACTCTCTGCTACTCTCCATTTAAATTATCTTTTGCTTTGTAAAAGAAAAAAATATCACGAATGTAATCCAGTTTTAAGGATGCTCATTGATGTTTTGTTTTTTTTTATATAATTTTCATCCTTGCATATAGATTATATTTAGTCATTGTTAAAAAAAAAAAAAAAAAAAAAGCAAGAAAAAAGAAGAAAACACTACAATGACGTAAGGATGCTGTCTTTGTTAAGTAGTCACTATAGAGAATATAAGGGTATCATTTTCAAAACATTTCAAAACAGCTTTATAGTTCGGTTCTGCAAACATCTCAAACATCAAAAAAAAAAAAAGGGACGTATGAGAAGTTGAGAAAAGCACTGGATCAGAAAGGAAATTTTATATTTACCTCTAAAACAATGGCAAGAATGATAGAGAGAGACAAGTGATGCTAATACTCCTCTAATCAACTTAACACACACACATAGTAGGGCTACAGAAATTAAACCTACAAATATCAGATGTTATTCCTTACTAAAGAAATGAGAAGAAAAGAAAAGAAAAAGACAGACAATGCTCCACACAGTCTTTATATTATTGTTATCATGGGATAAACAGAAAAGGTCCCTTTAACTCATTCTGGAAAGAAATGGAAAAGTGGCATATTTTCAACAGCTGTGAAAATGCCATCCTGTCCGGTTGAGTCATGTTCTGAAACAGACTGTGGTGCTAAAGTGGACCTGGAAGCACTTTAGCGTCTATCAGTAGCTACACATACACCACAGTGCCATTACATATAGCCTATACCTCTTTCTCACAGGCCACATCATCACAAGAAGACTGTTCAATCAGTGGGTACATGCTCATGTTAGGTCACCTCAGTAGTTCAGCAATCTTCAGATCAATGCAATGAACATTTAAAGGGAGACAAATATTGTGTATTGTATTTTTTTTTTGTTTTGAGTATTTGTATAGGTTCTTTCAAGTGTTCACTATTGCAACTCCCTGCTTATATTTCAAAATAGAGATCACTTTTTAATATAATGACAATGTTGTATGTAATGATGTCTTTATAAATGATGTTTTTAAAGGACCTCTATTTCGCATCACACCAGAGAAGGAAAGGTATTACTAATTGTAATTTTATTCTGTAACATATTTTTTAACAGAAAAAAACTCAAGCTACATTGGTAATTTACATATTTATTTTGTTATGTAAATCATATTTATAAGTGCTATTTTCACAGAGAAGTGATTCTTTGTAAATTGTAAATACATTGCTGTTTTTTCTCTTTGTGTTGATTGCATGTCTTTGTATCAGACCTAAAAGAAAAGACACATTACATATACTACAAGGTAATGCTGTGCAGTCTTGTTATTATTGTTATGATTATGCCTATTACTATTATTATCACTATCAACACCATAAGTAAAAGTAGCAGTAATAGAAGTACAGTGTTGGTATTTACACAATTCTCATTTCTATTTTACAGTCACAGTACAAAAGGCTTTAGCAAGAGGTAAGTTCACCAGCTCCCTCAGGCTGCCATCACAGTCTGTCGCTATTTTGACACATCTGATCATGGATATGAGGCTTAGTGTATGCACACTGACTATCAAGGGTTTTTTAACACCTTGTATTTTAGCAGTTTCTGTTAAATCTCAAGCAAAATAGTCAATCCCCTAAAATGAGAAAATATTTCAGATTAGGTAAAGTAAATTGAGAAATGTTTTGAGTTTTCATTTAACTGCAATTGACTCATAACTAATAGGAAAGGAACTGATATTCTCAAACTTAAAACAATCAGTCTACAATATTTTTTCCAGTTCTGCAGCACAAAAGGTGACATATTTACTAGCTAAAGCTTCTCTGCGCTGTGTAAAAGGTCACTTTGTCATGCTGTGACCCTTATTCAGCCGTGTCTTTTTGTTTGATACACTCACTGTCTTTATGATAATTGACTGCTGTTATTTATCCATGAGCTTTTACAATTTGACTTTCAATCACCTATTCGCACATACACTCACACGTCGATAAAAGGCATGCGATTAGTGCACGTCCTGCTCTACCTCCTGAGTCACGGCCATCTTTACACACAATCATCAACTTCTGATTTTGTTGCAGGTTCAAGTATGCTGTTGTCTCAGTTTGGGCCACTTTAGCAATTTACCTGTAAACTTATGTGTCATGAGAATTTTTTTCACCAATAATGAATAATTTTTTGTAGTCTTTCATCACAAATTAAAACCTTATACCTAAAAAAAATCTACATTTCAGACCCTACTGGCACTAATTTACGGCAGGTGAACTACAACATTAAAAGAATACTCCACTGATTTAGCTGTGATGTTGTCAGACTTACCTTGAACAAGGATAAAAAAATGGATAGAAACAGAATATTACATATTTTGCATTCAATATTCCTCGCATTCTTCCTCTTTGTCAAAACATGGCACAAACATTACCCACCATGCAACTTGACCCCTGGTGGCTTGGTTGGAGATTTGGGTGTGCTAACATTAGAAGTAGCTAATGTAGCCTGCTCCCACTAGCCTCAAGCTGAGAAGAGGAGTGAAGCTCTTCTCTGTCTAACTCCACACACCTACATTCTTTTCATTTTCAAATTTATAATCTGCAGCTACAAAAGGCTCAATACAAATGTTTTCACATCATGCAGACTTTGATTTTTAAAATTGGTGGAGTACCCCTTGAAGAACATAAAGGCAATGCCTGATTGTAACTATATTTATTGGACAAATATGTTATCTACAGCAGACAATTAAAGTCATCTAATTAGTAAGGGTAATCTAGGCCATTTCCAATAAATTACAAAGATAGAAAAGTTTTTTATAACTGTTCTGTATTTCTATATATTTTTTCATAATAGGATATTTACAAAAATGTACTGCAAAGGATTTAGACAATATAGTCTTAATATGATATGTTCAAAAACTTCAGAAATCATTTGACATGACTTCAAAAACTATTCTAGTAGGTAGTTTTCTGTAAGAACCACCTTGCACACTGTAAATCAAAAATCATGGCATACTACTATCACAGGTTCAAGTATTTTAAGTAACTGCTAATCAATTTCCACTTCCCTCTCACATGTATAGCTCAAATCTGTCATCACTTGTGTATAATCATCCATCTGGACCTGTATGTAATTTCTGTCTCTAATGGGAGTCTAAGACTGCCCCCCCCTGTCATTACACTGCATATAAATGCCAGTTTCTTACTGAGGGTAGCTCTGACTCAGCCTCTCTGGGTGCTCCCTAGAAATACGACTCCCATGCTGCCTGCCACATGTAGCCTCCCACCCCTCTGTGGAATATAGACCCCCTATTTATAGACCTGGCGAGGCTTGTAACCCTGGGCTCGGCACAAACTTTCATTTAAACAGTCACCCATAGCAATCCAAAGAGAGCACACTGACACACACAAGACACATAGGGAGTGGGAGGGTGTGTGCTTGTGTGAGCAAGAAAGAGTGGGAGACCAAATCCAAGAAGCATAGGCAGACAGAAACAGCAAGACAAAGAGCAAGAGACAGAGCCAACAGTTTGAGTGATCTTCACAGACAGTTAAGGGCCTACAGTAAAGAAATTACAAGGATCGAATCATGGAGTAACGGGACTTGGCTGACAGGACAACAAACTAGTCCACCTGTTCAGCGCCGAGAGCTATTGTTGGAAGATTGATCTCTGCATATGACTTACAGAGGAAAGCTTATTGGACAAGCCCTTACTTCACTTTAAACTTTGGATGCATTGGACAACTTGGTGATTGAAGAAAGAAAGCAAGGAAAAACCGAGATTTCTGAGGACATACACCCCAGCTTTGAGTAAGACCAGGATCATACTCTTATTCTCTAACACAACTAAAAAAGGACAGAAACCAGTTTCATATAATTTATAGAAAAAAAGATACTATATGCATAGTTTATAGACTTGTGCAGCCAAGTTGTGACATTTACTTAAAACAAAACTTGCCAATCAAAAAGGTAAAGGTCTTACTAAATGTCCTTTACAATTAAAAACTACAGTACAAACTTATACATAACAGTGTATAAATGTAACTTAGGCCCAGTGCTGTAATTACAAAGCAAGTCCAGGGTAAAATTATAAGGGAGGAAGGAAAGGGTGAGGTCTGTGACGAAAGAGAACAGTAGGCCGCAAGGACGCCAAGACAGAGAAAAGGACGTTGAGAAGCCCACCAAGAAAGACAACTGCTTCTGGGGGACAACAAACACACCATGGATTCTCATGGAGGACACTACCTCAACAAAGATGCTGTGTTGTCACCTTTAGGTGCAGCACGAATGTGCCAGCTGCTACTTGGCTGCACTATAATGGCCCTTGTGTCCCACAGTGCAGGTTACAGCGCCACCTATGGAACCTTCTGCATGTTTGTGTGGTGCTTCTGCTTTGCTGTGACACTGGTCGTGTTTACCTTGGACATTACACGGCTCCACACATGCATGCCCATTTCCTGGGATAACTTCACTGTGGCCTTTGCAATGCTGGCAACTCTAATGTACATCACCGCATCTGTGGTCTACCCTGTTTACTTCCTCCAGACAGAGTGCCCTGATGAAAGCTGTGAGGTTCAAATCTATCGCATTGCTGTCACTGTCTGCTCCTGTGTCTGCTGTTTCCCCTACGGAGCTGAGGTATTCCTAACTCGAGCCAAACCAGGGGCTGTGGTGGGTTATATGGCCACTGTGTCTGGTCTACTCAAGGTGGTCCAGGGTTTTGTGGCCTGCATCATTTTTGGGGCCCTGGCCAATGACAGCGAGTACAACCTCTACATTGCTACCCAGTATTGTGTAGTGGTGTACAGCCTGTGCTTCTCTGTGACTGTGATAGTGGTCATTCTGACTGTTTCTGGAAGGACCTCAGCCCTGCGGTTCCCCTTTGACCGATTTGTAGTTGTCTACACCTTCTTTGCCGTGATCCTCTACCTCAGTACCGCACTGATCTGGCCCATCTTCAGCTTTGATAAGAAATACAGCACCGCTACTCGTCCTGAGGACTGTCCACGTGGAGAATGTCCCTGGGACAGTAAGCTGGTGGTGGCAGTTTTCACCAATGTCAACCTAATCTTATATTTTATTGATCTTGTTTACTCCCAGAGGATTCGCTTTGTCTCCAGCTCTGCTGTCTGAAAAATGTTACCCCCTCAGCCTCAGAGACAAATAAAGAAGGTCTGAACATCCAACATGCCCTCAACAGTCAGGTCTCTGTGAAGATGTCATTCCCTTGAATCCATGAATTTATTGTTATGTATGTGTAACATTTTTTATTATCAGTATTCATTATTATTCTAGTATTAGGCCTCTGTGCTAGGTAACAAAACTACAGTATTTCAGGCCTTTCTCCAGTTCTGCAGGGACCTACCAGGGAGAGCATGCCAGGTGCACCGTTGAGCTGATCTCAGCAACTTTGTCCACAGAGAACTCTGGGAAACATGTCCATCTCAGCACCTTCCACTCCAAGTTCCTTTGGTGGTCTCAAACAAGACAGACCTATGCAAGTGTGTGATAGTGATTAGAGTATCAGAACAGTGCTATGTCAGATAGACACCCTCAGTCTTACAAAGACTAAGCAATTTATTTAATTGTATTTAAAAAAATAAAAAATACTATGCCTCTCATAGAGATGCATAGTATTAAGTCTACAGTATGCACTGAATGTAGCTTTTGGTTTTGGCTTTAAAGCCATTTTGCTGTTGTTTTTTCCCAATTTATATTATATTCCTCATACATGTAATGTCAACAGTTTGAGTTTATTAGGCTTTTCCTGTTATCCACTGAATGTTAAATGTATCTAATACATGAGTTTTTTGAAGGCAAAATTTTGACAACAGTATCAAATGATTATTTGTGATAAGCACAATTATGCAGTGTTATATTTCTTAATTTGTTTCTGACATGTTCCATGTTTAATAAAATATCAAATAGTTGGCTATGTATGTCAGTCTATGTGTTGTTCTTTTTGATTACTCTACTTTTTATTTACATGAGGTAGCTGATAGGCCTATGTGAAGCCTTGCTTTCAACTGTCAGAAGACAGAAGACTCTTATGGGCTTTTAAGGTTCAAAATCAAAATTTAAATTGTTTGTGCTAATTGTTAATAATAAGTACATTTGATTCATAGCTTGATTAAATCAAATTAGCACACACTATATCTCAAAAGCCTTCTATCTGTTTTGTGGACTGGATGAGGGCAGCCACATGGCCTTCCATACCCTTTACCAAACCTAGTTAGCAAAGCTTTACCAAACATAATTAGCAAAGCTTTACAACCATACTGGTGAATATTTTAGCAGCTTCAATGTCGAGTGTGTGAGGCTGACATAAATGAACAAGACCAAGAAATATGGAGCATTGATTAAATAAAAGAAAACACAGGCAACTTACATCTGTTAACTAGGTTACACGTTGCCTCCCACTGGCTTTCTGGGTCAGGATAACATGTCTGTCTCCATTCCCACACTGTCTTCAACATGCCTTTCAAGCTTTTCACCAGTAGATGATAGTAAAGTACCGTCAACTTACCTACCCCGCGGCATTACCTGATGCAACTGGCTTTTCGGCTTTACATAACCCAGCCCACTGTTATCGTTCCGACAGCAGTGATTGGTCAAACGTATTGCGTGTTAGCCAAACGTACAAATTCATTGGCTTTCTCGCTTGTCAGTCAAAGATTTCCCCAAGGTACAGTATGGTACAGCGCGAGCCAACCCAGGCCACGTTGACAGTGTTGTAACTTCAGGTGTTTTTGTTGAACGGTTGTTGTATCAGTCGGTGACTCGGTGAAGTTAGGGGCTCTTCGATATATTCGTAAGTTTTTTTCATTACATACACATTCACTGTTAGTTGTTATTTCTGCTGTGTGTTTGTGTGTTTAGAAATGTTGCTTCGCTTAATAAGGAAGTTGGAGTTTGTTTACAACTGTAGCACAACATAGCTAAAAGCTGCGAGCTGCACATCCGTTCTTAGACTTAGCCAATCATGTATCTTTTTTAAGATGAAATGCATTAATGCCTACTAAAGTAACTGTTTTCAACTCTTCACATACACAGGTAGAATGAGTGTGGGTTTCATAGGGGCGGGTCAGCTGGCCCACGCTCTGGTGAGAGGCTTCTCAGCTGCAGGTGAGTGAATAATACTTTCCCATGTGTGTATTATTCAGAATTGACTTATGGTGTTGATGTATGTTGATTGCAATCACACACTGAAATGATTTCTGGACACTTTTTCATCCTTCAAGGCGTGATTGCCACCCACAAAATCACAGCCAGTTCCCCAGATACAGATCTCCCAACAGTGCAGGGACTGCGGGTGGGTAGACAATTAGGGATAGGTATTATTAATTGCTTTGCTTGCACATAATGTATTCCCATGTGTACTTCTGTCCAGTGACATACTGAAACCCATGTCATTTGTACAGAAATTGGGTGTGAACTTCACCACCAGCAACAAAGAGACAGTGAACAAGAGTGATGTTCTCTTCCTTGCTGTGAAGCCCCACATCATTCCTTTTGTACTGGATGAGATTGGATCAGACATCGAAGATCGTCACCTTATTGTGTCCTGTGCGGCAGGTGTCACCATCAGCTCCATAGAGAAGGCAAGTCATAGCCCTCTGCCTTCCCACATTATTTACAGAATAGAAATAGTTAATAGCTGAACTGGAAGAATAGTCAAATGTCTTTTTAATAACTCAGTCCTTAATTATTTTGCATTATCTTGGATTAGACAATAGTGTGTGCATAGTATCTAGCCTAGAGGTATGTTCAGTTGAGAAATGTGGATATGATGTTCAGCAGGTAGATGCTGTTTTTCACTGTAAAATTGAAATGAAAATTGGATCCTGAACAGTGCCTTTAAAACCAGCAAAACACGTTTAAACTGTAGTGTAACACAACATAATTAGAATTGAAATCCCTGATGACATTGTTATGTATCTCCCAGCTCTGGATGATAAATAATTTTGGTAAAATTCATGTCTTTAGTAAGTAAGTTCAGCTTCTTGGCTGTTAGGAATACACTGCCGCACAATTTTAACACAAGGTTCTCTCTGTATTTTTCATGGTCTGATCTCAGCAGACCCTCAGGCAAAACAGTCACATGTTGTAACATGACATTGGTTAGCAGCTTATGAATATATAAAGTTAGATTGTTTAATCTTCAAAATGCTAAAAAAAAATTAATGGCACACGAAAGCAGATGCAACTTCAACCCTTAGTATATTTTTATATGAATTTTGATGCATATTAGCTTCGTTCAAGTTGAAGGATAGGCATCATGTTTTTTCAAGTCTGGCTTAAAACAATACTCACATGCTCATGTATTCCCACTTTTCATCGTGGCTGTTAAAAGATCCCTACAAGTTACAGTCTGTTTACTGCAAATTCTTTGTATTACAATTCCTCCACAAATAAACACCAAAACACTGTCGAGGGAAACACAAAGAGTGAATTCTGGGCATCTGACTATATAGTTTAGGCCAGACTTGTGAACCTATCCTCTGAAGGTATAACTGCAAGTGAGCCCAATTTTGTCTGTATTCTTAAGGCAGTCCATGAAATAGTGCATTGCTATCCGTTGCAGAAGCTGCAGCAGTATCGCTCTGCTCCAAAGGTAATGCGTTGCATGACCAACACTCCAGTGGTGGTGCGCGAAGGGGCCACTGTGTACGCCACAGGTACCCATGCAGAGGTGGAGGATGGAAAGCTTCTGGAGCAGCTGATGGCCAGTGTAGGATACTGCACTGAGGTGGAAGAGGACCTGATTGATGCTGTTACTGGTCTCAGTGGTAGTGGTCCTGCTTATGTGAGTTAATTATAACATATCTATCATGTTTTGGAATACTACCTTAACAAAAAATTCATCTTTTGGATTATTTTCCCTCATTTTGATGATTGTGGCCTTGCAGGCGTTCACAGCTGTAGATGCTCTTGCTGATGGTGGAGTGAAAATGGGCCTAAACAGGAGACTTGCTGTACGCCTCGGAGCCCAGGCCCTGCTGGTATGGCCTTTATCCTAATTCTGTTCTACCAGATGTGAATTGCAGCTTGTTTTGGTTTGTTCTAGACACAGTCTGAATAAACCGTATCTGGATGAGAAAAAAAAAAGTGAGAGATATTCTCGCAGTGACATCACACCAGCTTTGATGTCCACCATCATGTTGACGGCTCAATTATTAACAACAACAAAACAGCTGTTAAGTTTTGTGCATTGGAAAAATCTATCCACAGACATATAAACAACAGCTAAAGTACTCAAAACTGACTTCTTGGTAGTTCTCGCTTCAGTAGGTGTCTACATGACCCCATTTGCCATGATGATACACACAAAGAGACTCAAAAGGTGAAAACAAAACTAGCTCCAATGTGGCATCTGATAAAAACAGGTTGTTTATGACGTGATCAGAGTTGTGCTGGACTGATGTGGATATCACTTTGTGTTTCTTCTAAGGGAGCAGCTCGAATGCTCTTGGACTCAGAGCAGCACCCTGGGCAACTCAAGGACAATGTGTGTTCACCAGGGGGCGCCACCATCCATGCCCTGCATGTTATGGAGAGTGGTGGCTTCCGCAGCCTCCTGATTAATGCTGTGGAGGCCTCCTGTGTTAGGACTAGGTATGTTGATAAGAAAAAATGCAAGACAAACAAACTAACAAATCATATTCCCTGTCATATGGATTCAAGAAATGCTTTTAAGTTAATTGTCTGAGGCTGATTTGTTTTTTTGTTTTTTTTTAAGTTTGTAATTCAGACGGTAGATGGAGCCATGTGCAAATAATTTTAATTATATCCTCTGCTTACTAATTACCTAATGATAAGATTAGTATTATGCTACTATACTTTGTTGTGCTAAATATGTATATTGCATGCTGCTTTGTAAATGCTTCTGTGTTCCTGACCTTTTCTTAAAAGGGAACTTCAATTTTTGGCTGACCAAGAGAGGATCTCCCCAGCTGCCATAAAGAAAACAACTCTGGACAAAGTGCTGCAGCAGCCAGGAGTGACCGCGGAAGCTGTTGGAGTCAGATCCGGTGGGATCAGTATGTTTAACAACAGCAAACCCAGGATTAAGAAGAACTGATCATTTTTTGTCAGGCAGAGAAACTGCACACTTTAATGTGACTTGTCACTTCACTGGTGATGCAGTGTAGGCTGTCAATAAACCACTCCAGGCAGATGATTATTGAAACATAAGATAACCAAGTGATTTGCTTTCTAGAAAAAAATCAACAGAATTTGGGATGGTGCCTGACAATACGAAAAACTATGAGTATTGAGTAATATAATATTTTTGTAATGAAATGTCTTCCCTCTGTAATGTTTTATATTCTTAATTGGTACCTACCCATTCAAGGTTTGCTTCCTGTGCTATCACATCACTTCCCCAGTCAGTTAATGTATGGTATCTGTGGTTGTTATATTGCTTTCTAAATGTTATTTCACTTGGTCCTTTCTGATGGTAAATGGAAAAATTAGGTTTACTAGTTATCCATGCAGTCAGTGGTGTGCAGTGAGGCTCTGGACCATTGTTTTTTTATGTCATGCCACCAGTGTACATAGCATTATATTGTCATGCTAGTGTCTGTGACTCTGCAGACCACAAGTAGCCAATATGCAATAGATACTCTGATTAGATTTCAGAGCACCTTGCATAAATTTTCATATTTATGAAGAAGCACTGATTTCCCAGAAATTGCTGTAACTCCTTAGCACTTAAAGCTAACAAGTTTAAGCTGGTACCAAATATGTAGTATGAAAAGACAAGCATGTTGGTATGGAAAATCTTTACTAATTAATGAGCTATTTGACTTAATTAGGAGGAAGCTGATTTTTCTTCTGAACATGATAACTCAGGAACAGTACATAATAGAAACTTCATACTTGCACCATAAGTGCCATGTATGGAATAGATTATTTGGTTAGATATTGGTGTGCATTATAGCATATATTTGCATATTATTGAGGTTAAACTTTGTTTTGATTAAATCGTGGTGGGACATAAGGCAGTCCAAGTGCATCTTGTTGTGGAGATGATATTACAGTTTAACTTGTATTTATGCAGTCTCAAAATTATGTTCAATAGGAGATTTTACTCCTTAGAATTCTCTTAAAATGTGTTAACTGTCATATTTTATCATACAATAAAACTGGATATTTTCAAAACCTTATTAAATATTTTTTTTAAAGCATACCATGGGTGTGATTTATTTGTGCCAACAGGTATTAGATACAGTAAATGCCAGCAGCACTGTTTTCCAGTCACCCAACAGGTATCAGCAGCTGCAATATAACAATGGGTGATGTGTTTTTGGTTATAATGTTTCTCTCTTGTGAGGAAAGAAGATCCTTCATGAATGAAGGCACGTGACCAAACACGATGACGTCTGGCTTCGATACAAGAGAAAGGAATCAACAAGGAGAGCACGAGCTGGCGTTTGGGAGCGTTTGTCAGTGAAACCGAAGGTTCAACTGTGCCTCTAATGTTTGGTTGCCCGCATGTTGCTATAAGTAGAGGACCTTGACGGCTACAACTTCAGAGAGCGTCATTTTAAAGTCAGGTGGGTCTGGAAACCAAACAGAGTCGGTGTTGTTATGCTGAGTGTGCATGCCTTCGCCTCGCCGCTGACAAGCACCACCAAGCTGGCCGCCGCTAGCTTTAGCATAGCTAGCTTCTCGCATCTACCGTCGTCAAGTTCAATCTGCTTTATGGCAAAAATGGTTTTCAAACTAAGAGGGGCCGCATCACTCAAGCGGTTAGCGCACGTTCTCGCATATAAGGGGTTTATTTTGAAAGCGTGTGCCGGAAGTGCTTGTGTAGTCGGTGAGAGCTGACAATGGTTGGGCTCCTACAATGCTGAGATGGCAGCTAATCTTTTGTACACACTCATGAGCCGCAAATAAAGCATGTCATTCAGATTTTGGGTTTTGGTGTAGCGCGGCAGGCAGTGCGTTTCGCGCGTGAACGGTGATTTCCCCAACAGAGGAATCGCTCTATTGCCACATTTATAGTAGGAAGGCTGAGCACGGGGATTTCCTCGCTTGCTTGTTTTTGTAGGCGGGGAGTTGTTTGCCACTTTCACAAGCAGGCGTTGAGAGGCTGGATACAAGAGTCGTGGAATGTCAGAACTGTGTAACTAGGTTGCTTTTGTGACAAACAGTTTGTCCGGGCGTCTCGTGTCCATTATATCACGGCGCTTCTTGGTGGTTTGTCAACTCATGCGCTTCTTGCCGTTCAAACCTGCTGCTTCATCACCTCGTTGTGAAAAGGAGCAAGAGCAAGCCGAGGCAGCGGTTTAGCGAGATCAGGTTGGTTGCAACATTTTTCTCGTGGCATTTCTGTCAAAGATGAATGTGATTGTCAAGGCTGAGCATCGTGTTGTGCAGCTTTTGTGCAGCTTTAAATGCATGCACAGATTTCATCTTTTAGGAAATGCTTCCAAACCATCGTTTCGTATTGAATTGGTTCACCTGAAGTGACAATTCATTTAACCACTGGTTAAATTGTAACAATGGCAGTGCCAAACCAAACCCGCCGTCCTTGGCTTTAATATCACATTCAGGCAATTAACCACAGTATTGTTTTATTACTAGAGTCAACCAACAAGCAGCGGTATTTTTATCATGCTGAATCATCACAATGATGTATTTAGACGTTCTCACAATCCACCCCGAAATATGGCACCACCGGACAAAGGTCTGCTCGGTGGATAAGGGTCGATGTTTATCACCAAGCCGCCGTCATTGAGGAGATGGATCGAAATGGTGCTGATCTGTTGTGCAAGTCACTCATCATGCCATGAGCATCAAGTGATGACCATCATGCATTTATCAATAGGCTCATCTACATTCAGCTGAGAATGTGCATTTTATTGCAGTGCTGTCATGATGTACATCAACAAACAGGGTGTGAGTACATTTAGACTAAGTGCTTGGGTGTCAAGTGCGATGTCAAATCCATTTGAAAAATGCATGATAAGCAATATATTATGCCTGTGTTGTTATAATGGAATCCTGCAATGAGTGGCTGTTTAAAATGGGTCATGTGTAATTATGGGATTATGGGAAGTTGAAAACAACACCTAATTTAGGTAGTATTTGAGATAAAAAGCTGGTGTAGGATTTAAGTATTTTGATATGTGTGGCTTGCTTTGAACGCCTTGTATATTTGTTACTTAATACTACAGAGAAACAGCTTTCTTGTGACATTATTTAATGCAGTGAAAGACTTCTTTTCTCTTATTTTGGGCTGGCAGATGCTCTTATTTCCCTGTGTGTGACATGATGAAATTTGCTGCCTATTAGAGTGCACGCTTATGGAGGGCAGGTAATGAATTACCCATGGAGAATCTCTGTGCAATTTGAAAAGTCACCTTGGAAACTGTTGAGCATATATAGGCAGGGCTAAACAGATAGAAGTTGCCCATTCTTGCTCAGATATCCAACTTATTTCATCATCCCTGTTCATGGGAGCAGGGCATTGAAGTGTGTTTAGCAGACAGGCCAGCCCCACATCAGAAGCTCGGCTTTGCAATGAAGCGTAATGCCCATCTCTGCCTTTCTCTGCAGGTAACAAGAACAGATGAGGGCCCATGTAAGAGCCCGATGGGGCTGGCAATGGTGTGTGGATGGAGGCAGGGAGTGGTGGAGATCAGCTCTGAGATTTATCACCCCTTGCATTGAGGTAGCGAAGATAAAATAAGGCTTGATACTGTAGAGGTGAATCGAGTGCACAACTCATATCCAGTGGCATTGCTCAGAATGGGCAGGTGGTGGAGGCTGGAAGAGGATATGTGAGGTTGATGAAACATGAGGCAAGACTTTACACAGCATAGAGTACAGTCTGGCCACCAACACCTCTGTTTGGTCAACACAGCTGTGCCTTGGGAGTAGTTAGCCTATTCAGGACAATTAACAGCCTCCAGAAAGGAACACAAATGTGGGATTTGTCCACAAAAGTGCTGCTTAAGCTGCACGGGGAAAAGGGAATGCCTGGAAGGAAAGGAGAAAAAGATCAATATAGTTTTTTTTCCCCCCTTTTTGCAATAGGGAGGGAGTGTTGGTGATGAAACCTCTTGCAAGTGTAGTGCGGATTATGATTGCTTAGCATTGCGATATGCCCGCTCCACTTCTCAAAGTAATACTTTCATCCAGACAGAGTAGCAAGTGTGTTTGATGATTTTTCTGTTTGCTGCTTGAGTTAGACTTGGCATGTTCATTACTGCCCTCTGTGTGTTCATAATGTAGATTAGCAAATATCGGACACAACATTGCGAGTGTAAGTGTGGAGCCGTTCACTGGCTTCTGTTTTTCATGTAACCTACTTTTACTCTGGCTGATTTATGTGCAGGACACATCAGTGGTAAACTGACATTAAAAACAAGTGATTTAACCACACCCATACTTGTGTAACATGCTAAGTTAAAATGAACCTAGTGACTCACACAGGGAAGAAACATCCAGTTTCATTACATTTTCAAGAGTTTTAGGAGACAAAATTAGACTGTTGTCCCTATGTTCTGATATGTTCTGGGCTCAATATGATTAAAATATTCTAAGGAGATTCAGGATAGTGAGACCTTGTTCTGTGATAAGCAGTGTATAAACCCACATTGGAGAGGAGCTTAGGCAGATGATTGTGCCTGAGTACTGTCTGTATTGGTTCCTGATCAAATTAACATATTCTCTGAAAATGTCTTTTGGGTTTCTCAAATAAATGCCTACTAAATTAGGACTCTACTTGGTTACATTATGCTATACATGCAGCAGGATCCAGCATTAATATTTTTATTACCTGCTCCATCTAGTCAAAATCATTTTATTGGCACCATTCAACAAAATGACAATATTTAGTTAGAACTGTGAGGTATTTATTTACACAAAATATTATTTATATTTAAAAATGTATATTATTTACAAAAGCAAAGCAACAAACATTAAACCATTAAAAACTTCCCTGCTTGGTCTGTATTGCTTAATGCAACATTGAGATATTTATTCAATATTTATTTAGCTGAGTTCCTGGCGAACACAGACTGAGCAGGTTGCAGTTCAGTTTACAGATAGAACATTTAAACACAATGTGAATGGACATACAACCTGCTGCAGGGATCAAACCTGCAACCTTACTCTTACAAAAAGAAAATTTCAAACAAAACTTATACCTTCTATGACATATTATTCAGTTTTTAATTTATTCCAATACTTTGAGCTTTAGTTCAGACTAAAATATGTGAGAAAACAGGAGGAGGGATGATCATTGCAATGGTCAGTTGAGGTAGACTTGCGTTAAAATTATTGGTACTGAATGCATTATTATTAATTCAGACTATACTCTGGAGTGATTTAATTGCATTTTTTTTTTGGGGGGGGGGGGGGCAATCATATTGAGTCTGAGGCTCCATCAAATATCCTGTAGGCAGACATCATCAATCACTTGCTATAATGTGAACTGAATGGTGGCAGTGTTATTAATAGAAATTAGCATCTTTGTTACTTTCAGGTGGTAACTCTGCTAACTGTGCTAACTGACTGCATTTGAATCAAAGCACTCCACAGGAAAAAATTAGATGATAAATTTATTTTCTTGCTTTTTTTATTTGGTGATGCTGCCAAGCTGTGTTTATTTGATGGCCTTATCACTCAGGGGTGTTTTCAATTGAAGAGAATCCACCTCAAAATCATAGCTGTTCAGTGGTAGTAATCACAGATGTGATTTATTTCAATATCATTTTTAAATTGCGTTAAAATGTATTGAACTGCTGTAGTTTAGCCTTTTGTGCTGCAAAGGCTGTGTTGTAGCTGTTAGGTCAATGCAATATGAATTTCATATGTATGCAACCAGTGTAGTAAAGCTCCTGGATATTTTGCCAGTGTGTGGGTCGTCTGCAACCCTTACTTCCTCTGCCAGTGCAAGGCCGAAGTATCAAGAGCTGTTCTCTTCCTGTTTAATCAAGTCCTCCAGGCGGATACTGTGTAAGGCCAGTGAAATCTCCTCTCTTGTCCCACCGCTTATACTAACAGAGCAGCTCCAAGAGTAAACAGCAGCTATCAAGCTTAGAAATAGATTCTGTATGTATCGAAACATTGGTTAATGCAAACCAGTCCAAACCAAGTCCCTTTAAATATCCCTCACATTATCAGTGACTTCAGAAAATATAAAATCCCTTGAGGGCAGTGATTCATGTTTTTCCCTTTAAACCACATGAACTAGATGCAAATTTCAGACATAAATGTGCCACATGCTCTTCTGCATGGTATAACCTACTAGCTTCCATATGGGGCTTTTTTCAGAGCCAGTGTCTATTAGAGTGCATCATTTTATGGTAATTATTTTTAAATTGTGACACATAAGCAGCGTTAGTTTTGTATGTAAATAAACACAGAAAAATTTACATCAGGAAACTACACAAAGTTCCACAATATTTAAAAGTTTTTAATGTTCTCTGTTTTCATCACCCACTGTTTGTCCAGTTAGAAATACTTGAATCTTTTAGACTGATTATAAAATGGAGCAAATATTGGTTAATATCTTGGTAGTATTTAATTATTTTAATTAAAGAGGATAATTAATTATTAGCCTAATATCATTTGTCTTCATCCTGAAAGGCTAGTGTAATCTTAGGTCAGGAGTGATGGTACCTATTAAAATACCGCTATTATAATTGTTTCATCTTTCCAAAATTGCTAAATACAATTTTAAATAAATGATCTTAATTAATGAAGGCATCAAAATAATTGTTATACTACATTGTATAAACAAGTCAGGTGTGAGGCATTGTCAATTATAATTTTAAAATTATTTTTTTTAAGACTGTGTATTGTATCATGTTGATTCTGGTCTAGTTAGAATTCAGCGCTTTGTAAAATTAGAAATATGTAGGCTACCTAAGATACCTGTCCTGGTTTAGGTGCTAACAAATAAGGTGAGAGTCTAATCCCAAGCACCTATGAAATGTTCCCGAGTTTTATTATGCAGCAGGCAGCAATTCAGTCTTTTTCAAATTGTCATTTACGATTTGTGGAAAAACTAATGCAGCAAGTATCTAAATCCTAAAAAAAAAAAAAATCCTAAAACATCAATCCCAAATTTTGTTTCAGAACTTCATCTTTTTCTTTACTGATTCCCAGAAATGTTGATTATAGCGTGTTTCATTATATTCAGCATCTGTCTATTCATGTAGCCTGAATACATCTGCAGACCAGAGTGAAATCAGGATGATGAAAAGACTGTTGCCAACAACCATTTAATTAGAGTCATACTGTATTTATTTTAAGAGTCAGTTCTTTGAAAAGGTTGTGATATCAATTTGGTTACTTGCTATTTTAATATTGCCCTAAACCTCTACTGGTCAAAAGTATTGGCTTAGTATTTCCCCTCTACTGCAAGCGTGTCACATTTCCCTCTGAAAGCTGCTGAATGATTTCCCCTCTCCCCCTTTTTTGTCACTCTTATTTCACGCTCTGAATACTTAGTAGTTAATAGCTTCCCTCCCCTCTTCCCATCGTACCTTTCTCTCCCACAGACACGCTCGCACACTGTTGTCTCCATACACAAGTTTACACCAGTCTTCCAGTAACTCTTCCAGAGCTATCAGAGGAGTCTGATTTTTAATTTGCAGTTAAATGGCGCCCGACACATGGAGCTTGCTTGATAATTGACTTCACTCAGCTGAAGGGAGGAATGATTAGATCTGAATATCTAGGCGATCTTTTCAACTCTGAATTAGAAGGGAGGGAGTAAAAGTAGTGGCTCTGATCAGGCATGAAGTGTTGAGAATGACTATTTATGGCATACAGGGTGAACATGTTGGCTGGCTGCATTAAGCATCTCAACCCTGAAAGAGCAAGTGGACAGGACAACAAATAAGCACAGAGCAGAAATTAATGAGCCAAAGCGTAATGAGAAAGTGCTGACATTCCCCTTATTTTTTCACACACTCATCTCATCATGTCCTTTTGGGTATCTCTGTGGTTATCATCATTCTGTTTCCTGTGGAAAGTCCATGATAATGGGGTGGGAGACTACAAGTCTCATACATTATTGATCGGAGAAACTGAATAGGTGATCATACTGACTTCACATCCAGCTCTCTTCTTTTGTGTTGCGTTAATCGGCTAAGATGTGCAGGTTTTGCAAAAACAAAGAGTTGAAAGCGGTGCTAAACCATGCCAGGCCAACCAAAGCCTAATCTACATCTGGGCCTTAGCTCCTATCTCTTTTTCTTGAGGCTGTACAGACCTTCTTTACAAGGCTGGTCTGGTCATAGCAGAAGAAAGAGATTTAAACTAGGCATATAAGAAAATATGCGCCACATTATGTTTTTTTCTTTTGGTGTGAGATGATATTCAGCTGTTTAGGTTCACAGAACTGAGTTGCCGTTGTTGGATGCTGCCCGTGCTTGCCTGTAAACAGTCTTTAATCAGCATGCACCTCCACTGTCTAGTTTTATTCACTTCATTAGCAAGCTGCCAGTGCCAAGTGCCCGGACGCTTCTTTTCAAAAATTGATCATGACAAGTTAAATTTATATGTGCTTGTGTGGTTTTGGTAATCTGTCTCTGTGTGGATAGGTGTGCATGTGATTAGTTACGTGATATGCAATCCACTGTCATGTCTCAGTAAAGCTTGCACCCCGTTAGTCCTCCCCAGCCATGTTTAGTATTCAGAGAGCAGACGCTGTCGTAATCTGGATTCTGAGGCAGGTTGCTGGGGTTTTTGTTTGCACTTATGGCCCTGATAATCTTGTTACACTGCTGTCAAGTGGAGCTGGCTCTCCCTGCAGCCCTCAACCACCATGCGTGCCACCTTCAGTACCAGAAATCCACCCCCTCCCCCCGCGCCGCCCCCACCAGCCTACCGCCATTTTAAGACAGCCGCTGATGGAAGAGCCTTGGATGTATCCTTGAAGAATCACCTCCTGAGCATCTTTATTCAGCCTCCCACCCCCGTCCCTGTCTCCCACCCCCACCTTAGGCAGGCAACGACAGTGATAAATATTCATCAGGGGATGCAGTGCATGGATGCTGTAGCTTCAGTTCCCCCTCAACAAAGGGTCCCCTAGCTAATGGTGTCCATCCTTGGCAGCCCTCCTGGAGAGATCCTGCGGAGGGGATGCGATCATTAAAGCATGACACGGGCTCAAGGCCGGACCTATCATGTCACATCAGCATTTATCCCACCAGAGCCCCCCCCACCCCCCCTTGAGTCTCAACCTAAGCCGACCCCACCTTCGTGAGCTGCCCTCCATAGATTTAGATCAACACAGACAGCTTTTGAAGGTTGACTGGGTTGCTCTCATCGTGTTAGTTGAACTTCACAACTTCCTAATTGGCACCTTGGTTTTGGTCCTTGCTGAGATCAGTATTTTTTTTTTTTCTCTCAACCTGTTCTTCTCAAGCTCCTCTAAATATGTCGAGCGTGCATTTTTCACAGGGCTGTTTGCGCTCTCTCTCTCACTCTCTCTCTCTCTCTCTTTCTTGTCTTCTCACCCTCTCTTTTCCTCTCTCTTTCTCTGTCCGTCTCTCTCACCATCTCCTCCTTCCCTTTCTCTGGGTGACCACACTCAGCGTTTTCTATTTCCTGTGGGTGTGATGTCTCTCCTCCACAAGCAATCAGCTCTGATTTGTCAGCGTTCTTCCAGGCGATTCATAAAAATTCAGCAAGCACCTACAAAAGACATCTGTGTCCCCACGCCTGCTCCCTGCCGTCACTGGCCCTGTGCTCCAAGCTGCAGCTTTCACCTCCTGCTCCTTTTGCTAGGCACACACAGAAATCAAGAAATCATTAATGGGAGGTAATACCTGTGTGCAATGAAGACACTGGTGTCTCCTGTCCTCGATAGTGACTGTGAAGAGGGCGAACTTGTCAAATGCAAGGGCATTCTTTTGCAATCAAATCAGTGCAGCAAGTCTGAAATTTCCCTTGTCACTTTTTTTTGAAAATTATAGGTGTGTTTTCCTGTCTTCAACCCCTCTGTGTGTTTATGTGCACATGCCTCTTTGTCTCTGTGAGGTATGACATGCCTGGTAGTGGAAGGCAGCAGCTGTGCGTTGGACCTTGTCTGTGTTGTGCTGCCATGCCCTGTCATTGGTAGCCTTCTGTTGGCAGCAGCCTGTGCTGGAGGGTTGCAGCCTGGGCGCAGTCCTTCCACAGTGTCATATGGTAAGCTTTCAGCGTGCCAAGCCATGCCTACTATGTTACCCTACACAGCTGTGTGACAGAATATGCCTCCTCAACCTGGACAATGTGCCATCTCTCGGCACATTCAAGAATCCAACTGGTTTTTGAACAATGTTGGGTCTAAGCTGCTGAGGGGGAAATGATAGGCTTAATATGAAATTTGGAAGATGCAGCCTTTTTTCTACTCTCATCCCAGTAGCTATTAGTGGAGTACTTTCCTGTCTATTTGTCCATTATCTGTGCATCATCAGGCAGACCATTATCCCATTATGTTTTGCATCTGTGGTCCAAATGCTTACTGGAAATGAGTCACCACAAAGGCCGGTGAAAGGTAGGTGTTACTATCAGTCAGCTATTCATAGCCGGCCCAACAGGGATGAAAGTATCACATTTAAAAAGTCCTCCGCAGATTGTGAAAAGCTTTTTATATGGGTATCTGCAGCACAGAGAAACATTGCTGTTTTGTGAGGAGCCAGAGGACTTTTTGAAGTGAAAGCATCAAGAATGCAAGTCACAATCTGACCTCATGTTATGTCCCCAGCCCGTGTGATAGTGTCGTATTCAGGTCATTTTTAACAAGCGTCTGTCTCTCCCTGTTTGGCTCAGGTGACCGGTTCACCTGTAGCACCCTTTTGTTGCCATGGAAATATCCTGGCCATCTTAGTGCACTTCAGAGCTACGACTCATGTGTTTCCTCCCCTTTCCTTCCCTCACTGAGCTTCTCTGCACACATCACACATATGCATGATGACAAGCTTAGTGGGCGTGTAGGCTACAAACACATGCCCACACAGACAATAGTTCCTTTTGGGATTTCTTTTCTTAGGAATCTTTTGTTCCCTGTTTTGATGCTAAAAAGTTGTAAGAGCCCACATGCATTTGTTTATGTGCTCAGTACAAACACACACTGCTGGGCTGTGTAAATCAGCTTACCGAGGCAATGTGCTGGCTGGGCTGACTGTGGTGGGTGCCTGTGTCGCTGACACAGCATTTACGGTGTGTACTGTAAAGCACCCAGGGGCGTGTGTGTGTGTGTGTGTGTGTGTGTGTGTGTGTGTGTGTGTGCGCTTATCTGGTGACAGAGCTCACATGGTGAAAGGCACCCAACCTTCTGTCTGTCTTAACACCAGTAGGTTAGATTTCCTGCCTGCACAGCTTCTCTTGGTGTTCCCTCAGTACTGACATGACAGAATAAACTGCAGTGCAGTGCTGTTATTCTGGAGTAGTTGGGGCTCTGCAGTGGTTACAGCAGATCCCTTTTTTCATTGATTTATGGGATTATAGTCTCACACTGGCCAAATCTAGACAGGTGTCACTGTCTAGACTGGATAGCTCGTATAGTACATGAAAGACTGCCCTGTGTCCCTATGTTAATGTATTTTAGCTAAGGTTGTAAGTGCAGCAGAAAGGCTTGAGTCTTTTCAGTCAGTTCATGTGTTTGTCTGGTTCTGCTCTGAAAGGCTGCACTTAATAGAAGTGACTTCTCTAGAGTTTTGTTTTCTAGGAAATTGTAAGGAATTGCTGCCAGCCAACTAAATGTCATTCTCCTCGTGACTCACCACATTGCTGTTTAAATGCAGTGCAGGATTCAAGTTAGAGATCTTTCAAGGCACTTCCCATTCAACTGCATTGCCTGGTCCTACTCAAACTGACTAGTATTGGAGGGGGAAGTGCGTACCACTAAGTTATCTGTTCATAGTGACAGCTGCAGTAGTAGTTCAGGTACCATTCACTGAGCAGACTTGGCATCACTTACAAGGAAGTCTGAAGACCTTGACCCACTTTGTGCCTTTTTGAATTTCAAGGACTTAGTTATGCTGTAGCTTATTTGCCAGAAAATACATTTTTGTGTATTTCATAGAAAATTTTTGGTGCTATTGTTTTATACTGATGGTGAGTTTTCTTACCTACAGACCAACCAGCAGTACAGGTGGACGCGGCTCTCGTGGCATGACTACCACAAACAAGGGAAACAAGGCCTTGAAGGTAAATGACACAGAACTAAGTGTGAATAATTTTATATATTAACGAAACAACCAACACTAACTAACCCCATTCGCAGGTGAAGCGGGAGCCAGGGGAAAATGGCACCAGCCTGACAGATGACGAGCTGGTGACCATGTCGGTGCGGGAGCTGAACCAGCATCTACGGGGGCTGTCGAAGGAAGAAATCCTGCAGCTGAAACAGCGGCGGCGTACCCTGAAGAACCGGGGCTACGCTGCCAGCTGCCGGGTGAAGCGTGTCACCCAGAAAGAGGAGCTGGAGAAGCAAAAGGCTCAGCTGCAGCAGGAAGTGGACAAGCTGGCCACGGAGAATGCCAGCATGAAGGTGGAGCTGGATGCTCTGCGTTCAAAGTATGAGGCCCTGCAGAGCTTTGCCAGGACTGTGGCCCGTAACCCCGTCACCGCAGCCAGGGGACCTATGGCCTCCGTCATAGGGCCCCTCATCCCTGGTAAAGTAGCCGCCACCAGCGTCATCACCATCGTCAAATCCAAAACGGAGGCTAGGTCGTAGTAGCAGAAAGGGGCGGGAGGAAGATTTTCAAGACTTAACTAGTCAGTGCATTGTAACATGGCACAGGATTACCTGTGTAAGTTCTCAGTTTTACCCCTTGGCACTAACACTAACAATATGCTTCCCATTATCACTCTGAAAGTACAACTCAGCAGTCTGCACTCGTCAACAGACATGTTGTGCTTTAGGATGATGCAATCAAATTGTATATTTTAGGATATCAGTTGGTTATTAGTGAATGGTGAAATATTGGCAATACTGAAACATTTCATTTAAAAAGTGAACTGTAAATTCAACAAGGCAATATTGGGTGGAAAAAATGCAAAGTGGCATCAAATTCAGACTGTTAATAGCTTGTTGATTTTTGATGAGGTACTGTATATGATGTGTGTGTTTACTTTAAGACTGAGCTCTTAAGACTTTTCCGTCCTGAGAATTGGAATTTGTAGAGTCTCACAACTTGTCACACTTAGTGAAATAACAAAAAGGCTTACTCCTGGCCTATTACCCAACATAAACTGAAAAAAGAGCCAGCACATATCTCACTTAGAACCCTTTTGCTTGTTATTATGCACTGACTTAAATTAGGTAAAATAACAAATGGTCACAAACTTTTGGTGTGAATGCTACAGATGTCTTCAAAACAGCCTGACTAACCCAAAACTAGTAAATTAGTCCAATTTGTGATTTTGTTGGTCGTCTGTCAAGAATATAAGCATGAAATAATGCTCCCAAATCTAGCATTCATTTCTGTTTATGCATCTGTGACAGGCTTTAATGAACTTGTCATTATCAATATGACTGGTAGATGCAATAATATATGTATGCACTGAAAATACAAAGAGGTCTTGCATATTTATGGTTAAGTGGAAACGTTAAAAATGATCAGCAGTTCTTAATGATATTGTTCCAGAGCTGAGTGCCATTCCAATATGACAAGATTCTTCTACAATATCTGAAAATCTGAATGTTATTACAGAAATATCCTCATGTTTTGTGGGGACAGTGAAATCCACAAACATTTTGAAACATAATTTTTGCTCATAGAGAAAATATGTTCAAGTTGTTTTGTTTAAAAGATATATATTGCATTTTTTGTAATTACTTGTTGACAGGGCCGTCAGATATTTCCAAAAAAAAAAAAATCTTTACACAAGCTTTACTGTTTGAATTGTTAAGGTGTAGAAAACTTTGTCTAATGTTGGGTTCTTGATTTTTATTACTAGGTAGATTACCTTCCATTGTTTATAGAAATACAGAAAAAGAAAACTTAAAAAAAATCCTGTGACATCTTTTTTGCAATTGTACCGAAAGTGGCTTACTATTGAAGTCTGATAGCTTTTTCTAGTGACTAGGCGCGTACTGTGGGGTAGCGCGTGATGTGATGTGTAAGTGACAAGTTGGCAGTGTCGTTCACTGTATAGATGTCAATGCTGTGCTATTTAAAACAAATCTGTAGAGCTAAACTAGGTGGTGTAAACAAGGTCAATTGTCTTTGTGCGTATTGGCATCTGTGATATCCTCTGCTTCCTCGGTGTTAGTTACAAATCATATTGTCATTAAGAGTTTACCACATTGACCCATGTAAGACAGAATTGGGTGAAATGGCATTAGTGGACATGAATTGAAAGGCTTTCACCTGAAGCTTAAAGTGATACTGTCATCACAGAATCGGAATATTGGTTGCACCTGGTGCTGGATGCCCTCTGAATACATCCTCCGCAACCTGAAAGTAAACGACTTCATTAATGGAGAGATTTCATTATTGTATTCACTTCAGCCATGTAATTGGTCTGAGTGAGATGGCAGGAATAGAATGAATAGCCCCTCAAATTCAGCTTTTCACAGACTAAAAGAAATGTGAAGCTAACACATAGTTTTATAGTTTAGTTGTAGATGTTTTTTTCCCTCCAAATCTTAATGAGAAACCCTGCAGTTTCTCAAGACTATAACAATAAAATTGCATCAATGAACTTAAAGGATAACCGCCAAATGGCGCAGCATCGCTTGTGTATTGAATTTACCCACTGGTCTTCGGATTGTCAGATTAAAAGAGGTAGAGTTTGGCTGAGGGTTTGTATGCACTAAGCTCCTGCTTGTTTTGCTCAGGACAAAACAGGTCACTCTAAAAATGAACAAACCATTCTAGATGAGAAGCAGGGAAGCAGGGATGGCAGCTCTGTTCATTTTCTTTTTCTTTTCTTTTTATAATAAGCATGTCATAAAGGGCTTCAATCCACACTCAGAAAGAGACACAGCACGACCACGTAGAATTACAATCAACAGCAGCTGCCAGCAGCGCTCCTTCTGTGCCAAGTGTCGCATCACTCTCCTGGTCCTCTAAAAGGAATTTAACAGTGAAGCAGTTTTACACCTCAAGGTGAAAGTAGTTGTGTAATGACATTAACAGAATGCACTTCATCCAGATCTCACTCTCACTCCTGCTGGTCAGAACGTCTTATAGTGTCGGCAAGGTGTTAATCTACAGTCACTCTCAAAACTACGCCTCAGCAAAACTCCATGCCAGAGACCTGGGTGCTGGTTATACTGTCTGTGTGCAAGTATGCTATCCTCACTTTGTCAACATGCTTAGCTATCTACATTGACTGGTTAACTGTGGGAAAAATATATATCTGACTCTTGACATAGCCCAGTATTGATGTTGGCGTCCTTATTGCTGTGGCAGTCTTGTGGAGTGAATCTTTTTTCGTGTCAAGTGTCTTTAAGGTGTTCAAGTGGCACCGTTGACCAATCTCTCAATCTCTGCTAGAGATGACGACTCCCTCTTTCTCACACATACAGGTGTATAGTATGTAGCTACAGTAGGTATTAATGACCATTGTGAAAAAGTGACCCTTAATATGCAACTCAGTGGAAAGGTGTGAAAGAGTAGATGTAAGAGTAATCAATATTGTCAAAGTGACTATGGTCTGTTATTTAATAATCTTTGCTGTTTTGTAGTTTTTTTTTTTTTTTTTTGTAGATTTTTCTTTTTTGTAAAATGTGTTTTTTATTTTGCCCTCTGACTTGGCATCCCTAAATGGAATAGCAGTTGGCCCTTGTTTATAGTAGCTAACATGTTAAAACTGTAATAGTGTACAGTGTTTTTTAAAGGAATCATTTAACAGTTGCACTCAAGCCTTACTCCCTAATTACTCTGGTCTTAAATTAGCTGAATTGCAGATCCATAAATTGGACTTGGATATCTGAATGAAAGACATTGCTATAATATATACAGTATGTTCAGTTTCGTGCACTGAGTGAAATGGATGCTACAATAGATTCTGACACAAGGGCCACTTGCAATATCTTTTTTTTTTTTTCTTAAGTATGCCTGGGTGTGCGTTTGTGTGTGTGTGTTTGTATGAGTAAGGTTCCTCTGCTGCTACACCAGTCATTAATGCTCGTTGTTTGCTGTAGCACCATCCACAGCATTTCTGTTCTCATTTCGTGTTGAGTGTGTGTTTTGGAATTGATCTTAACACTGTAATTTGTTCTGCAGATTTAATTTTTAATTGGTTATGGCTTTTTTGTTTGTTTTTTGTTTTGTTTTTTTACAAGCAACATGTTAGAGAGGATAAATAACAGCACTTGTGTGGCAGTTGATTTTAATAGCTCTCAAGACATTGGCTTTTTTCATGAAATTATGCTTTGTAAACTGTTGACTGTGCAGGTTTTTTCCTCTTACTCCATGGAGTGGGTCTGTGTTTCAAAGTTATAAAAATCTGACTAAAGCGAGTAATACAAAGTTAATAATCTGTTTTGTTATTTTTCTGTATGGGTTGTAATAAAATATTGCAGTACTTTGTATGAAAACAGACAATAGTTAATTGTAACTATTTATAAATTAAATTATTGTACTTTTTGCAATCTGTAGATAAGTACTATGTATTCATATATACAGTAACAACTGTGGATTTAAACGTGATTCTCTGAGGTGTCTAAGTTATTGATGTATATATTGTATGTTTGTTGATACAGCTTACTTTATTTTCTATAAGACCAATAAAATGTTTTGAAAAAGGATTTTAAGCACTGCTGCTCTGTCTTTAGAGGCTTTTAAACACTGTTGAAATTGGGTTTTGTCATATTCTGTGGCGTCATTGACCCAGTTTGATACTTGTAAAAATAAACTGGCGGGGAAGGATTTTTGCCGTCCAGGGTGGGTTTTAGAAGACAGCGATCATTTAGATGGCACGATTTCTTTTTCTGTGATCCAAAAAAAGCTGTTGGGCGACCCACTTTGGCTAACCTCAGTGGACATATTTTTGGCCCGACACGAGTAAAACATTAGAGTCATGAAGGATGTCTAGGTGTGCTTGTCCTAGATTAGGAGGAGTAGTGAGTTAGTCATCTCTGCTCCCTGTGGGGCTCCTAAACCCCGTCTGTCTCAGCGCACCTCATCAAACATCACCCTCCTCAGCAGCGTTTCAACCCCAGCACATTCAAAACACATCTCATGAGAGAACATGCAGAGACAAAGAGACAGATGGCTGAAGACAAGCTACATCTTAACCACTCCATCCTGCAGGGCAAGTCTAAACCCCAGCGTCTCAGCACCATTGCAGCATGGTATTGTTCTTCCCCCCTCGCTTAAATGGAGGCGGCTCCTACAGGTCTGTGTGACCTGTGCCTTAAAACAGGCTCTTCTCCCTCCTCGGATGCCTGCCCCAGACAACCGGATGGCCTCTGAAGAGTTGATTAATTTGGCGGGTTGGGTTAAGGTGAGCTGGTGGGCAATCTAGGACAGCATTCTTCATCCTCACCCACTTCTGCAGCAGGTGCCTGCCCCAGTTCTGAGACCACAGCCTGCTCTACAATTAATGTTGCCATCCCCATCAGCAAGGCCGTTCATTTACCATGTCTGCCCTGCCAAAGCTTGGCATAGGCTTCCACTCTGCAAATGTCACCATGGCAGAGGACGTGCCTGCTTATCAGAGATACTGCACAGGGTGGGAGGTGTATTTCTTCCTGTTTGCATCAGCAATTATTTTGAATCACTTAAAGGGAGCAACAAAAAATATGATCCTCATCTAAAACACCGTGATTTTTTCAGTGCTATCCCAGCTGTGAGAAAAAGTCAATGTGTGATTCTCTCCAGATAAAAAGATCCCAAACAACTAAAGATACAAGACAACAGATCCCAGTGTATGCAACATTACAGCTTGTCAGGAGGTTATTGTACACTTGCTTAGCAATATATGGAACTGGGTTTCCCTCTGCTGGCACCTCAGTGTAAAGACTTTAACAGGGTTTTTCCACAAGATGACGCCACATTCTCTGAACAGAAGGATTCCCCCTGCAGTGCATGCCTTTCACCAAACAGCAGAGACATTAATTTCACCTCACATGTTGAAGTGTCATGTTGTGAAATATTGCCTAAAACAAAACGTGGGCCGTAGTTCTGTTTTCTTACTTTTAACTGGCAAGAAGTCACACATTATATTATTTTAGCCTAGGATCAATACAGATATGCTGTAAACGTCCAAGTTTATTAGAAACACTTAAACAATCTAAAGTAACAATAAGCTGTAGCAAATCTTTTCGTTTATATTGTTAAAATTAAACTGACACTGTGAGAGAGGGGTTAACTCATCTTTTGAGGGCATAGTTAGTTGTATTGGACTGCATTATATTCCAAGGCATCTAATAGGTGTGTTATATTCTGTCCCTCTCGTTTATTGGCTGTAAATGATGATGGACAAATCATTAGACACACCAGTCAGTACAACACACAACTAAATTACCTTACCAAAAAAATAAGTCAGAATAAAAGATATTTTCTTCTTGGATGTGATCTCAGTGGTCACCACAAATTTGCAATAATGTTTTAACAGATAATTGATAAGCCCATATTTTAATATACAATAAATCAATAATTTCAGATGGTGTAATATATTTTGGCCATGAACTTCTCTATGTTTATGAATCTGCTTACAGTCTTTATCTTACAATTTATCTTGTCTAAGCCTACGTCATCATCATCATCATCATCATTACAAATGTCATCCCAATCCTTAATATTATCATAGATACTTTTGAAAGGTAGAAAAGTACAGGTAAACGTACGAAGGAAGAAAAGCTCTTCAATACTCATACTTCAATACTTCAATACTTCAAATACTTCATAATTTATTATTTTGGTTATTATTAGGTGTGTTTAAATATTGTAAAGATAGAATTAAGCAGGGTGTACACGACCTTATCTCATCTTAATCCTTGATATTTTACAGGGAAAACTTGCAACAGATCGAGGTTAATGCACAGATAAGATAACGGGGCACGTCATCGAAGACGGCTCTGGCAAATATCCCGTTGGTTCTGTGGGAATCCAGATATTGTCACATGACAGTGGAAAACGCTGCTATTATGTAACGTTCACCGGCACTTCATCGTACGATTCAACCTCCGTCAACTCTACCATCATAAACACAGAGCTTCATGTTGGGGCTTTTCAAAATAAAATCCATGGACTACTACGATGTGTTGCATGCGGGTTAATGAAGAGGTCTCCCTTCCTTCGCGGTTCATCTGCTTTTTCAGCAGACTTGACGCATCGAGCGTCGTGCGTCGCTGCGTCGCCGGTAGAGGAGGCGTTGGCGCATCGCGCTACTATTGCTGCTGTTGCTGGTGGTGCTGGTCCTGCTGCTGCCGCTGCTGCTGCTGACACAGAAACCGGCTGTCCTGCACTGAAACGGGGGCACACAACCAAGACGTTCCGGTCACCATCTCATTTGGAGGGAGCCGCCTTGTCGTTAAAAGTTTCACTGTTAGAGATCACTCACCAGCTTGAAAATGATCAAGAACGGACATCACCACCACCAAGTGAACACAGCAGCTGGGAAAGACGCAGGGACGACCCCCGGCGCTGCAGCTTGCAGTCCCGAGAAGAGGAGGCGAAGAATCCGGGTGTGGTGCGATGGCTGGTGAGTGACTTAATCGGATGATTGATTGTGTGATGAAGATGCAACAATATCGTCTGTATCGTTTTCATCGAGAACGTTTTGAATGAGTGTGTCAGCCTGTCACATTCAGGACAGGCCTGCTGCAGGTTGCAGGGCTGCTCACAGGACTGCTACTTGATCAATATACACAAAACTTTAAATTGAATATTGTCTATGTATTACACCATGAGTGATTTAATGGCCTGACAGATAACCATTGTAATTACTTTTACTTTATATTATTACTGGGGCATCCTAGCCTCAAATTTCCCCCTCAGTAGACACATTATTACATAACAACATCAGAAGAGACTTATATTGATATTTGTTGCAGCAATTCATCAGAACTCATTGTCATGTAGAGCCCACTGACCATGGCCAGAATGACATTATTATAAGTGCTTTGGTAAATGAATGTATTTTAATGTAACCACTGACTTGCACTTCATGAAGGACTTTATGTTTAACTTTAAGTTACAGGTTACAAAATTGTATCAGCAGGGATTCGTTTTGCATATTCAACCTCCTCAAAGACCACAAAATGCATATTTTCAAAAAAAAACCACACAGGACACCATTGTCAAACAATGCATAAATATTCGATTTGACCACCAAATCACATAGTAATGTGAGCTTTATCATCCTCTTTACTTTGTAGTTGTATCTCTTTTGACAGTTTCCTGTAATAAATGGAAAAGAAAAAAATAATTCTTCTTTGAATTCGAATGAGTGGTTTCATATACTTGCTTGAAACTTGAACTTTATCAAAGTAATTATTAAATCAAAAGCTAAATCAATTTTATGATCCATGAAGGCTATACCTTGAGGCGCAACCAAAAAAAGCCTGCCACAAAGATGCTCAGTGTTCACTAACAATTTTTAAATATATAGTGATATCAAGGAGGCAGAGACAAATAAGTGTTAACTACTGGTAAATGTGTGCCACCATATCAGTTTTAAATATTCTGCAGTATTTCAGTCGCATAGAGAAGATGAATACTATCAGAGTAGTAAATAATTCTTCACTTTAACCCCAAAAACATATAAAATATTAAGTTAAATTACTTTTTTATAAAGAAGTTGGCTTTATATTAATATATATAAATCCAGGTTTTCTGTGCAAACTCCTACATGATCCCTTTTTCTGTCAGATGACAAAACATTTTTCTCCATCGTCCACCAGGATAAATGTGTAAAAACAGCATCTGTCATCTTCTCCCTTGTACCTCTTTTTGCAATAATGACAGTAAGAAAAATTAGAAACTACACAGGAGCCAATAAAAGCTATGTGAGCTCTTATACATTACACCTGTACCTCCACAAAATCCAGCTACTGTTAGGATGTTCAGTAGACATAAAGCCCATACATGCACAATGCATGTTCTTCCTATTGTTATATTATAATTACTATGATGCTATAATGAGTCCTCTGCAAACAAGGTGTCTTCTTTAAGCAGGATGTAATGGTATAAATAATAACTGTAGTGGTATTAGAGGAAGGTGCTCACTTAGTGTCGGGTGCTGCCTTAAATGCAACAAAGGTGATGGATGAAAGTGAACACTCAGCAGGAAAATTAGCACCTGTGTTCAGATCACAACAAAGGTCAAAAAGGTCAAAAAAGCTGTATTAGCTCTGTCCCTGCAACTTAATGTCTGATATCATATTTTTTAAAACATAATATCAATCACTGCAGTACGAAAGTTTGCAACCAAACTAGCAATCGATATGTCAAGGCAATAATCCAAGAGGTGAAAGTGGCTGAGTTCTGCTCGTTGTTCTTGTCATGTAATAACCTTGTAAAACTGGTTTTACAACTCTTTACATCTTTACATTCACTTGGTGACAGGAAAGCCTAATACCTTTAAACACACTGAACAGGGTTAATAGACTGATCTGGGAGGAGTTACACTTATTTCTTTAGATTAACTGGTGTACTGCTGTACAGTGTCATCTCAGACACAACTATGCTAATCTGTCAGCACTCTGATATTTCAGTCACCTCACCTTGGAACTTTTAAGAGCGTCCAATATGAAGCTGAGCTCCCTGCAGAGTATCAGTTACAGAACACTCCCTTGCTGCTGTCTGTCAGACAGAACATGGAAGACCAAAAAAATTACAGTAACTTTTAAAGAGGATTTGTCATGCAAATGTCAAATATACAATATTTCCCAATTTATCCATACTGATGTCATACAGAAGGCTTTGATTTTTTTTGAGATGCACTGACATCTCCAGTGCATAGATTTTTACGACAACTTCAAAACAATGGATGCAAATGGAATTTTGTTTGTGTTGCTCATGGTATTGAAACATGGCGTTTGACACTCGACAACGACCTGTCTTTCCAGAAACAATGTCCACAGAGCCACAGAAGTATTTTATGCTCAAGGAAGAGAATAATGGAAACTGTTGACAGTGAGGTCTTTGGCTTATCAAAAGCAAACAAAATGAAATTCTTTTACCCTCCACTGTATTGAGTTGCAATGGACTTGTCTGCAGCAGGTATCTCAAAAAAATTGAGTGAACGGACTAGAGCTGCGACAATAAAATGATTCGCTGGTGGATCAAAAATGAATCATCAACCTTTTTGATCATTGTTTAGTTGTTTGAGACAATTTTTCAAACAGAAAAGCCAAATATTCAACACTTCCTGCTTAGCAAATATGACGATATGATGCGTTTCATTGTCCTGTTTGATTACAACCTGAATACATTTGGGATTGACAATACTATGCATTTATTAAGCCTAAAACTAACCTGTTAAGATGCTAGACTGCCACCTCTCGGGGAAACACAAAGCCTTGGTGGACAGAGTCTGGCTCCATGGTGCAGCGGCAAAATAAATGTTTTGAATTTTTGTGTATGAAGGCCAGGATTATGGTGGCTTTCTCTAGTAGAATTCCTGCCATTTAGGTGTGGCTGCCTATCCATGGTTTAATGGCATGTTGCAGAATATTTGGGATGCCAGAATATTAACCGGTGGGGTGAGCACGCAAAGAGAGCCAATGTCAACAGGGCTCATGTCATTAACCCCTCTAACCCCTGCAGCCCACACCTGCTATAACCGCTGTAGCTTGTACAGCCGTGCTCGTCACTGAGCACATTGTTTCCTGAAGCCCTACTGGACATCGGCACGCTCTTGCTGACATCCAGCGTTGTCAGCAGTATGAGGGGGAAAATTCCAAGGAAAGAGCGCAGTCACTTCATCGGCTGAGCTATCTTTGACCCTGCCCCTTCTTCTCTGCACAAAGGAGCTTTCTGTTCTTATTTGTCGAGCTGAGAAGAGGTGACAGTGGTTAAAGATCAGCTGTCAGAGAAGCATCATCAAGGAAGCGGTTAAAGTCCACCTCCACTGTGTATCTGCAGAGGTGGTGTGTACATACTAGAAGACTAGAAACATTCTATTTACAGATAGAGTGAAGTAACGGAGTGCGGTTGATTCAGTCCAGGCTTCTCTGAGACTGTTGGTATCCTGAGAAGCAGCCACTGAATTTTTAATAGAGCAGCCACCAGCCTCTAATATTTTTCACACAGTTTATCAAGGTATTTTCATTTGGATAACTGCTCTCAAACAGTGTGTCATGGCATTCATTTCAAACTTGACCCAAATGTCACAATTATCTTTTTTGTGTTCCCTGTTGCCATCAGTGTTTATCTTTATTTCCTACATGGTTCTTATTATATTTTATCAGTGTGTACATATATGTCTGTCTAGTTTTGTTCTTGAGAAACTTAGGTGCTGTTTAGGTGTCCACTAACAGGCTGCACTAATTAATATTTCATCAACCCACAGTGATACTGTCATGAACCATCCCTGCTAAAAAATACAACAGGAATACAGTGACATGTTGGGCATCTAGCTAGTATAACACCCCAAAAGCAGCCTCTTTGGAATTATGTAACTCTCTCTGGGTCTCAGGGTTTTCTTCTCTTTTCATTCACCTCCAGATACTCCCCCCTTACTACATTCTTCTGGCCCTGCACTATCGTCTCAGAGAGCCTGCACACATGGATCCCATTTCAGCAGACTTGACAGCACAAGAGACACAGTAAAACTCTTGGCTTTCAGATGCGCTTCTTCGACAAAAAGCCTCTTTTTGTGGTTCACCTTTGTGCATTTTGACAAAGTAGTGGATATATCTGAATCACATAGACGATCCCTGCAGTCGAGTGCACTCCAGTGCAATCCAGGCTTTTTTTTTCAGTCAGGCTGTGTATAGCGACAATGCAGCAAGGCACAGATGCTGCCTCTTACTAGCATAGCTCAGGGCTGAAAACAACATGGGATTCTGTTACTGTTTTGGCCCTGTACATACTGTAGTTTTGGCAGTGCTCATCTGTTTTTTTATTGATTTGTGAGGATGCTATTCATAGTGTTGTTCTACATCTTACTCCTGGGAGTGCTGGTGTGTAATATAAGGCATTAAAGAGGACACTGATGCCAATTTTGGTGGGGTTTTTTTTTCAGTTTAGCATTTAGAAGTCATGTTGTCCTTATTGTGACTCTTCAACTTAAAACGCTGACACAGTATTTCTGTTGGTTATAGTAGCTACTGTCACTAAATTACTCTGTACAGTTACTCTGGCATCAGTTGCTAATAAACTCAATACATCTTCAGTGATACCTGCAATCACCTTTGTGCATATTAGATGTCAATATCATGTTCAAAGTGAAACTGAAAGAAAAATGATCACACTGATGTCAGCTGTTGGTAGAAATGATGGAAGGCTAATGCCCATCTGTTCTCTATTACTATGCTAGATTACCATGTTACAATCTCAGTCTCCAATCTGTGCTAATCTAATTATCCACAGATGGTATCATAGCCTGGGTGGAGAGAGGAGGGAGGGAAAAACACAATGCCGCATTGACTTTTTTATGTTGAGACTTTGATCAGATATCTAGCTGATCATATGATGTGTGTGGATTACATCGGTGGGGAACCCTGGGATCAAACTGTTAGTTTTGCACGGTTTAACCCATGCACTTAAAATCTATTAATCTCCTGCAGGCCAGGTAGTGATTGCTTTTCTTTTTTTTTTTTTTTTTTATGTCACAGATTACTTAAGTGCATTCAAGAACACACTCTGAGGAGTATTGAAGAGTGGCTGCCATTTCTAACTTTAAATTACACCATGCCACCCAATGTTCCGCTGTATCTTGCTATCATCTGGACTATAGCATGGTGTACTGGAGAAGAGTTGTGCACTTGTTTTCATTTTGATGTAACTTGTCTTTCTTAGCGTTTTTTTCCATACCAGCTATGACATGGTGCATTATGGACACTCCAATCAGCTGCGACAGCCAAGGCCATGGGAGATTACCCATCGTTGGAGTACATACAGACAGTAAGGCTCAGAGCCAATGACCCTTATAGCATAATCATTGTCCTTACCCACTGTATATCTCCAATGGAAACTCTCTCTTGGCTGCTTTACCAGGAATTTTCTGACTTTTTTCACACCCAGTCCTGATCTTACTAATGTGTGCCTTTACCACAAATTATCCTGCCTATACTGCTAAATTCTGGGGAAGTATGGCACCTATAGCCTTGTATATTTTCTCCAAGTCCCACCATTACCAGCCAGGCAACAGCTGAGTCCTGTACACTTAGAGAGGTTGTTGTGATAGTGGTGCAGCAACTCAGCGATTGTGCCTCACCCTCATGTAGCACACCGGGGCGTTCTGACATTGTGATAACCCAGAATGACTTCACAGTCAGGGCCGGCATGGATAACAAGCAACCTTGCCCTCTGCTGAAGCGATGATAAAGTATCTCAGTGACGAATGGAAATGCTGCATCTTCTACTAAACGTCATCTACTGCAGTATGTGATTCAGATGGAGATTTCTGTCTCTCCGTTCTCAGTCTACATTATTTCTATGTGTGACAACAGGATCGTTTGAGTGTTTTTTTTGTTTGTTTTTTTTTAAGGTGAGATTGCAAAAGCATAAGGGTCCCCAGTCTTCACTCAGGCGAAAGATACAAGATGGTGCGGGCCATAAAATGGGTGGATGAGGTCGTGGAAGGAGCGCCTTACGTCACCACCCTCGGGACCCTTGACAAGTACAACTGTGACTTCTGTGTGCACGGAGGTAAAGAATATCACCACATGATGTCTCTGTTTAGACACACAAATGGATTGATAGTCATAAACAATGCGATCAGCTCAGAGTTTGAAGCCAGATCACTGATTTTCAGTCTGTTATTGATGGATATAACATTGATTACTTGGTTTATGCAAGCAGTGTTTTGCGGATGCTGTCGTTTCAGATGATATAACACTAACAGTGGACGGTAAAGGATACATACGAGGAGTGAAGAAGTCAGGACGGTAAAGGTGAGCTTTTCTTTTGAAAGTGTACAGAAGATGATAAGTAACAGTCTGGATGGAACTGTCATTGTGTGCGGGTCTTTCATAAGATGTTTCACTATGAATCATATCCTTACAGGAGTGTAAGAGAACCCAGGGAGTGTCAACCACAGATCTGGTTGGCAGGATGTCTGCTGATGACCAAAGCACACCACAGCAACATTGTGAGTACAGCATTATTCTCTCGCAATGATTTCAGTTTCAACAGTACAAGCCTAATTCAATCCTTTGTTCTCTTTAGGATAAGTTCAGACTATCAAACAGCACAACAGACAACTTTGGAAAGGTAGGTACCAAATATATTTGATCATATATTAGTCAAAACCAAATCCTCAGCTTCTACAGACTCTTAGCAGGTATATGTTTTAAAAACCACAATTCTTGTCTCTAGCTTCTTCTCTCAAACTGTTTTGTCATTCAAGTCATCAAATTTGTATGTGGGCCAGATGTTAACCATTACATAAACAAAGGCTTTACTGTGGACCCACTTTATAATCAAGTAACAGGCTTCGCCAGTAAAACAGTGAATACCACTTCTGTTCCTGCTTGTGGAAACTAACTCAGAGTCAACATGCTGGGGTTTTAAAAAGCGTGAAAGCAGTAGAGGGTCTGTTCACAGCTGAGCATTTAAAGATTGGAAGCGTAATGCTTGTGAATTTGGAACAGGGCTGAATAAATGCACTGGGGATGTGTGGGACAACTTTGATTAACCAAAGGTGATATTACCACATACACCACTAGGTGGCGATGATGCAGCGCATGTGTTTATTCTAGCCTGAACTGCCAAAATTCTGCAGTGATACTGTATCTTATACCAAAGTGCATATGGGTCTTATATTCTGCACTATCAATTTGTACTCATTATGTCTGTTTCTGGATTATGGGGGTCGCATGGTCAGAAAGGGCATAGTCCCCTGGACGGGGGTGTCTCAGTTCCTGCAGACTTCAAGAAAGATCATCCAGTTGGCTTCAGGCCAGGAGCCTCAACCTGGAGACACCATCATCTATGTGGCAGGAAGCCTTTGACCTCTTCCGTATCTTTTTAATGACCACACAAGAAAATAAGTTGGATTTTTGTAAACATACTTTATAATCCAAATTACATGTGCAATTTCATGAATAAGTCCATGAATAATTCTGTGAACTGTTGCGCTCACCCTTGACTGGTCTCCTGTCAGACATTGGCCATGTTAGACTTCCTGGAAGCAGTGCATAAGCTTGCCGAAAAGCCATACATTTAGTGGGTTGCACTTTGATCAGGTGAGTGTCCTCTTTTCTCCACATGAGACTTTTACTGGCCTGCCTGAGTCCAGTGTTGTCATACCACTTCTACTTTGTTCATATTTTTCAGGAGGTGAATCGTTACAAAGGGAAAACTACCCCATCATGAATGTCCACGAGAGAACGCTTAGCGCCTGGCTTGTCGAGTTCGTTCTTCTTATTGCTCCTTCTCCATCAACATAGTGTACTAACATATACTGTCTATATTTCCATATAAAATTCATTTTTGCATGCTTTTTTTCACAGTATGTGTAAGAAGTGGTGATTGGTGCACCCTTTGCAGTCACGAAAGATTTACTGGACCATTTTAAGGTAAAGTATAGGCAAGCCATTTCCACTTTCACCACTTGGTTAATAAAGTTTCTCAACAGTCAAAAATGCATAAAACTTTAACATGGCTCTGTATCCACAGGTGGATCTTGTTGCCATGGAAAAACAGAAATATACCCTGGAAAGGATGGATCTGACCCTTATGCTGTAAGACTATAAACACTGACACATTATACGGAAATCTTTAGAAACACCTACAGTATGTGAAACAATGTACAATGCTTCACATTTTTAGATAATTCTTTTCTTCATACCCAGGAGCCCAGGAGGAAAGGAATCCTGCCGAACTGTTGACAGTGGGAACAGCCTCACCACAGACGCCATTGTTGCAAGAGGATAATCAAAAACAGGTATTATATCCAATGTGCAAAAGCGATATTTTATTAAGTTGAATAAATGGGATATAGTTGACTCGCTGCTAAGAAATGAATATTGTATTACATCGGACCTAGGGCTTACTATATGCTTTTTCTGATATTCTTTTGTTGTGATAAAGGTTACAGTTTTGAAGCAAGAAACGCGAAGAAAGGAGGCTAAAGAAATCGCTGTGATCCAGGCCATGAAGCGAA
>NW_019174424.1:3804303-3912892 GCF_002260705.1 Seriola dumerili | reverse complement strand
TTTTTTTTTATGTCACAGATTACTTAAGTGCATTCAAGAACACACTCTGAGGAGTATTGAAGAGTGGCTGCCATTTCTAACTTTAAATTACACCATGCCACCCAATGTTCCGCTGTATCTTGCTATCATCTGGACTATAGCATGGTGTACTGGAGAAGAGT
Organism: Seriola dumerili; assembly: GCF_002260705.1. NCBI lineage: Eukaryota > Metazoa > Chordata > Actinopteri > Carangiformes > Carangidae > Seriola > Seriola dumerili. The sequence goes on along the minus strand of NW_019174424.1, from coordinate 3,912,731 downwards.
TGTGCACCTTGTTTTCATTTTGATGTAACTTGTCTTTCTTACGTTTTTTTCCATACCAGCTATGACATGGTGCATTATGGACACTCCAATCAGCTGCGACAGGCCAAGGCCATGGGAGATTACCTCATCGTTGGAGTACATACAGACAGTAAGGCTCAGAGCCAATGACCCTTATAGCATAATCATTGTCCCTAGTACACCCACTGTATATCTCCAATGGAAACTCTCTCTTGGCTGCTTTACCAGGAATTTTCTGACTTTTTTCACACCCAGTCCTGATCTTACTAATGTGTGCCTTTACCACAAATTATCCTGCCTATACTTGCTAAATCTGGGGAAGTATGGCACCTATAGCCTTTGTATATTTTCTCCAGTCCCACCATTACCAGCCAGGCACCAGCTGAGTCCTGTACACTTAGAAGAGGTTGTTGTGATAGTGGTGCAGCAACTCAGCGATTGTGCCTCACCCTCATGTAGCACACCGGGGCGTTCTGACATTGTGATAACCCAGAATGACTTCACAGTCAGGGCCGGCATGGATAACAGCAACCTTGCCCTCTGCTGAAGCGATGATAAAGTATCTCAGTGACGAATGGCAATGCTGCATCTTTCTAAAACGTCATCTACTGCAGTATGTGATTCAGATGGAGATTTCTGTCTCTCCGTTCTCAGTCTACATTATTATCTATGTGTGACAACAGGATCGTTTGAGTGTTTTTTTGTTTGTTTTGTTTTTAAGGTGAGATTGCAAAGCATAAGGGTCCACCAGTCTTCACTCAGGCAGAAAGATACAAGATGGTGCGGGCCATAAAATGGGTGGATGAGGTCGTGGAAGGAGCGCCTTACGTCACCACCCTCGGGACCCTTGACAAGTACAACTGTGACTTCTGTGTGCACGGAGGTAAAGAATATCACCACATGATGTCTCTGTTTAGACACACAAATGGATTGATAGTCATAAACAATGCCGATCAGCTCAGAGTTTGAAGCCAGATCACTGATTTTCAGTCTGTTATTGATGGATATAACATTGATTACTTGGTTTATGCAAGCAGTGTTTTGCGGATGCTGTCGTTTCAGATGATATAACACTAACAGTGGACGGTAAGGATACATACGAGGAGGTGAAGAAGTCAGGACGGTACAGGTGAGCTTTCCTTTTGAAATGTACAGAAGATGATAGTAACAGTCTGGATGGAACTGTCATTGTGTGCGGGTCTTTCATAAGATGTTTCACTATGAATCATATCCTTACAGGGAGTGTAAGAGAACCCAGGGAGTGTCAACCACAGATCTGGTTGGCAGGATGCTGCTGATGACCAAAGCACACCACAGCAACATTGTGAGTACAGCATTATTCTCTCGCAATGATTTCAGTTCACAGTACAAGCCTAATTCAATCCTTTGTTCTCTTTAGGATAGTTCAGACTATCAACAGCACACAGACAACTTTGGAAAGGTAGGTACCAAATATATTTGATCATTTAGTCAAAACCAAATCCTCAGCTTCCTACCAGACTCTTAGCAGGTATATGTTTAAAACCACATTCTTGGCTCTCTAGCTTCTTCTCCCTCAACTGTTTTGTCATTCAAGTCATCAAATTTGCTATGTGGGCCAGATGTTAACCATTACTAAACAAAGGCCTTTACTGTGGACCCACTTTATAATCAAGTAACAGGCTTCGCCAGTAAACAGTGAATACCACTTCTGTTCCTGCTTGTGGAAACTAACTCAGAGTCAACATGCTGGGGTTTTAAAAAGCGTGAAAGCAGTAGAGGGTCTGTTCACAGCTGAGCATTTAAGATTGGAAGCGTAATGCTGTGAATTTGGCAAGGGCTGAATAAATGCACTGGGGATGTGTGGGACAACTTTGATTAACCAAAGGTGATATTACCACATACACCACTAGGTGGCGATGATGCAGCGCATGTGTTTATTCTAGCCTGAACTGCTCAAAATTCTGCAGTGATACTGTATCTATACCAAAGTGCATGGGTCTTATTTCTGCACTATCAATTTGTACTCATTATGTCTGTTTCTGGATTATGGGGGTCGCATGGTCAGAAGGGCCATAGTCCCTGGACGGGGGTGTCTCAGTTCCTGCAGACTTCACAGAAGATCATCCAGTTTGCTTCAGGCCAGGAGCCTCAACCTGGAGACACCATCATCTATGTGGCAGGAGCCTTTGACCTCTTCCGTATCTTTTTAATGACCACACAAGAAAATAAGTTGGATTTTTGTAAACATACTTTATAATCCAAATACATGTGCAATTTCATGAATAAAGTCCATGAATAATTCTGTGAACTGTTGCGCTCACCCTTGACTGGTCTCCTGTCAGACATTGGCCATGTAGACTTCCTGGAAGCAGTGCATAAGCTTGCCGAAAAGCCATACATTATAGTGGGGTTGCACTTTGATCAGGTGAGTGTCCTCTTTTCCTCCACATGAGACTTTTACTGCCTGCCTGAGTCCAGTGTTGTCATACACTTCTACTTTGTTCATATTTTTCAGGAGGTGAATCGTTACAAAGGGAAAAACTACCCCATCATGAATGTCCACGAGAGAACGCTTAGCGTCCTGGCTTGTCGAGTTCGTTCTTCTTATTGCTCCTTCTCCATCAACATAGTGTACTACATATACTGTCTATATTTCACATATAAAATTCATTTTTGCATGCTTTTTTTCACAGTATGTGTCAGAAGTGGTGATTGGTGCACCCTTTGCAGTCACGAAAGATTTACTGGACCATTTTAAGGTAAGTATAGGCAAGCCATTTCACTTTCACCACTTGGTTATAAAGTTCTCAACAGTCAAAAATGCATAAAACTTTAACATGGCTCTGTATCCACAGGTGGATCTTGTTTGCCATGGAAAAACAGAAATATACCCTGGAAAGGATGGATCTGACCCTTATGCTGTAAGACTATAAACACTGACACATTATACGGAAATCTTTAGAAACACCTACAGTATGTGAAACAATGTACAATGCTTCACATTTTTAGATAATTCTTTTCTTCATACCCAGGAGCCCAGGAGGAAAGGAATCCTGCGCACTGTTGACAGTGGGAACAGCCTCACCACAGACGCCATTGTGCAGAGGATAATCAAAAACAGGTATTATATCCAATGTGCAAAGCGATATTTTATTAAGTTGAAATAAATGGGATATAGTTGACTCGCTGCTAAGAATGAATATGTATTACATCGGACCTAGGGCTTACTATATGCTTTTTCTGATATTCTTTGTGTGATAAAGGTTACAGTTTGAAGCAAGAAACCAGAAGAAGGAGGCTAAAGAAATCGCTGTGATCCAGGCCATGAAGCGACAAGAGGAGGAAAAGACTAAAGAAAGAGCCCAGGCTGTGCTGTAGGAAGGCCGCACAAAGGCACCATCAACTAAGTGTCATAACACCGACAAGCTCACTTAATCTTATTTCATGTACAGTTAATTCAACCCTTTTATAAATGTTATGACACCCTCCACACACAATCTGGGCTAATAACAGCAGTCTTCACAGCAGCCCGTTTGTAGCCAGTCTGCTGTGGGATCATCAGGTATACAATTTGTGTGTGTGTGTGTGTGCGTGCGTGCGTGCGTGCGTGTGTGTGTGCGGGGGGGTCCTCTGTGTATTAATATATTCTGCATATGCAACTACATGTTCATGTCAGTCAAAAAAATCAGACATACAGATATGTAACTATTGAGTTTTGGACAAAACAATTGAAAAGTTAGAACAAGGAAGATATCACGTCTTCTTCAACTGTCTGTTTTATGTCTGGATATTTTTAATTCCTCGAGTACTTTTATTTTTTTGATTTAAAAAATATTAAATTTTTAAATATTAAATCATGGGATTTGGGCATAGAAGGAGCAAGTGTGGGTGGGGACCTGAGATGCTGGTCAGACATTGAACTATAGCAAGAAAGAGATTTGATTTGTTATTTCCATGGGGCTGTTGCTGCTTTCTGCCCATCGATGGGCTTAGCCCCACAACTGATCTATCTTTGTATATACTGTATGTACTGTATGTATGTATTATAAAGTGATTACAGGCTCTCTGGAGGATTAGGGGAAAAATTTTCCCTCTTTCTCTGGTTTAAACTTGGGTTGCTTGGAAGTGAGAAGATGGACTCTTTTGGGACCTCATGTACAGCCTATACCAGATCCTGCTCCAGACTGCACTGACTTCTCAGAAATCATCAGAACTGTTCTGTTTGTATTATTAGAGCAGGTTTTTAACTCAAAAATGCACACTGTTGAGACCTGCATGCCTGGCCTTTTGAGTGCATTTTTTTTTTTTTTTTAAACCAACACTCCTTTGATTTATCCTAATATAGAGAACACTACAGAGTTTTAACAGACTGCTTTTAACCTTTAGTTTTCATAGTATAATGAGGGAACAATGACAGATGCTCAGTGTTGTAAACTTGACCATAAAATAGACCTCTTACTGTCATTTTTGAGCCCTGAACAATTTAACCTCTGTCTCTCTATCAAATGGGATTAAATAATATATTTTTTGTAGATGTATATTTTACTCACCTCCTCTCCATTAACTACTGTATAGATTCATATTGTTTAAAAAGCATAATAATATATCTGTATGTCAAGTTGGAATATATTCAGTGTAGGCTAATCTATATGTTATTGACAACTCCTGGTTGACAAATACTGTAGAAACTGATGGGACTACAGTATATTATTGCTGACAATAATAAGAATTTAATCTGAAAAGCTGCTTGTCGTCTTGTTTTCACTAAAACAGAAAATGTGTGGGTGTGGTAGGATTGGTCTGTCTAATTTATTTCCTCAGTTTCCTCAGCGATCACATTATGAAAGGTAAATTTATGTTTTGGACTCAGAAATGATCCTTTGATCAGCAAAGATTATCATAATTTTGCAACATCTGACTCACACAGAGTTCGTTAAATGTCAAGCCAGATTATTTTAGTAGCAGACTGGTACCCAGCAAAGTTCTGTAAGCTTTTATCATAGAGGAAAGGTTAATAGGCTATATATTATGACCTAATGTTTAAACTGGAAGTATGAATTTACTTGACTCTTACAATAAATATGTAAGTGACCTTAGGCTAATGTTTGCCAGTGCAGTGAATAAACAAATAATGGATAATTCATGGTCAAATTCACCAATTAGAGCTCATGCTGTGCTTTAAGAGGCATTTGAAAAGTCATTTAGTCATTATGAATTTTTGGCAGCACATACAGTGTGTCAAACAGGCAGTGGTGGGACAACTTTTGAAATTTCTTTACACAAAAGTGATACAGTAAATACCACAATAGAACATTACTCAACAAGTAAAAGCCCTGTATTAAGTAAAAGCAAACACTTGCAGTATTACCTGCAAGTATCAAAAGTAAAAGTGCCAATTATACAAAATGACTCCAGTCAGAATTACATTTCTTTTATATTTTTGGAATATTAACACTGATTCATTACCATATACATGTAAGCAACAATTCATTGCTATCAGTGTAGCGCTAACTACAACTTTTTACAATGTTGGGGCTGATGTGGGCTACAAAATTGATTTGAAAAGTAACTATGTAGTGGAGTACAAAGTACATTTCTCTCTGAAATTTAGTGGAGTAGTTAGTATAAAATGGAAAGTATTTCAAAATTGTACAGTACTTTGACTAAATGCAGTTAGTTTCATTCAACCACGGAAAGCAGCTGACTGGTGGTACTCCCATTCCAAATTTACTTCATGGGAAAAGCTAGTTTTTGTAATTATTCATCTTAATGATACAACTGCATATGTTAGGTTTTCTCATATATCTTTCGATGTCAACACACTTGTGAAGTATTATTGGACGTTAATTTTGAAGGAAAAGTGTTTTTGAGTCTATTTTTTCCAGGCTGACGTGAAAGCATCTCTGCTTGGTGCACACGTGTCTCTAATTTAAACCTGATTAGCTTCTCTCCTCGGTTTTCTTGCTAACACTGAGAAAAACACCTCTGCGGATTTGTTAGCAGTTTTGGCTGTAAATCAAACGACACGCCGGTGTGCAGAACAAAAGCGATGATGTTTTGTTGTCTAAATATCTTGCCAACCCCTCTGCAGGTAGTAGCTTCATTCATTACATTGTTAAATTCATTCACAACTCCTCAGAAACCAGTTGTTTACATACTGGATATTCTTATGGGAGAAAACATGCAGGCTATATTGGCTACCAAGCTAATTCTGTATGGCAGAATTAAAGAGAAAAGGGCATAAGGATATAATGAAGGGCATGATGTTTTTAAGTAAGTTTTCAGTGCCAAAACTTTTTTATTTTGAACGTCTTCCTCAAACACATCCTATACCATATATAAAGTTATATTATTTGCCATATACTAAAGGGAAAAATTAGCAAATATTAGCTTAATATTGTAGTTAGTGAGAACCCAAAGTTTCCTAGTTGCATGTGAAAACTAAATTCTTCCTTAGATCTGCATGGGAATGTGCCTTCACCAGGATGTTACAGAGGAGGGCAAAAAGGCTAAACTCCAGAGCTCTAAAATAGAACAAGACCTTTGTGAACATGCAAGGACAGAGATGAATGTGGTGAAAATCCTTATGCTTGGTAAGTTAAAGGCATTTATGGATCATCATGTTGGCCTATGGTACTGACACTTTTTTTTAAGTGAAAGGCTTCCTCTGATTTGTGCAACAGGAGCTGCAGAGAGTGGAAAGAGTACTCTGATCAAACAGATAAAGATAATGCACAGTCACGGCTTCTCCAAGCAAGAGTTGATCAGTTTTAAGGTACTAGATAGTTGTGAAACAAATGGATCATGTTTATTTATATTCACCCTAAAATATTGAAGTTATCTGAATCAAAAACAACATTCAGCATCACTGATAACACATCTTCTGTGTGAAAAAATGTTGACTGTCATTCCCCTCGCAGCATGCTGTATTAGACAACCTCCTGACCTCTATGAAGTTTGTTCTTCGGGGAATGGGGATGCTGAGGATAAACCTTGCTAACAAGAGGAACAAGGTGAGGAGATGATACAATAAGGTTTTATCAAATCATCATACATTTCATTGTAAAAAAGTTCCATCTTGGTGGTCCACTTTTCCTTGCAAACCCTATTTGTCCCAGTAGATGTCAGTGTGAAACTGTAGAAATATGCAGGTTGTCCTGTTTGACAGAATCTTTGTCCCATTCAGATGCACGCCCGCTCTATCTTGTCCTGCAGTCAGTGTTTGGGGGACGATCAGGAGCTGCTTCCTTTCGTGGCTCACGCTTTCTATGCGCTTTGGGCCGACCAAGGGGTGCGAGCAGCCGCAGCCAAAGGTTACGAGTTTGAGCTGAACGACTCTGCACTCTAGTGAGTAGAATGACCTTAAGTGATCTACACTGCACAACACCTCCCGATTATGACTGACGGTGGAAATGTCAAAGGAAATTGCCCAGTAAGAAGCATGTCGTCACATTTCGTCAATACAGAGCAACAGTAACAAGTGCTGAGAATAACTCATCTTCAGGAAATGATTCCTGTGACATTTGTGGAATGGGAGGCTTAATTGGGACCAAATTTAAAAAGCACTGTTTACAGTCATACAGGAAGACGGGGAATTGAGGTGGAGCACATGAAACAGACATGATTAAAGAGTCAGTTATCTTGTCTAACAAGTCAAACAACATCATATCTGTGAAGCTGCAGGTTGGGGGGTGGACTTAAGGTAGGTTTTGTTGAATCTGTACAGTACATTTCTTTGCAAATTATGTCATTAAATTATGGAACAGAAGTTATTAAAATACAGCCAGTGTTTTACCCCCTTGTCTGCATGTGGGACATTTTTATATTTATGTGGGTAGAACAGGTTTTTCCAATTGCTGCCCTTTGGCCATGCAGTTATGCCCTTTTTAGTTGTTCACAAAAAAGCAGCCTGCACAATGTCATGAAATCCTAACTCAGTACTCTGCATAGATCATTTTTGAGTGTGTTGCATCACCAGCTGAAGGAGAGGATTCTTGACTGAAGAGTGGAATACATTTTGTTAAATGGCATTATTGCTTGGGCTCCTAGTTTCATGCCAGCTATGATGTGTGATTATTATTATTTTTTAAATCAACCCCTAACAAGTGTTATACTTGTTGACACAGCTACTAGTGATATAATATCGTGTATTTCTGGTGATTGTTTGATATTCTTGTGGGCAAAAAAACAGAAGTCATGATTGTAAATGCAAATCTGCTTCTAAATTATCCAAGTTAAAACCATAATCATTTTTAAATAAAACAATTTTAAAGCATTTTTTACTTGAGTCAAATAAATATGTGCCCCCCGTTTATACTGTACTGTACATCTGTGAGTTGCCGTACCTCCCCTTGAAAGTGACTATCAGACCTATTTAAAAGTGCTAATCATCTTCAGCTACTGCTAATTTCATAACCCACTTGCTTAGCTCATTAAGTTGCCTTCAGTGTTTGTCATTTAACCACTGCCTTAACCGCTGGTGTATCACTTAATAACAACACAAAATGGTGTATTGTGACCACTTTTGCAGCCATTGCATAAAGACTTTAAAATGAAGGTGAATGTGAGATTTTTCAGTAGTTCCTTAAAAAACTAAATGTAATGAGTAGAAGTCCTTATCTCAGAGACAACAGGGAGGAGGTCTGCCAAGTTAAAACGTACTCCAGCTGGCCAGACAGAGAAAGATGAAGATGTGACAGCTTCATTATCGAAACTCAATAAGGTTGGGAGCTGGAGGATGACATGAAACTCAACTAGCTCTCTTTCAGTGTTCTCACTCTACTGGACCCCACATTGATTTTTCCCTCCAGGAATATTGGATTAGACTGTGTCGTGACACACTTGACTTCCCCAGGACCTGAAGGCACCTTGATGTGTGAAATGACTTCTTGGACATTAGCTTTGGCATGAACTGAGCTGTTATTATTGCTAAAAAGAAATTTGCAATTACAGGAAGTTGGCTATTGATGTAAGCTGTGTGTTTTAGAAATCCATTCTAATCAGCCCTCGCTTCATTAACTTGAACCCACTGCTGAGAGATGGAAGATTCTGAAAATGGAAATCAGCTGGTAGAATTGCGTAGAAATGCTTTGTCCAGAGATGTATTTTTGTGTTTTTTGAAATGAATGTTGAAGTATGTTTGAGATAAAATATTCATAACAGAGACAATGCAAGGCAGCCCATATAAATTTTGTGTTCAGAGCCAGAACTGAATGAATACAGGTCATTAAAACGAGAAATTACACACTTGGGGCCAATTTCACGAAGGGACTTCAGATTGGTATGTGTAAGACCAGCCTTAGTCTTTATTTTTGTGAAACTGTCTGACTTATTCTGAGCCTGAAAAGTTTGCCACCCCACTTCCAGGCTAACTTAGAACAAAGATCCATGTAATCCATAATTTGTGGTTTGTCAACATTTTTGTGGAGTGCGTGATGAGAAAGGAAAGAGTTTCTAGATCTGTTGGAAAATGTCCACACTGCTGTATATTTCCGTCAGTTCTGTTTGTTCAAGTAAACTACTGTGCCTCACTGAAGAGTTAGCAGAATTACAGAGCTCTGCTTCACTATCTCAGCTCTGCTACAGTTCTGCACTTCTCTGAGATTTTATGCCACTGGAAGTATTTTGTATTTTTTTTAACTTTTTATAGAATTTCCCAGCAAAATACTTTATCTTTTTAATCACTGAATTCTTTCAAAAGACAAATGTTTTCTGCTGGATTGAAGGCAGATGGGTGGTTTGATGTGGCTGCTTAGTCTGCCATGTTTTTTAGTTTGAAAAAAGATATTTAGTTTACCCATTATTTATTGCAAATTAGTCCAACATAAAATGGTCAATAAGTAGCATAGGCTTTGTGCAGAATATGAATGTTGACGTCTCTCTGAAGTCTAACTATTATATCGAAGTCTCTTCATGAAACCAGCCCCAGGACATGTCGTACTGTGGAATAGCTGACTTGGCCGATATTTTCACATTCATATTTTAACAATATGAAATCACTGTTGAAAACTTAGTGTGCTTCTACAGTATGACTCATACAGATGTGTAGCCAGGTTAAAAAAATATTCTCTTCACGCTGCTTTGTGCCTTGCTATGTTTGCATCTGGTGTAGCTGTAGTGTTGCAGCAGGTGTTGGTGCTTTTGACTGTAGCTTCTCTGTGCTCGATATTCTATTAGCCCCAATTGTTTGCGGAGTCTGTTCAATGTCCCTCTTAATTGTAAATAGGACTTCAAAAACCTGACACATTATTCTATGCAGTTCATAGTGCAAAATAGTTCAATGTAATGATTGTAACATTAATATCTATAGGCTAAATAATTACAAACGCCACTCAGTTTAACGCAAAACAATTCAGCACCATAGACCACAGCCTCTAGAATGTTGAAAGTTGAATGAGCATCTCTCTAAATCTGTTTCAACAGAAATGTAACATCTTACCCTTCATAGTGGTAGGATGTGTTGCAAGGCTGAAGATGTAGAATGCATTTGGTTTAGCTTTGGTTTAGCCTAATAAAATGGCAAATACTTTGTAGCTGAATAATTCCCTGAATGATACAGAAACATGGTTGTGTAACTGAACAGAGCTTTTCTTTAATTTCAGTGAACCGTATCATATACTCTAAAACATGTCATAACTTCCCTTTTTAATAGGCCTAAAAATTGGTTGTCTTTGCCTAACATGGGTAAGAACTATGAAGACTGAAATAAAATCTGAGACAAAAGCAGAATTGGGATGGGATGTATGTCTAATTTACCTCTAAATTCCATATTTACCTCTTGAAATGTTAGTCTCATCAGTTAGTGAGTTTTCTTGTCTCTGCCCACCTCTCCAGTTTCTTTGAGAACATGAGTCGAATCCTCGCTCCCAACTACGTCCCCACTGAGACAGATGTTCTGAGAGTCAGAGTGAGGACCTGTGGAATCATTGAGACGCAGTTTCAAGTTAATGAAACAATCTTTCGGTAAGATTTATTAAACTAAATCCAACTGTGGCTTGCAACATTATACACTGCTGTGTACATAATATAAACCTGCACTGGCAATGCCAACCTAATGCTTTATATACGTTCATAAGGGTAAAGGCTTTAATGATTCACATGGAGCGCACTGAAAGTTGCTTGAAAAAAAAATCATGATTTCCATTTACTGTTAGAGGGATGATTTCATTCCTAAATATGCACTAATATTAAAACAATATTTCACCTTCCTGTACTTTCAAGGGGCAATTGAACTGTTTGTGTCCTTCAGTCAAGCTTTTGATGTATTATGACATGATGAAGTGTTGGTCTCGCATTATAATCCCTTGAAACACCTCACCAATTCAATGAACAAATCTTGATTATAACCTGGATATTAAAATCTGAAAGCAACATGGAATGCAACCAGAAGGATATAGACTTCCCCACACAAACACACACACACAGCAGTATGTACAAATACAGACAATAACTAAAACAAAATCATGCAAGAAATGGACCAGGCTATATATTGTGTACAAATGAATGCTAAATTTATTATGTACCCGTAGATACAGAAGATGCTTCATAATGTAACGACTAAGTTGTTGGTTGTTAGCAGACAAACAAAACCTATGGTCCAGTAAGGACTTTTGGATTTTAATTTATTTTCCATCATAGTTACCATTCATGGAGTTGTCATACACACTTACACATGTGGCTGTCTGAGGAAGCAGTGAGGCTCTGGAGACTAGGCCTCACCACCAACTCTTCAATGGTCCCTGATGAAAGCTGAACCCCTTTAAGCTGAGGGAGGCAGCTGCCTGGGCATGACTCAGACATGAAATATTGATGGCTTCACTCCGCCTGGTTATTCCAGGAATAAAATGTGGAGGAAGCATAGCAATGAAACATTGAAACCCCTCCTCCCTTCCCCCTTTCAACTTATGTTTTCAAAGTACGCAACCATTCATAATGCTACCTGCGCCCAGTCCCTAGATACCAAAGATAACATACCGACTTCATGAATATTGCATACTGTAGCATTCTCATGGTTAGAATTACAACAGAATGCTTTACTTTGTGAAATGTTAAATTTTACAGCATCTTTTCAGGATATGTGCAGGTTATAAAAAGCATTAAATTCGGCTCCCTCAACAAAAGGCCTTAGAATGTATTAAAGTCTTAAATTTCATTTGCAAAGTTCTTGAATATTTTTAACAGTAACATAAGTTAAAAATTTTATTTTATTTTTTTTTATGTGGCTGCGGGACACATACACCAATAAACCAACAGAGGGAGTGGTGCGACAGTCGATTGTGTGCACAGACTATTAAATTATTTTTTGTAGAGTTTCGGTCAGTGCCATCAAACCAGAAACTGTTACTATCTACAAAGATCATTGACTCAAATGACAAGACAAACTTTTTTTTTTTATTGGTTAGTCCATCCATCAATTTCTACCACTTATTTGGGTCCAGGTCACATTAATGAATCCATCTGGGAAGTACTGACAAAATGATTTGTCAATAAAATCATGTACTCAATAAATAATTGTAGGTCATACTGTCCCAACATCATTCTTTCAGTTATGACCATGAAAAAGTCATTAGATTATATGTAGTGGTATCACGCAATCTCCCTGTGAAAGTTGTGATGCTCCCTGCAGTAGTTTATTTCTTGTCTGTTTATTGTTCAGATTATATAGCCTTGCCCTCTATCTCCATATTAATAAATTGTGGGCTTCAGATGTTTTGTTGAAAACTTGCATAACACAATTCTGATAAACATATCTGGAACTGCTTCGGAGCGAGTCAGTCTCACCTCTTGGGCAAATTCCACCAAATGCCTAAATTCAAGCATGTTATTTCCTCAGGTCTTACAAGTTGTATCATTTTATAGCTGTGATCCTGCTCCTTGACTAAAACTCCAAAACCTTCTTGCGGTCATGAGCAAATTAGTTTTTTCTCTGCAGCACAGAAACTATAGCTGTCAAATACCATGGTTATCACTTATTGTCCCCCAGCTTGTTAAAACTGACTCTTGACCTGGGGGATAAATGCTTTATTGCCTCTGACATGACTGGTGCAATCATGCACCTGGAGACTGTCTGGCCCAAATGGGAACTCATTACCTGTGTCACCAAGACCCCCAGCTTCACTTAGTGCCAGATTGTATTTTGAAATAGATTACCCCAATATTTGAAAGAGTAAGACAGTTGAGGTTTTTTTTTTTTTTTTTTTTTTTTTTTTTTTTTTTTTTTTCCAGAAGTTGGTTTAAATGGTAGTTAAACTTTTCCCCCAGGCTGGTGGTATCAGTAAAGTTATTTATGAAATATATTTTGAATGATTTTATATTGGTAATTCATATATAACATTTTACTTAAACAATATGTTAAGTCATGTTACTCAGTTTCTGCGACTTGATATAAAATTATAAAAGGGACAGTTTTGTGCTGTTGAGCTCTCCAGTGGAAGTACATCTTTATAGATTGATTAGTGATTTACAGGATGGAACATGGAGAAAATCATGCCCATGTTTTGCATATTGACAGGTTATATGATGTCGGGGGCCAGCGGAGTGAGAGGAGGAAGTGGCTCAATTGCTTTGACTGTATGCAGGTCGTGTTGTTTGTCGTGGCCCTCAGCAGCTATGATATGACACTGATGGAGGACCCCTTAGTGGTATGAAAAAGACTAATCGACTAGTAATCACATACAGTAAACAAGTGTAATGCTATATTTCTGTCCTTACTTGGCAGAATTGACACCTAGTTTTGCTGAACTTGGAGAAAAGTGAATCTATATTAATCTATTTTCATGTTTTCCTCATAGAATCGTCTGCAGGAAAGTCTTGAACTTTTTACATCAGTCTGCACCAACACGGTCTTTAACAGTACCTCACTGGTAAGTTTATGTGCACTTATTTAACTGGCTTTCTTAAAGATGAGAATACAATAAGGTATAACTTAGTGTTTCATTTTTATGGCATCTGCTTGTATGATATGCATAGTCTGCCTGCCATGTCTGTTTCAAGCTCATCTAAAGGTGTGGGAGGTGAATACAGCTCTGAGTGGCTTTTTGGTAATCATTCATGGTCTAATTAAAGTGTAGGGCAGGTGATTTCTGTTTAATAAGTTGGCAGTTTAACACTCGGTGTAATTAGATTGTTTGTTTGATTTCTTTCATGCTGAGAATATGTGGGACTGCTGATAATGGGCATGAATGACTCACTTGTTGGCCAGTAGCATTTACCGTATATCTGCACTTGATTAACTTGAGGCGTTTAGGGGCAAGGGTTATCTTATGGCCATTTTTAAAATGTTTGTTTTAAATGCTGGCTAGCCAGTTGCTTTTATATTTAAGTACGGAGAGATTCTATAGAGTTGGTATGCTATGGCAATATGCAAAAGCGTAATAAAAGAAGCCACAATAAGTCAATAATAAAAATGGGAAGATCAACAGATTTTTCCTCCTTTTTATGTTACCTGAACAGTACTAAGTGATATTACTTTTGTTTTTGTATGGTTACATGATTCATTTTCTGTAAATCCTTAGAAAAAGGTATGAAGTCATTATGGGGCTTTAAAATCTTTTTTTTTTTAATACAATAATGCTGACCCCACCTTTCAGTGCTTTAGTGCCAGTAGTTTCTGTTTTTATGGACTGAACCATGAATAATCTCATACACATACTGTGTATGTGTGTGCTTTGGCTCTGGAGTTGTGCATTTCTTGTTGATGGCCTGCTGCAGAGATGAATGCTCACTGTATTTTGTCCTGTGTCAACAGAGAGGTGTACATATCTTTTACAAAGGATGTTAGGATGCTCTTGAGGTAGCTCTGTTGGACCAGGCTGGTTGACTTTTAATATTTAACTTTTTGTACAGCAGTATAAAGGTACCATTTTAGTTGTAGGATTATTTCTTTCTTTCAAACTAAAATGAATAATGTTTTTGAGATGTGAGTAACTGCTTTGTAAAATCTGACAGCTGGTGTGAAATGATGGTGGGCCTCAGTGAGATGGAATCATTTACAAAGTTTTGTGTGTTTTCACACTTTTTTTTTTTTTTTTTTTTTTTTTTTTTTTAAACTAATGAGTCAAACTGAAAAATCAACACTGAAAGACTTCAACCACCTTTCTGGTGCCATCTCTTTCCTACAGATTCTGTTCATGAACAAAACTGACCTTTTTCGAGAGAAGATCCTTCATTCTGGACGACACCTGAGATTTTACCTTCCTAGTTATACAGGTACACTGCAAAGAAATGTTTTGTCCATTAAATTGTCTGGTGTAAATGTTTGTTTAGGTACAGTTTTTTTCTTACTTTTTCTAACCCTGTTTTTAGGCTCACTCATGAAGTTTCTATGCGAATCGGAGTATGGCATACTTCTGTATTTTGTTTTTTAGGAAAGGGAAACTTTCACAGTATGTGTAATGATGTGCTAAGGCACGGTGTCCTAGCTCTGGCTCAACTACTTCTCAAGAGATTACACTCGGCTTGGACGTATTTGTTTAGGATCTTGAATTCCTCATGGAATTGTTTGTGTTTCTCTTTTATTGTTTTGTTGGATGGCTCATTGTATCCTCCCTGTCCGCTGGGTAATCAGAATTCCTTCTGGCCAGAGTCAGTACAGTCATCACTGTATCACTCATTCTGGACAGAGCATGTTCATACATATTTCACACTCATCACAGTAACTGAGAAGCAAACATTTGATGTCTGTGCATCATGTTTTTATTTGTGTATTTGCAGATTGAGAAGGTAAATTAATGTACAGACAGATTGTCACGCAAACCTGATGCCTTATTTTATCTATATTTCATGACTTGGACTCATTGGACTCTTAAAAACGACTCTTTACTGAACTCAATTAGATTTCTCTAGATGTGTCATTTTCTTTCTTCATCCCAATCCAGGAGCAGATGGTGATGTGAATGCTGCAGCCCACCACATCACTACCATGTTTTCATCATGTAACAGTAGTCCTGACAAGACCATATACCACCATTTCACCACGGCTACAGACACCACCAACATACAGGTGGTCTTCCACATGGTCATAGATCAGATTATCAAGGAGAACCTAGCTGCTGTTCAGCTGCTGTAAAGGTTTTCTGAACACTGTGTTTTTAGTCATTTCGCAGCACTGGACTTTAAATTTCATCACAGCTGATCTGTGAGTAAATGTTTTACCTTTTTAAGTTATTTAAGTGGCTAATAAGGTTAAGATTATTTTCTTTAAGCTGCACAGTCTTTTATTTTAAAACATTTTAAAATAAAATATTTATTGATGAGCGTGCTTGGACATTTTAATGCAGTTTAATTGAATCATGAGCTGTTGCATGTTAAATGCAATTTAGGAAAAGTACACCAATTTTTAGTCAGTGTGTTCCTTTTTCCAGTCTTTTTGGACAAATTTACACCCTCTAAATAACCAATAACCAAACTATTAATCTCTGTGGAAAATTAAATTGTCTTTATGGCAAATACATACCTTCTAGAAATAGTGCAGCAAGTGATTTATCTCCAGTGTTGATATGAAGAAAAACATACACTGTAATACATTCTGTATCCAGTAATTTCAGCATGGGCTGCAACATGATCCATTTATTAATGAAAACTCAGATCAAATATATATACATTAATACATTACTTTTACAGCTTAGATTTCCGACAGTTTAACCATAAAATCAATAAATTGGTGAAATGGTACATGAAAAGTAGCATATCTTCCATCTAGTTCGACACTAGCCTTAAACTTAAAGTTAGGACAATGTACAGTTTTTAAATGTAATGCCTTCAAGAAGCAGGCTTCATCATCCAGCTCAGCTGTCGGCTTTACTGCTCAGTCCCCTGCACAGTCTGAGGAGTCCAGAGAGAGGAAGACATCTGCTTTGCACTTGAATGATCCCTTGGTTTCCTGTAAGAGTTCACAGCTCTGCAGGTTTGGTGTAATGTCTTTAATACAAACAGGCTGTTTAGAGAGAAAAAGACAAATGATTCAGTTAGAGGGTGCTTAAAGAACTAAACCTGTAATGTAACCCGTACATTCTGTACACTTGTATCAGACAAAAAGTGTGATGGTTGACGAATATTCCTGCAGAGAACTGGTCATCAATAATGTTATATGGACCTCTTCTCTGTAGGTCTTTATCTCCTAACATTTTATAGCAGCATAATGTCTAAGTATATTTACTCAAGTACTGCACATAACTATAATTTGAAGTACTTATTCTAGTTCATACATTTCAGAGAGAAATATGACAGTTGTGTTTACTGGTAACTCTGTAGATTAGGATTTCACATACAGAAAACATGAAGTTAATTTATTATTATTATTACAGAACTGAAGAATTAAACTGGCCAAAACTATATGAAGTACTTAAAAGTAGCTAAATTAAAATGTTTCCCTTATATGTATTGGTAATAATACACAAATATAATCCATAATTTGATTTGACAGTGACCAGTCTGCTGCATAATGAGCATACACAATACATTCTATTTTCTTATTTTGACTAAATACTTGTAAGTATAAGTAGATTTATATTGTTGTGGCACCATAGTGTTAAAAAAAAAAAAAAAAAAAAAAATCCAAAGACCACTACTACAATTACACATCCGGATTTTCTTTACAATTCTTTGCAGTACATTGTTTCAGTGGTGCTGATTGAACAGCTCCCTTCCAACTGAAGTGTCTAATAGAAAGGGATTGATGGCTTTTTAAAAATAATTTGATTGATTTAAAAAATATCTATCTAATAATATAATAATGTCTGTTTTTGGCCGTACCATGCTTTAAAGATTTTTTCTGTAAAAATGTAGCCAGACATTACGACTACTACAAACTACAACCTCAATATTGAGTACAATAGTGCCAACGAAATCTTAAGTTTGAAATCTGAAATGTATTTTCGCTTGTTTCCAGCCAGTCTTACTGTCACAGTAACCAGTATTAAGTTAAACAACAAAACCGGAACAAGTGCATATTGATACACTTTTGCGCCCAGCTACAGTTGGTTGCCATGCGTAATGCGTAACGACAATCTTATCCAACCCATAGTATGCTAATAAAACGGATGACTACTGACCATCGTCTTCAGGATGAAATTGTGCGGGGTTAATTCAGAAAACACGTTGTTGGTCGCGGTCTCTCCGCTGTCTGACGAGTCCAGCTCGGCTCTCCTGACGTACGGTGATCTCCGAATACCGGACAGCAAGCCGGACGCCCTGCCCACTGAGTAGTAGCTTGGACCGGCTACTTGCTTGTACCAAGCTTCCGTCGGACTGCATGCGAGCAGCACGGAGATCACCACGATTGGGAAGATAAGTTTAATGGTCATCTCCATGTCGAGCGCTGAGGATTGGTCCTCTAAATTTTAACGACTGGTCCTCCTGCTTGTCACCGCTCACTGCTCATGCCTCCGTTTTTAGAGTCTACTTATAGGGACCCCGTGATCGTGCTCGCAATTTCGTCAACGAAAACTGCGCAAGAGAGGACAATTCACACCCACCACTGAGAAATCCTCCATAAAGTTATAGCTTCTGGAGAACTCAGAAATATTGTGTTCTTTTACTTTTGAGATAAATTTTTTTTTTGTGATTAAATCCTATTCCAAAAAAAAGGTCTAATAAATGAAGGCATATAAGGCAGGAATTTTAACCTGTTCACCCAAACCTAAAAGTAAGTTCTTTCTTTTGTCAACAAACACTGACATAGCTCCCACCTCCCCTACTCTGTGTTTCATCATCACCTATCAACAGTGAAAACGCAAATGAAATAAACATAGACACACAAACTTCAACAGTGGTAACACTTGGTCAATACATCATCTCATCATGTTACACAAAAACCATAAAATGTCACAGTGCTAACTGAAATGAAAATGCTTTGACCACAACAAAGCATCATCATCAGGCATATGTGCACAGGATAAGAGTTTTCTATACAGAGGGGCTGGTTTCATATTCCTCACATTCAAATAGAAAGAATTGAAGCGGCATGCTGAGCCTGTGGTTTAGGTGACCTGATTTCACGGCCTGAGAACTTGAGTGTTAAGGCAACCCAAGGCCTTATTGTTTCATTTTAGGAGACAGTTTACAGTATGTAGAGTAAAAAGCAGATGAAGAAGAAGAGAGGACACATTTCCCCAACTATTTTTTAGGTGAAAACATTCACTGTGGCCTGCAGGTCTTACAGGCATTTGAAAAGTGATTAGAATTACTGGAAGAGTTTCAGCATGCGCCTTGAATGCAGAAACCTAAGCTGGACAGTGATGCTACTGTCTCTCGCTGGTAAGTACAACACTCGCATCTCATTCAATGTTTTATTAAAAATGATAAAAATCTTGCAGGATATGAATTAATCTATCTCTTTCAGGTCTTTTCTGCAATAGCTGGAAAGTGGAGTATCAACAGCAATGTATTTGTGCAGTGAAAGGCTCTTCTGTTGTGATCCCCTGTTCATTTTACCATCCTGCCAACCTGAGAGTGAAGAGAGTCACGTGGGGTCACGTCAAGTTTCGTCATCTCAAGGGTCATATCGTTTTTTCTAGTAATTTTAAAAAAGTCACCACAAGATTTCAGTATATTGGTGACAAACATCACGATTGTTCTTTGAAAATACACCAAGTAAAGCATAATGATGCAGGAAAATACAGCATCAGGTTTAATAGCAGAATAAGCAGATGGCCTGGTAATGTTGGCCCATCATTAAAGGTGGTTGGTAAGTTGTTTTTAATCCTTTTTGAATAAATAAATCAACTATAAATTGCAACCTTCAAAGTCTGAGACTTCAGCTGCTCTTCACTCCTCTAGATCTGAAGGCTGTGGTGACGAAAACAAATGGAAACAGAACAATGAAAGAAGGCGACTCTGTGAATCTGACCTGCATAAACAGCTGTGATGGTGGTGACCTCTCATCTGCTATCACCTGGTTTAAGAATGGAAAACCCCTAAATCAACAATCTGTACTTTTTTTAAGCAAAATTTCCTCCACAAACTCTGGGAACTACACTTGTTCCCTAAGAACACATGAAGGAGCGACTTCAGGAGTCATAAGTCTTGATGTTGAATGTGAGTATTGGACACTGGATCAATACTTTAAAACGAGATCAGAGCCTAAAACTTGCGACTCACTGAGGCGTTGAGTCACTACATGATGTGAGGGACTGTAGGTTGGGAGGGAGTGCCAGAAAAGAAGCGGGGGGCTTTATTCTAAATGTGTTATAGTTACATTACTAATATGATCAGTTCTTCACATGTTTATGTGTTTGTGATTTACAGTAGTTATTCTGGCTTCAAAGATAGAGAATGGCTGAAATATGTTAAAATGGACACACTGTTGCTAGCTTTCCCTTTTAATCCTTTTAATGTTTACATTGGTGAAGCACACTT
Organism: Seriola dumerili; assembly: GCF_002260705.1. NCBI lineage: Eukaryota > Metazoa > Chordata > Actinopteri > Carangiformes > Carangidae > Seriola > Seriola dumerili. Next base: position 3,892,376 of record NW_019174424.1, on the reverse strand, counting down.
TTAAAATTAATGTTTTAAGATACTAAATTTTCTTCTCTTATGTGGTTAAAGGAGCTGTTAGTTAAATGCTGAAATATTATTGTTATTCGAAATATTGAGAGGCCCTTTTTTTCTTTTTTCTTTTTTTGTTAAATGAAACATAAGCCGCCCTTCTAACCCCCAGTAATTTTTGTACAATCCCTTACATCATTCTAAATTTTCACATTGCATTAACAAAACCTAAATGCCAAAATGAACTGATGACTTGAAGTGATGAGTCTGTTTTTTCTTTCAGATGGCCCTAAGAACACATCAGTGTCTGTAAGACCATCGACAGAGGAAGACACTGGCAGCAACATCACCCTGATCTGCAGTAGCCATGCAAACCCCCCAGTGGAGAATTATACCTGGTTTAAAATATGTGGTGGTGATATTGTGGATGTTGGACACCAGCCTGTGTTTTTTGCTGGTGAAAGTGGCCAATATTTATGCAGCGTCTCGAACAAACATGGAAGTCAAAACTCCTCTGTGGTGCAGATTCCACGTAAGTAGGTTAATATGGATGATTTATCCAGTTGTTTGGTGACCTTAGTGAGGGATTAAATCATGATGAACTGCTTGGAAAAATTGATATGATGTTTTGGATTTTACCATTCACCCTTAGGTTTTGTTGTCACTTGCTTTGCTTTGTGGAGTCCCACAAGGTCCACTTCAGTATGCATGCAAACAGTGATGATAACTGCAAAAGCAACCATTTACCCCTGCAGATATATTTGTATTTCTTCATTTCTTCTGACTTTATTAAAACCCAAAATGTAGAATCGTATTGAAGTGGTAACCCTTCCCTTTGTCACAAACTGACTTGAACTTTTGATGAAGGGAACAAAATGAAATTACCATAAAGCTCTTATGAGTTTAAATTACAATCACATATCAAAAACATTAAAACTAAGATTTGAAAGGTTGACAATAACTTTTGAAGGTGTACACTACGGTCAAAAGACAGTTGTTCCGAACAAAGCTGTAACACACTGCCTTTGTTTTGCAGCACATTGGGCAACATTTACCAGAGATGTACTTGTCATTGCTACTGTTGCTACTGTTGCTATGCTTCTGACTGTGACCACTGTTATTGTCATCAAAAGGTAAGCTGCGTTTATGCCATCTGCTGCTGTCAGGGAAACATAAGTAAGGAATACAGACAGGCCCAATGGGCTTGAGTGGGAGCCTCCTGATTGGCAAAGCATGGACATGTTCTGTATCACACAAATATGCAAGGATGAATTGGTCAGCCTTTAGATACCTCTGAGAGGGTGATGCCTGTGTGAATCAATATATTGATTTCTTCCTTTGACACCTAATTACAAACATGCATACATGCACACACAGTGAAGCAGGTAATAATTACCACCAATTACCCTTAGAGGAACTCAGTAGCTCAGTCCTGATGTCATAGAAGTCCTGCTATCAAAAGACACTTTGAAACTGAACTGTTATTGATTGCTTATCACATATCACAATTACCTCACCAGTCAAACAGCAATGATCATGCGATAAATCTGTCTCTCCGTTGCAGACTCAACAATAAGACGACTTGGTTTCCAAAGACAGACTGTGAGAAGGACACAGAGGTGGCACAGGTATTGTTGAGAATTTAACGCTTACACTTTCAGGTTTTACTGTAGTCTTATTTGATCATAGCATACATTGCTGGGAAGTATAGTCTATGTGAAAAATCGAGCTGACAGTTGCACAGAGGTTGTTTGCAGCTGAGTTAAGCAGGTTGAAGGCAAGTAAAACCCACATCCTAATTCTCTGATGTATGACAAACGCTATGATGGACGTTAGATAAGAGAAGAGAGAGGTTGTTTTTGTTGTGTGGGTGTGGATCAAAGGATCGTGCAGAAGCTCATTATAAAATTTTAAAAAGTAGACTTAACTGTAAGTGGAGGACTTTTTTGTTCATCGGTTAATCGTGTGTTATTTCTTCATGAATATATTCAGTATACAGACTATGTCAACTGGTTTATCTGTGACCACAACCAAGCACAAGAGGAAAGTCGGTGAGAGGGAGGAACAACAGAACTTGTCTACGCATCTGTTCACTTCCACAATAAAAGAGAGTCAAACGTGAGATGTTTTGACTATTGTTATTGATTTTTAAATATCATTTTTGCTGCACTGGAGGCACATGTACTGACTGACTATATCAAATGCAGATGGACTCCCATAATGATGAAGATGTGATTTACAGCACAGTGTGCAGGTAAAGTTGAACAAGCTCTTCCAGATTTCATCAGAAATTGATATTTGATATTTGTGAAGACATCTTCACTACAAAAATTTTCCTTTTCTTTTTCAGGACCCAACTGTTGAAGACTTCACATATTGAACCTCTGTAATTTCCCAAAAAACAATCAGTTTTGTGCAGTAATACATTTTTTCAGGTTATTTGCTTCATAATCTTTTGTTTTATTTTCTTACAAATCATTACAGTAAAGATAATAATCCAGACAATAGGAAAAACATGAAAAATATCAAAAACAGACATCTTCAACTTAACACTAATACGTGTAATGAAATGGTATGAAACTGACTATTGAAACATGCAAAATAAAGTATTCCAGCAACTTCCTACCACGATATGAATCTGTAAAAGTGATACACGTCTTTGATATGCATCATTTTCCTACTGTTGCAATGGTTTTTCCGGCTGTGTGTTTATGAGATTTCATAAATCTTCCTCAGTCTAGTGTGTACCATTTAATTGTTCAAGTCGTGCCTAAACAACGAGAGTCTGACACCCTACTGACACATTTTCACATGATGCCCTTTCTTCCCTCTGCTTCCCCTCAGTGTTACAGCAGAGTGGGGGTTGCCTGCAACAAAGATTAATGTCAATTGATGGAACTTATCACAGGGTTTCATCAAAGAAGCAAAAAAAAAAAAAGTTTTTTAATGCAAGTTTGTTTCCCCAACGCTGACTCACAAGTGTCATCATTTGAGTCAGTTTATCATATGTTGTGCAGCTCCTTCTGAAACCACAAAAGGCTTTTAACAACTGTTTTCAGATATGCAGTACAACTCCCTCAGTCCTGTAAACAACCAATGGGGTTCCCCTTTAATAGCCGATTTTTTGTTACAGGTATAAAATATATACAGTTTTCCATTTAAGCTCCAAGTTACCAAAAGTAAATGTGGAACTTGAATAAAACAATCGGTCAGTATCATCTAATTGTGTTTTTTTTTTTAAAAACCCCAAAAAAACAAAAAAAAACCAAAAAAGTGGCAGTGGCTCTGGCAGTTGTTTCACCACAAGAAAGCAACATCACTGGTGCGTGATATATTTCCTCTAAGCAGGGCCTGGTTTCATGTGTATATACCTCACATGTTCAAATTTAAGCAGTGCACCGAGTCTGCAGTGTGTGTGTATGACCTGATTTCAGGGTGATCCAAATCTTTACAAAAAGCTGTACTTAGTAAAGGAAGAAGAGGAAGGACAAAGTAACACTATTTTCTGAGTAGAAAACAAATGTATCTTGATTAGCAGCTTTATGATTACTTGACTGGGAAGAGTTTCAGCATGTGCTCTGAACGCAGAAACTTGACCTGGACACAGATGCTTCTGATTCTGTCTGGTAAGTACAGCACTTATATCTCATTTAAGGTAATATTATGATGATTAAATTATATGATTTAACAAAGAATGAATGAACACATTTATTTCAGGTATTCTCTGCAAAGAGTGGAAAGTGGACTATCAACTGAAAAATATCTGTGCAGTGAAAGGCTCGTCTGTTGTCATTCCATGTTCATTTGACCATCCTTACAACAAGAAAGTGCAAAGTGTCATGTGGGGTCATGAAAGGAATAATTTTTATGAGGGTCCCTTCATATTTAACAGCAAATCAGTAGATAACACCTCAAGGTTTCAGTATATTGGTGACACAATTAACAATTGTTCATTTAGAGTAGACCAAGTAGAGCATAATGATACAGGTAAATATGTATTTAGATTTGAGATGAACCTCCCAGATGACAAATGGACTGGTATAGGTGGCTCAAAATTAGATATTGTTGGTAAGTTTGTTCTTTTTCTTAAACAAAATAGAGTTGTGTATCTTCTCTGCACTCGAATCTACAAAGTTTGAAACTCAAGCAGCACGTCACTCTTCTAGATCTGAAGACTTTGGTGACGAAAACGAATGGAAATGGAACAATGAAAGAAGGCGACTCTGTGAATCTGACCTGCATAAACAGCTGTAATGGTGGTGACCTCTCATCTGCTTTCACCTGGTTTAAGAATGGAAAAGCTATAAGTGAAGGACGTGCACTTTATTTAAGCAACATTTCCTCCACAACCTCTGGAAACTACACTTGTTCCATAACAACACACAAAGGAACAAGTTCAGAAGTCATAAATATTAATGTTGAACGTGAGTACTGGACACAGGATCAATACTTCAAGAAACAAAGAAATCTAAGACAGAGAAAATTAATTCTACAGTGCACACGATGTCTGAATGAACTAAACTCTTGTATCACTGAGGCATTAAGTGTCTTAATTTTATCTTGTCATTTTGATTTGCACAATACAGACACTCAAATGCCAAACAAATTCATTATTTTAGTTTGCAACATGAGTGTGACGGCTGATGACTCTTATTGTCTTTCAGATGGCCCTAAAAACACATCAGGGTCTGCCAGACCATCGACGGAGGTAGAAGCCAGTAGCAAAATAACTCTCACCTGCAGCAGCTATGCAAACCCACCAGTGGAGAATTATACTTGGTTTAAAATAGTTGATCGTGATACGGGCGTCGTTTCTGTTGGAAATAAGTTTGAACTGCACTTTAGGGTGGTTTCTCCTGCCGTTGATGGCCAGTACTTCTGCAGTGCCACTAACAAACATGGGAGTCAAAACTCTTCTATTGTGACTTTAAAGGTTAAAGGTAAGTTGGTTAACATGCTCATATTACCAATCCTATAATGTCATTCTCAGATAAAATCATGAACAGTTGCATAGTAAATTGGTTTTATAGTTTATGCTTTATTAGGTACACCTGTGCAATCTATTGTAATTCAATAAAATCGGCTTTGCCATAAAGCCCACATTTACAAATTGTACAGTTTTTGTTGACATTGTCGTATATGTTTTTACTGAAGTCATAATTAATGAAGTATTGGAATACATTACACAGAGAAATGTTTCTAATTTCTGTGTCCTCACATGTGGGGGTAGAATAAACACCCCTGAATATAACAGTTAAGTCCAGTGGCAAATAAAAACTATATAGGCATCATAAAAGTAGACTTTATGGCAGAACAATTTTATTGGATTGCACACACTCCAAAAAGTGCTTGGTTGCTTCTGTAAACACATTGTTTGGTTGATTCGGCTTGGTCGAGGGAGTTGTTAGGGGTGCAAGTTCGCAGTTTGCAGTTCAATAGCGGTTGGTTCGTTCATTTTTCTGCTCAGCACCGTCCTTGCTTTCCTTTGGACAACACAGAGGGCAGGATTTTATAGTGGGTTAATGTGAATACTTGACCTATATTTCTTATTTATTTATCTCATTTGCAAAGGGCAGGGTGGGGTCTGGGTGGTGGCTGGTGAACTAACTTTAACAATCATTTTAGTAAACAAAAAAAGTGAACATTATGATAATTCTAAAATCAAAGATAGTGTCAGTAACATAGCTGCTATCTCTGCATCTGGCTATGTTTGGCCATTAAGTGCTATATCTAGTTAACATAAAATGCATTTACATAAAGACAAAATAATGTGTACTTAACTTTATTTTAGGCATTTCAAAATACAATACGATAAACACACCCAGAACAAAAGTGTTTAAAAATGGAGTGGTACATTTGTATTCATGCATAACTAATTAAATGCACATTTACAGTGGCCTCTCTCTGTGTTTGTGTGATTATGGGAAATTACTAAGTACACAATGACATTATTATTGTTGTTGAACAACCCAGCATTCTGGGTTAAATCGTAAAACCTTGCTCTTGGGTCAAACCAACCCCAACATATGTTCTGTCCATAGTTAACCCAGCAGTGGGGTTAAGGTTGGGTTATTTTTTAACCTAGCAGTTTTGTGAGCATAGGATTGTACAGGTGTACATAATAAAGTAGTCGGTTAACATTGTTCAGTTTATTTGAAATGATCACTGTAGAACATTTTAATTATGTCCCAAGGCTTATAAACTGCCTATTTCCTTTCAGCATTTTCTCCAAACAGCGTATTTACCAGAAATGTAGTCATCATTACTACTGCTGCTACTGTTACTGCACTTCTGATTGTGACCATTATTATTGCTGTCAGGAGGTAAGCTGTATTTACATTATATCACTATTTGATCTCATATACAACGATCATGTGATGATGATACAAAGTCTATTTGTTTTCAGACTAAACAAAGGAAGGACAAGAGCGCCAGAGACTGATTGTGAGGCGTTCAATCAGGTGGCACTATCCTTATATTAACTATTTAAAGTTAATTATGATTCTATTATGTTCTGATTTTGTATGTGAATTAGAGCTGTGTGACATACACTCACCAAGCACTTTGGGAACACCATGCTAATACTGTGTAGGGCCTCCCTTTGCTCTCAAAACGCCCTCATTTCTTCCTTGCATTGATTCCACAACATGATGGAAACTTTTGAGATTCTGGTCCATGTTGACATGATTGCTGCACATAATTTCCGTAGATTGCTGCCAAAGTCCTGTCCACATCCCAAGGGTGTTGTACTGGGTTCAGATCTGGTGACTGGGGAGTGTTAGGGTTAGTTCACTGAACTCATTGTCATGTTCACAAAACCAGTTTAAGACGACTTTTGTTTTGTGATATGGTGCATTATCAAGCTGGAAGTAGACATTAGAAGATGGTGAATTGTGCCAATAAAGGGATGCACATGGTCAACAACAATAGTCAGATAGGGATTCAAACAATGAGAGATCTGTATCAAGGGGACCATAGTCTGCCAAGAAAACATTCCCCACACCATTACAGCACCATCACCAGAGTGGACTGTTGACACAAAGAAGGTTGGATTCATGGATTCATGCTGTTGTTTGATGTGAACACAAACTGAAGCTACTGACATGCATCTGCATATTTTACGCATTGCACTGCTGCCACGATTGGCTGATCGTATAATTGCATGAATGAGCAGGTGTACAAATGTTCCTAATAAAGTGCTCGCTGAGTGTATGTACTCTATACGCTGTATATTAAAGGTTAACCTGTTAGGGACTTGCACTGAGATTGTCTGCTAACATGTTAAACAGGTTATCTCTGAACTCTTGATGGATATCAGATAACTGAGGTTGTTTTTGTTGTGTAGGTAAAGGGGTCATGAGGTCACTCAGAAATGAAACAGAAAGTTAGAATTTAACATAAGAAAAGAACACTGTTCTGCATTAATCACGTCATGTCTTATATATGGTTGTATCTAGAATGTAATCTATCTCAACTGGCCCGTGTTTGAAAACAGCCAGTCACAAGAAGGAAATCAGTGTGAGGGAGCATCAACAGAACTCATCTACATAACTGTTGACTTCAACATCAAGAGAAAGTCAAACAGGTGAGATATTTTTACAACTGTTATTTTTCAAATAATGTATTTTGCATTAGAGGCACGTGTACTCATCAACTATATCACTTCCAGGCAGCAGCAGATGGACTCGCATAATGATGACGATGGTGTGGTTTACAGCTCAGTGTGCAGGTAAAGCTCAGCAAGCACTTCCACATTTCATAAATGATTGTCACGACTAAGTGCAAACATTTTCTTCTCCTTCTTTTCAAAGGACCACATCTTGAACCCGTCATACACTGAACATCTCTGACAGGCACATGCTGTTTTGCAGTAACAGGAAGGAAAAAAATGTGCTGAAATATCAAAACAAAAACAGGAACAATGCTAAATCTTGTTGCTCATAAATGAAGAAAGGGCACTATTATAAAAGTCAAATGGAATTTAGGTGAATGCTGCAGTTTACTTAAGATAAAGGAAGAGGAATGAAGAGGATATTTTCTACAGAATTAATACATTTACACCAGCTATTTCTTTAATAATGGCACATACTCATATGTTTGTGAATGTTCTCATTCGTCCAGGTCATAGTAATCTCTCTCTTAAATTAAATCGAAGGCAACTGGACTTGTATTTGTCTGTGGAAGACGTTTCGCCTCTTATCCAAGCGGCTTCATCAGTTCGTCATGTATTGGTCTCTCTAGTCCGCACTAGTCTGACGAGGTATCCAACCCAAATTTCTCAGCAATCTGTTTGTGAATGTTCTCATTCGTCCAGGTCATAGTAATCTCTCTAATCTCTCTCCTCAGACTAGTGCGGACTAGAGAGACCAATACATGATGAACTGATGAAGCCGCTTGGATAAGAGGCGAAACGTCTTCCACAGACAAATACAAGTCCAGTTGCCTTCGATTTAATTTAAGAGAGAGAACACATACTCATATGTTGTCAGTTTTACAGGAGGCTGTTGTGTACGGGCAACCAGTGTCAATCTCAAGATGATCAAAAAGTATGTTAGAATATGTGTCTTTTAGTGCAGGTTATTTTATTCCTTTCATCATGCCTCTAGGTCAAATGTGCGTGGATGTACTCACTGGTTGTCAAGGTGCTTTCTGGTGCTTGGTGTTTTGCAAATTAGAGATGCTCTTGTTTTGTTTTTTTTTGGCACAGCAAAAGTTAATTTGCTTTCTGTAGTCTTACATCCCTGAGGTTCTCAGGAGGAGCTTACTAAATTATATCCCCTACTGAGGCTATAGACAATTGCTTCAGGTCCAATGGGCTGGAAAAGTTGAAAATATGTGAAAGAAATTAAATCATACATTGATGTGAAGCATAAACTATTATATTGGACAAATGAGAGCAAAACAAAAACTGTACAGTGAAACAGTAAGAGAAAGCACTTTTGCTCTTACTGGAGAGTTTTTCAGGGTAAAATTGCTCCTTGAGTGAACGTGAAACAGTTTTGCTCACGACTCTCATTAAGGTTCAGTCTTTTGTTCATGTAACACTGTGTCATCGCCCTGAAAGTTTGAAGAATGTCCTCTCACAACATCTGCCTGGTCGTCCTCCAGGGTTTCATTGATGTATATGTGAAATAATACACCTGCACTTTTATTACGCAAACATTCATCATTAATAGCTATTTTAATAGCCATTAATAGCCTTTTGGTAGAGGCCCCTAAATGCAGGCCAATGGGCAAAATGGCTCCGACATGCTTCTTGTATAACTGCATCTGACAGTAAACAACTCAGAAAAGCTCTGTGGTTCTATGAGTGTCTTAACACCCTGCAAACAGCTGCTCGTATGGTTATTTCAATAGTATCCACTGATGTGGTTTTTTTCTTAACTTGACTCATGCATGCAGCAGCTTCAGTCGTGTTTGTAAAATTATTTTTTTCTAAGATAACTTTTTTTTTTTTTTTTTTTTTTTTTTTTTTTAATAAGCACAGCATCCATATGTGAAATCCTTTGGTTCAGTTCTCTGGTTGTAGTAAAAATAAAAAAATAAAAAAATAAAGAGTCCCTGCACTGCTGCACTTCATATCAAATTGTTACCTGAACCTCTTCAAATTCCGGGTTATTCTGCCCTCCGCTGGCAATTTCAAAGCATAGCACCCTCAGGCAAGTTAGTGTTGAGCCTCCATGACTCTAACACATGTAAAACACAGCTCTCCTTCATGGATGAGTGGGTTTCATATAAGAGCTGTAGAGAGGTGCAGCTCATAACAGAAGAGAAGGTCATCCCAGGTTGCTCAGTGTAACAATAAACAAATCCATATTGAGCGTGTTACCCTTTTACTGAGAGTTTTACAGGAACAGGATTGTGTGGGTCTAATTTGAGTGACCAATACAGCAGCACACAGTGTAGATTTTTGCTGTACCTAGAGAGAACAATGCAAGAGCTGCAATCATGGCTAAGGATCAGTTTACCTGAAGACAAGTACTCTGTGTTTACTGTCTTCACCCTTCACTCAGCCCAAATTCATGTCACTTTAAAATGCCAATGAAACAAACCTGACTTTTCCATGTTGGAGGGGACATTGAAAAGATGATTTCTCGTGACCGAAAGATGAAAAAGTGTACAAATCAGGCCAACAAGTCAACACTTCAGTTTGGCTGTTTTATTTGTGCACAAAGGACAGATCTGGTGCTGGGTACACCAAGTCTCTCACTGAATGACAGAACTTGAGCTGCTTATATCCTAAATTGATCTGGGTATTATTGCTCACATCCTCCTGGAGGGGAGTGCATCACTAAATCTCTGCAGGGATGTAGATAAATATAACCATAAAACCCAGATGTGTGATGGACTCCCCCAAAGGTCAGCAGCTTACCTAAGGTTCACATTCTTAACATCCTTAAACCAAAGTTGCCAACATGCAAAACAAATACAACCTTACAACATACACCATGCCTATTAAGTATATAAAATATCTGACATTTTGCTGTAGTAAGAAAGCACACCACCCTCTATGTTTAAGTTTATCCAGTGATGTCTTGCTTCATAGTTATACACTTAAAGACATCATGGGGGAATGAGTAGCTTATAACCACAGTTAACTATTGCTATTGACCACAACTGAATAACTACTGAGCAGCTGGTTTTTGCTCTATGAAAGTAAAATACATCCATAAGCAGACACTTTTCTCTGTGAGCCTTTGCTAAATGCTTTAAGATCAAACTATCTGTCTAACCAGTGACTGTACTTAACAATGAATGTTCAAGTGAATTTCTGCATACTTTGAGATGACCTTTTACTTACTTGCCCCACAATCCTCCTTAACTAACACAGAGATTTTAATTTCAGTTTCAGTCCTGCTACAGATGGTATGACCACCACAAGTCCCTGATGTCAACAACATGGAGTCAGTCTGGGATTACCATGAAAAAAAGTGCCAGTGTACAGAGGAGAACAGGTGCTGTTTTAAAGGCAAAGGGTTGTCACACCAGATATCGATTTACTTTTTTTTTTCTCCATGTACTACACTTTGTATGAAGTTAACTGTTAAATAAAAACAATTCCTGACATTATTTTTGAAAGTAGCCCCACTTTAATTTAATGCCTGAAACCTTTGCACAGTTCTGTACATCTTAATGCTTTCTGTAAAGAGAAAATAAAGATATTTCATAATGAAAAAAAAGCATTTAAACAAATTCATACAATCCAGGAACGAGTAACTAAAACACTCTTAAGGACCATAATTATGGTCCATTTCAAATGATAATTTATTATAAGAAGGCAAATATTCGCTCCTGGATTGTGCCATAACAGATAATTAATCTGTAGTTATTGTGTTATAAGCACTTGTACTTGATTATCAGGAATGAAATTGAGAAATCTGTATTTTAGAGCGTCATTATAACAGGTTGATAGAACCACCTGGTTACAGTAAGCAGTCTCACTGAATTATTTTCCACGCTATGCATAGAATCCTGCTCTGTCATCCTCACCAGTTTGGAAAAATAATAATATGATTCATTTAGAAAGTACATTTTATTAGTCGACTCCCATTTCTGACAAAACGAAACTTTTAGAAGACATGCGGAAATGAAACGAAAGTATGTCGCAGATGTGACTGCGCCGGTACAAAGCAGCTCGAATAGACATGACTTGCGGACTTTTCCTTTTGCAGAACAGAAGAATCAACTCAGGTAGGACTGCTGAAAACTCTATATTACTGTTTTGTAGAAAGCTGGAGGCGACAACATCAGAAGTTAATGTTATGACAAAGTAGGGATAAACTAATCCTATTAGCTGGAGCAGCTACCAGACCTGTCTGTCACAGGACACTTCTAAATAGGTCTGGCTCAAATGGGGTTTAAATGGGATGTGAATCAGCTGACGCCTGTCATAGCATCTGCACATTTTTTTTTTATTCTCGCTGTCTGTTTATTGTGGAAAATGAGTCAGGAGCGAACGGACCGTGCTAATGTTAGCTACGCAGCTCATTACACTGGCTGCTACAGAGCGACTTGGTTAGCTCGTTATACAATGTTGCAGAGATACTTCTTTAGTGTGACACAGGGCTGTTACTGCAATTCATACATGTGTTACGATACTTTAATAATAATGGTGGTTACTGCGTTTGTTTAGGTAGCATTTCAATGGTAAGTTATAGACTGCAGTCACAACAGGAAATGACTTAAATCATGACTTGCGAGGCAAATACGTGATTGGCTGCTGTGGAGCTAAAGATCTTTTAATTGAGAAGAGGATTCACTCGACACTTTCATAGTTTGTTTGCAGTGTTCCTGCCTTTGTAATTAAGTAAACTACCAAGCTTATCTCCTGGAAATTTCTTTGCATTTGTTCTTGCTTATCAATATTATGATTTTAGCGATGCGAAAACATTTTTACAGATTGTCATTGGAAAAGTAATCACAACAACAATTGGTTTTCATCATAACACTTGTATTTGTGGGTTTAAACGTTAGAACTAACTGTCCCATTAGTGTGTGGACAGGAGTCCTGAGGGTTTCGACAGAGAGAGAGAGAGAGAGAGAGAGAGAGAGAGAGGAGAGAGAGAGAGAGAGAGTTTAGCAGCAGTGGTGATCACATGTAAAAAAAAAAAAAAAAGTAGTTCTTTGACTCATTTTTGATGTGATGCAGGATTTGACATTTGTAGACTAAGGGTGATTTACATTATGTGTCTTTTTATAATGTTGTTGTACAAGTTACCGTGACTGCAGTTGGGAGTGTATAAAGGGAGTGTCTAGGAACGATAAACAGGCATCCGGTCTTATTAAATACACTGTCTAATCTATCTACTGCTCCTTGAGGAATGTCAAGGAGAACATGTGTTAGATATTTTAAGTTTGAACAAGGCTTTCAACTTTTTCGACACAGGAGTACCCGTTGTAAGTGTTATCTTTCTGAAACTCCAGGTTAGTGTAGTATCTTTTGAATAGGCTTTTATTCTATTGCGCAGTGAGACCTCCTGTTTTTTTCTGCTCTTTGGCTGAAATGAGTTTATTGTTGGATATTTGCGGAACTAAAAGTAGGCGTGGAGCGGCTCGCTGGCGCTGTTGCCAAGTTATTTCCATTGCAAGCAGTTGATGAAATGTTTATAGGTCAGTTTAGTTTGGTAAGACTGTACAAAGTCCAAATGAAACAACTGTGCTCCGGGTAGTTGTTTTGTTCTTCAGTAGAGATAAAAAACAGTGCCATGAGACCTCAACTGGCAAAATTGAAAGTGAAAGGAATCCGGTACATGGTAGGACATTTACATGATTTTTAGTAAAGACTGTTTCTTCCTTTGCAGAGAACGCTGAAGTGTGAAGATGAAGTGTTCAGATTGTGGCCATAATGTTTTGGAGAAAACTGCCAAGTTTTGCAGTAACTGTGGCCAGAAGCTGTCTGTCCAACCTGCAGACACACAGGGTGAGTAGATTCATTGAGAAAATTGGTTTGATGATATAAATTATGTTGTAATGTTTGTTAGTACAGAATTGAGAAAACTATTTGGAGAACATATGAAGTTTATTGTACATTATTACCAGATGGGTCAACAGTGATAGCATGTGTATTCTTGGCAAGATTTTAATGTAGAATGCCTCCACCTTCAAATCATTTAACCAGCTACCTGGCGTGATTTGGTTTTGGATTTGGATAAAATGTATTATTCTACGGCCACATGCAGTAGTGATGATAACTCCTGTGGTGTGGTTATGCTTCATTCTAATAGTCGCAGTGGTTTTCCACACATCTTTTTCACAGAATGATATTTGATATGTGCTATATTTCTTAAAAACATGTGTCTTTAATCCAGATGCAGATAGTCAGCCCAAATCCTTGGTGGCAGACTTGAAAGGTACAATGGACAAAAACATCCCACCCACGGACAGCACAGAACCCAACAAATCCCCCAAACGACCTAATGAAGAGACCATCACCAACCCAAAGAAGAGGGTGAGTGTAACTGACATTGTGTTGACTTGCTTTTCCATTTTTAGCATGCAGATTGTTTTGCATCATATTGACAAGTGTTCCTTTAATTGTGCTTTGAGGACAGTGACATGGTTTCACATTAGCAGTAAAGTGGATTTTAAAACTGATTCTCTACCTTCTTGTCTTTGTAGAAAAAAAAGAAGAAGAAGAACAAAAAGAAGAAAGATGGCAACATGTTGTCAGACCAAGATCAAAGCCACTCCGACCTGTCACACATCCCCCCGGGAGACAACCAGAAGAAGAGGACGCAGGACGGGAGAGACTCTTCTGACAGTGAAGGCTCAAACAATGCAATGGATGAAACACCAGACTCACTCCAAGATGAGTTCTCCTCAATGGAGAGCCAGCCTAGTTTCTCAGTAGCTGACAGTACTGCTGAACCTAATTCTGAAGGCACACAAGTCATTCAAAGTGAAAAGGCCGCTGCCACAGAAGAGACAAGTACAGTGAGGCAGGTGGAGGAAGCTCCGGGTAACTCTAATGAAGGAGAGAGCAATGCACAGAAATCAATTCAGGATCAGAAACCCACAACAGCACCAGCTGACACTCCGACTCAACATCCCACCTCAGAGGACAGCACAAGTACGACTCCTCAGTCAGGTTCAGGTATAGGAACGACGGCCACTAACCCTAAAGATCAAAAGACGGACAGGAAAAAATCTAAGAAAGACACAGTCAGCACTAAACAACCTACACTGGACCAGAATGCCAACGTGGAACCAAATGTGAAACAGACGGGACAAACCAAACAGAAGGGAAAGAGTCAGCAGGAGCAGAAACCAAAGCACACTGTGGCATCTGAAGAAAAGATGGTTTTCGGTTCTCAAACATCATCAAAGGTAATGTTGACTAAAATGTATGAGTATGTATCATTACTGACAAACACAAACCTACATTTTATTCTTTTAGTGTAGACATCCTCATGTGTTGAAGGTGTATCTTTAGCATAAATATTTAATGCTCCTTATAAAGGCTGACACCAAAGGCTCCAGTGTGGACCCAGAGAAGCCAGTCGAGCACATGGAGGTTCAGCAGTCTGGAAGTGGGCAGGACTCGACTCCAGCAAAAACCTCAGGTGGTGACAAGGGAACTAAAGGCGGCAGTAAAGATAACACAACATCCAACACCCCAGCTACCCCAGCTGCCCCACCACCCAAAAGGTAATGAAGTTCTCTCAGATACACATTTCCTTTAGATTACCTTTGCCAGTTTTATTTCTGTTTCATCATATTTACTACAGTATTTTTCTATTTGTTTTTTAGGCCGACCAGGAACCAGACCATCGCTGCATGTGACAGACTCACGATTTACTTTCATGCTGTTCTCTCAAAGGATTTCAAATTTGATCCAGATGAAGATCATATCTTCATCAAGGCTGGGTCTCCCATTGGGTCATGGAATGAAAATGCAGTTGAGCTGTCTGTGACCAGGTACTTATATTTGACTGAATAGTCAGCAAAGCTCACGTGGTGGCTTTCACTGTGGGTACAACAATGTTACATCTAAAAATGTATCTGCCGATTTGTAGTTTTCATTTGGAAAAATAGAGACTTTACATTTTCTGTTTTTGTTTCTCTTTCCTTGCTGGAACATGCATAGTTTCCACTACAATCACTGTCGTACTTGACAAACCGGTTCTGACTACATCTACGATCCCCAACTCAGGGTTAAGCTGCTTCCCCTTGTGGCAGAGGGAGGAATAAGTGGCTCTGATTTACACTATGCACATTTGAATTTCTTTTTCTTTTCACACAGGAATCTTGGAGAACATGGTTTTCTGGTTGAGGGCAGACTGACGACAATCAAAAAAGAGGCCGTGTCTGTGTCCATCCCGTACAAATATGTTGTCTTTAAGAATAAGAAGAAAACATATGAGTTTGAGTACATATACAAAATGGATTCTGCACACCACACTACCAACAGATGTTTGTTTGTGAAACCCCACCTCATCAATAACGACGGTAAATGTAACCTCCGCCTTAAACTGTAATTATATTTGCCTGTGTACAAACAGCAACTGATTATAATATTATGATGTATTTGCATTACACATGGTTAAATATCTGTTGTATCTTTTTTGTAAAAGGGGACTGGCATCAATATGATGACATCATCTGTGCTGAGCCATCAAAGGACATATTCACACGCTTTAAAGACAAAATTTGGCCTGAACAAAGGAAGAGTCTGATTCAAGGTAGAGAGATTGCAGGGAATATAATGCTGGAGACCATATTTGATCTTCTCAGGAGCTGGACTGATACCAATTTGAGAAATTTTTTCAGCCAGCTGAATCAGTTCTTTCAGGTTTACGGAGAGCCTTTTGTGTATGAAGAGAAACAAAGGAAATGGTACTCCTTAAACTATGGGGAAGAAGATGTAAGTTCACAAACTTTTTATACTAAATCTAGATGCCCTCAGGTATCGCAAACTCTACTTACCCCACTTTGTGTCTCATGTTGATTTCCTAGGTGAGGAAGATGCTGAAAGAGTTCATGGTGACAAACATGATCCCTCAGTTGCTGAAGGATGGAGACGGGAAGAGTCTCTACATTCAGGACCCCATGAGAGCGGCAGTGATCATGCTCTGTTTATGGAGACAGTATCGATTAAAACTGGATAATGCTGAGCTCCATCGACTCTGCACTGTGCTGTGTTTACCCAAACTAGACAAAGATGGTTTCCTTCAGTACTGGGCAGTTTTTTCTCAAGATGTCTCTAATATCATAAAGTAGGTACCTAATCTTTTCAATGATCCAGTAATTATCAATAATTAATGTGACAAGTAATTATCTGCTAAAGACTAAAGAGTAATAATCTACTGTTGTTCTAGTAATGAATTTTCTGTTCAGATGCTCATAAAATTATCATTGTTGTAGTCTGCCAGAAAAGTTGACGCATCTGATAACCACTGTGAAAACAACGGGAATGCCCCGATGGATTCTGGTACTACCGCTCCTCCACCTCCTCAAAGGCACCACAAAGCCCTTTGAAGTACCAACTTCAGGAAACTTGAAGCACGGCTTATCTTGGGCAGGTTTGCAAGGCCTTGACTTGGGTACCTCAGCAGCACCATACATCAACAGTCAAGATAGGAAGTACGAGTCCTTCTGCTTTCACCAAAGTGTAGCTTACACAACCATCTTCCAGTGCATTTATTTGGAAATAGATGGGTACTACTGTGCGATATTTGATTGCTCTCTTGTTTCAGGGCACTGGTGAATGTGATGAAAAGCCACAGTCACTTAATGGAGGTGGATGCACTTTTTGTGCGATCCTGCTTGTACCTGATGTCCATTGACGAACTGATCACCATCAACATTAAAGCTGAGCTTTTGGACATGCTTCATATTTTCAGTATTAAAGCTCCTGTGGAAATTGACTACAGTAACTTCGAGGTGAAGTGGAAACATTAGTTGAAAATAGTACATTTAAAGGGTTATGGTACATCTCAGTAAATGAATTAATGCTCTTGAATCTCTGTTTTACAGACAGTATCTGACATTCTCTCACATATCCAAGGGCATCTCATTGAAGAAAAATACAGGTTATTTCCCTATTTTAAATTTAGCTGATTTTCTATTGAATTTTTAAGTCATGAAGTCACAGACACAGACAGATCAGTTTGTTGGAAAATTGTCATTGTCTAAGACTTATGTTTTATTCTTTCCATGTTAATGTATGAGTATTTTTCTGTTCATGAAAGGAAATTTCTCCTTGGAGGGTGACATGTTTGTCTAATTTGGTCCTTTAATCTCCCATTCTTCGTTTTGTTCATCGTAGTCACTTTACCGAGGCTTACAGGAGAGAGTGTCTGGCAACAGCAGTAAAGCTGTTAGAGAAGATCTGCAAAGGAGTCAAACCAGCATCATATACTCAGAACTACCTTGGTATTCCTGTAGCCTGCATGAATTTGGTTGCATCAGTGTCAAACTTTGTTCATTGTAAAAAGCAACAGGTATGTGAAGTGAGTCATATGAACAAGCCATTTCAACCAGAATTAAGTCTTGCTGAACTTGTACTAACTAACTAGTTTTACTACTAACCGTACTAATAATTCTCATTCAGGAGACTCAAGAAGGGGACAAAGAGCAGGGAGATGCAAAAGACTTGATCTCTCAGGCAATGGCCACCATGAGAGCCTGGATGAGTCGGTCCTTCAGACAGGGTTTGCTCAACAGGGGTCTGACATCGCTGTACCGAGTTGAGGCCACAGAGGAGATTGAAGTGAGCTGTTTTGTTATAATTTGTAGATAAAATACAAAATATACAGCTGCTCACACTTCATCACTGGCAGAAAATTCTGGTTCATAGTTCATTTCTGTTGGTTGTGTTTTACAGATTTGGAACAACATAATCTCCATCCAATTCAAAGATCAAGATTGCACAAAAGAATGGAGACAGACATTCACATTGGATTTTGAGGGCAAGTACAAACAGGTATGTAATGCATGTTTTGCAGATTTCAGTGGTTTTTATTTTGCTTAACTATAGATTAATATACTTTATGTTGGGTGGTTTTAGGAATCTGCTGTGGATCAAATAGAATTCTACTGCAAAAAGATAGAAGAACTCAGTGGTTCCCATCCACAAGTTGCAGCTACTATTGAGAGGTGTGCTCTTGAGGCTGTTACACCTTTGTGCCAGGTATGAAGACATCTCATTCACTTTTAACAATTACATACATTAGTGGCACAGCTTATGACAGTCCTGGTCATATTTAAGAACAGTATCTGTAGTATCCTATAGTGAAAATGAAAGAATTACAAATTGAATCAGCTAAAAGTACATTAACAAGAATTTTCTTAAATAGAAATAGAAGGAACTGCATGAGTCAGAGGTTCACTGCATCTATCTAAAAATATGCACAGTAATGCTCACTCCTGTTTTACTTATATGCAGACCAAGTCTGAGGGCAAACTGCTGGAGAGGTTTGAGATAAACTGGAAATTTGGGAAACTCATCTCAGCCATTATCCAGAAATCTTGGCCAAGGGACCATCAAGGAAACTATGCGAAAGATGAAGAAGTGGTCCTTAAGCACCTCCTCTCCTGGACTGCCGCCAAAGACATCTTCCAACTACATGGTATTACTCAAAACAAAATGATTCTGTAGGGTAGGGAGGTAGAAGGTGCCTCCTGCTATGATCTCAAACTTATAAGAGCAAACACTGTCTAACAGTGGGAAACCAGGCCTCAGTTTTTGACTTTGTGGCAGAAGCGAAACAAGCAAACTAAGCTCTGCTGTTGTTTTAGATAAAACACTGATCTATAATTTTTATCATTACAGGTGCAGAAGAAAAGCTGATTGAGAAGCTCTCGCAAGATGCCAGGGACAGATTTGCTATCGCCATATCATCCTTCACAGCCATCAACAATCACCTGGTCTACGGAAACATTAAGATCAGCCTGCTCAATATCATTATAGAGAGGAGAGATGCCTTCTTAGAACTGCTGAAAATCAGTAAGAACAGTCTGATTTTCGTTAAAGATTTCCCAAGAAATGTGTTTAGCATTTAATAAAAAGTAACACTAAAACATACTTATTGTATATGTGTGCACTGGCCTGATAGAAATATTTAGATTTGTGTGTGTGATTTGATATTAACAGATTGCCTCTCTGAGAATGAACAATACAAAGACAGTGCCAAAATGAGGAGGCTGTTACAGTGGAGACAAGATGAAGTGAAAGCTGTGTACCACGAGAAGCAGCTTGTGGACATCTTCTTAACAATGAGCCACAAACTTGAGGAACATATGACAGGTATGATGGTTGAGTCAGTAGAGTCAGCCAGTTTGGTTTGATCCTAATGTTGCAACAAATTTAACATCTGCATCTTCAATTTCCATGATAGTCGATGTTGCTGACATGGAGGAGAGACAACAGGTCAACATTGAGATCATGCCCCTGAACTCTTTTATGGAGGTTCATCAGTTAGATCAAATGCCCTCTAACATCACTGGTGTTGTCACCTACTTCAATCTGGATGAAGACATAAGAAAAATGGCAGAGGACCTCTACACCTTCAGAGACAGTTACATTTTCCAAGTATGTTGGGAGAAGCAAGCCAAACTCCTGGCCAATGAAGAAATGGAAGACGCTGATCCTGATGAACATGAAGTAGTGGACATTATGGCAACACCAGAAGTGATACATGATGACATTTTCACGCCGTGTTATGCCAACTACAAAGACATCTACACTTGTCTGAAGGATGGCAGTATAAGGCTTGAGGAGGTCAACCAGCTCTTCGGGGCGTACAAGGGCAAGTACGAAGAGCTCGCTCAAGACCTGGACATCATGTGCAGAGTTGATAAATCAACCGAAAAACAGTGGATCCACAGCAGGGTTCAACAGATCGAGCAGTATCATGAGCTTCATCTAGCTGTGGCTTCAGCTCAAATCATCATGATGGTCAAAGAGACACTTTGCCTTCAAGGGGACTTCAGAGTTCTGGAGACTCTTACAGAAGTTGTAAGTGGCACCCATAATTTTCAGTTAAAGTGAAACCTTACCAGGCTGCATACCCCCGTCCGTACACCCATATATTACATCACTGTATTTGAGTATATGTACGGATAATGCATGCCCTGATGTCCATATCAACAGCACAGAAATTATCTTATTACTTTCTTTTACAAATGGTGATAAGGTGATGAGTGGGTCTGAGTTACTCAGTAGTACTTTAGCAATGTTAACTTTTCACTTTCTTCTCACAGAGTCAAGCAGACTTTCAGAGAGAGCATCTCAGTCGGATTGACAATGACTTGATGCAGGCAAAGAAGGTCTTGGTAGACATCACGGAGCCCCGCAGACTGTGCCTACGTGAGCTGGGACTGAGAGGACACTTCGTAAAATGGGTGAAAGATGCACTTGAAGGTAAGAATGGTTATTATCTATCCTAGTCACGACATAAATTGCTCATTCAGGCAAATTACTTTAAAAATGTTCATTTTTTTAGATATCAATGAGTTGAAGGTGTTCGTGGATCTGGCTTCCATCTCTGCGGGAGAGAATGACATGGACGTGGATCGTGTCGCTTGCTTCCATGATGCTGTCCTCGGCTACTCTTCAATGCTTTATGAGCTCAAACCAGACTCTGGTTTTCCCACCTTCAAAGAGGTGCTGGAGAAACTCTGGAGAGCTTTGGAGAATGACAACAATCTCCCGAAAAAACTGGTAAGAAGACGCTTTGCTAAAGCTACTAATAATCTACATCATGATTGCCTTAAAATGATCACAGCTCTTATGATTCCACAAAATCTCAAGAGATTTCTTAAAATGACTACTCTTTTAAGATTGAAGATTGATAGCTACCAGTTTATATATCATCTAAGTATTTTAAGGAATGGGATAACACCTTCAAAAATATGTGTATGTTTCTCTCTCCTTTTTCACTGTACAGTTTTTTGTTTTTAGTAATTTAAACACTTTCCGAGGCTGCAATGCTACATGTGTGAAAATAACTCTGAAAAAATAAAGTCTTAGGTTAAAGTATTAGTTCAGCCTTTGATATGAGGTTGAATTCTTTCTTTCGTCATTGTGGCATTAACAATAAAATTGACCTATTGTTAACGCCACTGTGACACAGCAGACAGATGGTGACACTTGATGGACATTAAATCACCCAGAAGTAGATGAAATTAGGTTCTTGCCTTCTATACAGTTTATCTGAATCCCACTGGTAACATATAATACAAATAGTTAATGAACTACTGACATTCATATGAATGTTAGTGTCATACTGTGCAGTCAGGGGTTAACCATAACCTTAAACAGAAAATAAATATTACACAGTGCATTTAAGAACTGTATCTTCTCTTGTAGCGGGACAGTGCACGTCATTTGGAATGGCTGAAGACTGTGAAGGACAGTCATGGGTCAGTGGAGCTGTCATCTTTATCGTTAGCATCAGCCATCAACAACAAGGGTATCTACCTGATCAGTGCACAAAGTGTGAAAACGGTAAATAACAGCATCAAAGATCATTGCATCTCGATAGCCATGCAGCACAGAGGTTAACTCTGAGAACAAAGCTCCTACAAAATGATAAGTGTGTTTTTGTTTTTTAATGTAGTTGAGTCTTGACACCGCCCTGAAGCTGCAGATTGCAGAGGAGCATGATGAGGGTCGGCAGATGCGCTACTATTCTCTGGAGGAGTTGCGGGAACTGCAGAACAAACTCATGCTCATGTCTGGGAAAGGGGATCAAGGACAGAATGAAGTTGATCACTTTGCAGAGGTATAGTGAAACATTTCCCTTTTAATTAAAATAGGTCATTTTGTTAAGCATAGAAGCTGAAGTGCTACTAATAATACCATCAATGCTTCTACTACTACTTTCATCATTTTACTTCTTCTTGAGTAATATTTCTTTAAAGTAATAGTACTTTTATTTGGGTACAATTTTTCCAGTACTAATTCCAACCCTGATTTTAGGTTACAAAATATTTTTGCCCTTGTGCTGGAGAAACTGTTTATGCCTCCTTAATATACTATACATACAAAAGTATAGCAGCATATAAAGCAGTTGCAGCAGAGTGAAGGTTTTCTAAATTTATTTTTCAGGTTTTTGCCAGTGTTCAACGACTAGCTGAAGCATTTATTGCCCTCTACACTGCTGGGAATCCTCTGTTCAGACACTGGGAAGCGCAAATCAACTGCTGTTTAAGCAGCAATGAACCCAGCATTATGATGGACTTCAACCTGGGCAGTGTTCTCAGTGTTGTCATTGTGGAGGGAAGCATAGAGGAGCAGCTTCCTGAACTTTGCAGGAAAATGGAGAAATGTCTGGGCTACTGGATGGATTTTGTAGACAAACAGAGATCCCAACATTACTATCTGAACTACTACACAGCCGAACAGATTGTCTACCTGTGCAGCAAGCTGACTCAGCAAAATGTGACCAATGTGGAGGACCAAGTTCTCATGATGCTCTCCTTCGTCAAGCCAAATTGCACATCCTCAGACTTGAGACAAGTATGGCATGAACTCCAATATGAAATCCTCAACAAACCACAAGAGCAAAATGAGGACATTGAGTTTCAGACTTTTGTTGAGGTGTCAAGTGGACTGAGAGACCCAGACTTCACCAGTGAACTGGACCCTCTGCCAAGTCATGTGGAACAAACAACTGGTTTGCAAAAATTTGACCTGATATGGAATGGTTATATGAAAGACATGAAGAATTTTCTCCCGCACATTCTTAATCTAAAAAGTCTTGGACGACTGTTGGAAATACTGGCCAACAGAGAAGATGAGTGTGAAGAAGACATTTCTGATGATTACACTAGGAATTTCATAAAGAGGCAGCTGCCCAATGGCATAGTCGCTGGAAATCCTAACCTCATTGTTTGCCCGCATGATGAGGTCCTGACATCTTGCATCTCCATATACATGAGTAGTGAAGGCGAGACACTCCCCACCTATGATGAAGTCCTCCTCTGTAACTCCTCAACACCATACGAACAGGTGGAGTTATTCCTCAGACGCTGCCTCAGCACAGGCTACAGAGGACAGAAGATATACTCTCTACTGTATGGAGATCTGCTCACTTACGATGTGAGCTCTAAACTTGAAAACTTCTTTCAGCGAATGAAAATGCAGAGCAGGAAAGACTATAGACTTGTTATCATCTGCAGCTCAGAAAGAGAGCATGCCTACCTTCCATCGGCCTTCAGCCAGTACAGATTGCACATGGTTCCCCAGGAGTCATTGGTGAGGATCCAGGGGTACCTCCACAAACACTATGTTGTACCAGCAGATCAGTGCAGTGCTGCAGCTGCATTCAAAGACCGACTGTGCGTTGGTGTCATCTCTTCCAAAAGGGCTGGTGTTGGTGTGTATATATGCAATAACCTATTTCAAATTGATAAATTTCATCAGTGGTGACAATTTAACTCCTGAGATTATTGATACCTGCCATAATGACCCTTATTTTTTTATTGCAGGTAAATCTCTTTACATTAAGAGGCTGTATGAAAAACTGAAGCACTCAACCAAAAAGCCCACAATGATGAAATGCATTCGCTTGACTGAACCTATTGTTGATGAAAATGTCATCATCCAGTCTCTGTTGGAAACCCCCAAGAGGAGAGAACTCACAATGTTCCATTTTGACATCACATCATCGGTAATAATGACTCTTAAATTAATATTTAGCTTAGAGTAATATTGCCTTTTTATAGGACATGTCTCAAAAGCTTATATAAAATGTTAATGGATTGTGTTTTTGCTTTGTGAAAAGGTGCAGAAAGGCCTCCATGAGTTTCTTTTCAAATTGTTGATTCTGCGCTATTTGATGGACTCTGAGGGAATGATGTGGAAGTGCAATGACAAGCAACTGTATGTCATGGAGATTTTAGAGCCAACTGTCAAATCAAACAGAAATGCTTCACGGCAGGTAAAAGTTTTGCTAAGTTTGGCATTAAAGCTACTCATTTATCATCTGATTTTCAACTGTTGCTGACCTTATGGTGTGTTTTCATCTCTGTTTTGTGCATAGGTTCAAACTGGGGGTAGCACATTCATAGATGTGTTCCCAAATATTTTCTGTCGACCACCTAAAGAGGTGTTAATGCTAGAGATGACGAAGCAAGAAGATCCTACCATTGTGAGCGCTGATGACCCATTGATGGATGATGAAGAATTCAGGAGTGCAGCCTTTCAGCGGCCATATCAATACCTCACACGGTTTCATAACCACAGTGATCTTGATGTGTTCACATATCAGGTTGTTGAAGGGTCACATGTGGAATGTCTTCAGATGCTTCTCATGTACTGTGGCATTATGGAACCATCCTGGGCAGAACTGAGAAATTTTGCATGGTTCCTTAACCTTCAGCTGCAAGACTGTGAGACATCTGTTTTTTGTGATGCCACTTTCACTGGAGACACGCTAACTGGATTCAAAACCTTTGTGGTGGACTTCATGATTCTGATGGCGAAGGACTTTGCCACTCCATCACTCAGCATCTCTGACCAGAGTCCTGGCAGGCTGCAGATTGACCTGACTGGTGTCCGAGATGAAGACTTGGCTCCTTTTCTGATTAGAAAGAGATGGGAAACAGAACCACATCCATACATCTTCTTTAATGATGACCATGTGTCTATGACCTTCATTGGTTTCCATCTTCAGCCCAATGACCAGAACTCTGTCGATGCCATTGACCCTACCTCTGGAAGGGTGATAAGACAAAACGTTATGACAAGGGCATTGTATGAAGGCCTAAGGCTACAGAGAGTCCCTTTCAACATCGACTTTGATCGCCTACCAAGAGGGGAGAAAATAGAGCGAATCTGCAATGTTCTTGGTATTCAGTGGCCTCTCGACCCTGATGAAACATATGAGCTTACAACTGACAACATACTGAAGATGCTGGCAATCCATATGCGATTTAGGTGTGGTATCCCTGTCATTATCATGGGCGAGACAGGGTGTGGTAAGACGAGACTCATCAAATTCCTTTGTGAATTGCGGAGGAGTGGGGTGCCCTCTGAGAACATGAAGCTGGTCAAGGTGCATGGAGGGACAACTTCGGAGATGATTTACACCAAAGTCAGAGAGGCAGAAGACATTGCTTCTATCAACAAGCAAGACTATGGATTTGACTCTGTTCTCTTCTTTGATGAGGCCAACACTACCGAGGCCATCAGCAGCATTAAGGAGGTCCTCTGTGACAAGACAGTCAAGGGAGAATGTTTGACACCCAACTGTGGGTTGCAGATAATCGCAGCATGTAACCCTTACCGAAAACACACAGATGAGATGATTCAGAGGTTAGAATCTGCTGGTCTTGGGTACAGAGTTCGATCTGAAGAGACAGATGAAAAGCTTGGATCTATCCCTCTCCGTCAGTTAGTGTATAGAGTTCAAGCATTGCCACCAAGCATGATCCCTCTGGTGTGGGACTTCGGACAGTTAAATGATCACACGGAGAAAATATACATTCAGCAGATTGTGCAGAGAGTGGTTGAAAACAAAGCAATTGATCAAAGTTACGTCAAGTGGATCACTGATGTCCTTTCAGCCTCGCAGAAGTATATGAGGACAAGAAAGGATGAATGCAGCTTTGTCAGCCTGAGAGATGTGGAACGCTGCATGCAGGCATTTGTTTGGTTCTATAACAACCATGTCAGGTTTTTTGCAGAGCTTGAAGAATTTGAGAGCAAACAGAATGCTGATAAGAATGAAAGGCATCAGAGACAGACTGAGGTGAAAGACCCTGTTTTCTGGTCTCTAGTCATAGCCATCGGAGTGTGCTACCATGCCTGCCTAGAAAACAAGGAAAAATACAGACAGAAAATCAGCAAATGCCTACCATTACCATACAGCCCAGGAAGGGTAATGCACGAAATCTCACTCATGCAGGATTTACTGTTAAGTGGTGTGCCAATGGGGGATACTATCGCAAGAAACAGTGCTCTCAAAGAGAACGTCTTCATGATGGTTCTCTGCATTGAGCTAAGAATCCCTCTCTTCTTAGTTGGAAAACCTGGAAGTTCAAAATCTCTGTCTAAAACTCTGGTGGCAGATGCAATGCAGGGCCAAGCAGCTCATTCTGACCTCTACAAAATGCTTAAACAGATCCATTTGGTGTCCTTCCAGTGCAGTCCTCACTCAACACCAGAAGGCATCATTAATACATTCAAGCAATGTGGACGGTTTCAGGAAGGAAAGAACCTGGATGAGTACATTTCCGTTGTGGTTCTTGATGAGATTGGCCTGGCTGAGGACTCTCCAAAGATGCCACTAAAAACCCTTCACCCACTTCTAGAAGAGGGATGCATCGACGATGAGCCACTACCACACAAAAAGGTTGGATTTATTGGTATTTCCAATTGGGCTTTAGACCCTGCAAAGATGAACAGAGGCATTTTCGTCTCCCGTGGTGACCCTGATGAGAAGGAACTTATCGAAAGTGCTAAAGGCATATGTTCATCTGATGCAATGGTTTTGGAAAAGGTCAGGGATTTCTTCCAGCCGTTTGCAAGAGCCTACTTGAAAATCTGCCGCAAACAAGGCAAAGGCTTCTTTGGCCTGCGCGACTATTACAGCTTGATTAAAATGATTTTTGCAGTAGCCAAGGCTTCTCAACGGAAGCCCACAGCAGAGGAAACTGTGAAGGCAGTGCTGAGAAATTTCAGTGGAAGGGATGGTGTGGATGCAGCTACAGTCTTTACCAAAAGACTACTGATGACACCCAACCTGGAGAACATCAATGCCATTGAGTTTGTGAGGGAAAACATCCAGGCAGTTGGACAGGAAGAAGAATGTCGGTACCTCCTGGTGCTTACAAAAAACTATGCTGCCCTCCAGATCCTGCAGCAAACCTTCTTTTCAGAAAGTGTTCAGCCAGAAATCATCTTTGGATCCAGCTTCCCGAAAGATCAAGAATATACCCAAATCTGCCGTAACATCAACAGAGTAAAGATCTGCATGGAGACAGGTCAAACAGTTGTGCTCCTAAACTTGCAGAACCTCTATGAAAGTCTCTATGATGCTCTGAACCAATACTATGTTTGCTTGGGAGGACAGAAATATGTTGACCTTGGACTGGGAACCCACCGTGTCAAATGCAGGGTGCACAAAGACTTTCGGCTCATAGTCATTGAGGAAAGAGAGGTGGTCTACAAACAGTTCCCAATACCTCTCATCAACAGGCTGGAGAAACACTACCTGGACATTCACACTGTCCTCAAAATTGAACAGAAGCAGATAGTGGATGACCTGGAGAGATGGGTGAGACTTTTTGTGTCTCTCAGCAGTCAAAACTTAGCAGTGGCTCAGACATACAAGTACCAACCCCCAGATGTCTTCATTGGCTACCACTCAGACACATGTGCTTCTGTGATTCTTCAAGTAATAGAGAAGCAGAAAGACAGTTTGGAATTCTCAGATCCCGAGAGGCGAGTACTTGACGAAGCTAAACTCTTACTGCTCAAATGTGCTACACCAGACTCAGTGGTGCGGTTGGACTGCACAGGCCTTCCCAAAGTGGAGAGTGAACATCTGGCCAGTGTCTACTTTGAAGAGCAGAATAACAGCTGTTTGGCTGACTACATTCTTGCTCACACAAGGCAGAAAGTCCTTTGCTCCTCCTCCTTCACAGAGGTAACTCTAAAGTTGTCATACAATACCAGTTTCATATATATCCTGAAGTTGTAAGTCCTTATAGGACCTCATTAATTATGATTTTAAACCATAGGTGACAACATTCTCCAGACTTTTGACGGCATCTGACTTGGAACCACTGGTGCAAATGTT
This sequence comes from Seriola dumerili, assembly GCF_002260705.1. NCBI lineage: Eukaryota > Metazoa > Chordata > Actinopteri > Carangiformes > Carangidae > Seriola > Seriola dumerili. Next base: position 3,864,135 of record NW_019174424.1, on the reverse strand, counting down.
GCATAGTGTGGAGCTTCTCTCCCTCCAGCAGTTTGACACAGAGCACTCCTTCCTGAAGAAGATCAGGTTTGTTGATATATTATGGAATCTATCATTTCACACTCAACATTACAGTTATGGCTCATTAATCTCAAACTTGTTGGTATTCTCAATTAGTAGGAAATATAGTCATGTTTAAAAGAAAAGCATTGAAGCATTATTAGCAGGAATATGTAACATGTATGATCTTAAGGTATAATGTCTGTCTAAAGATCGAATCCCTGTTTTCTTATAGGAACTTCCTCACTGCTGAAAATGGAAGCAGTAACACTGGACCCTGCAACAAGATCCTAATCATTCAGTGTGATTTTGATGAAGCCACTCATAGTGCCAATCTCATTGCATCTGCGAAGTAGGTCCAATATTTCTTCTCTGTTGGGTATGCACCAATGTATGGTTTTGCCATATTGAGTTTTGCTGTTCATTAATAGGTATTCATCCATAAATGAAATCAACAAAATAACTCAGGAGAGCATGGGAAGCAAGGTGTTTGTCTACTTCATCACCAGACTACCACGAATGGAAGGAGGGACTTCCTATGTTGGCTTTCATGGCGGTAAGGCTAATAGAACTTGTGATTTTAATCTTTGTAGTTTTTTTATCACATAGTCTGAAGAATAGAGTATAACCTGAGACATCTTGATATATACAGGACCCTGGAGATCAGTTCACATTGATGACCTCAGGCGGTCAAAAGACATTGTTTCAGACATCAAAGCCTTGCAAAATATGACAATCAGTCAAATGTTTGAAACAAGGATGAGTCAGCCTGAAGGTAAGTTGATGAATGTGAAAAATTGATGAATCCACTACACACAATTTGTTCACATTAAAATCATTTTCAGCATTAAATTACACATTCATTTTTCACAGCCATGGATGTGGATGATATGTACACAGAGATTGAGCAGGAGGGAGCAGAGTTGCAGGAAAACGTGAGTAGATAAATTTTAAACATTTGGTATTGTGGAAACCAAAAAATGTACAACATATTTTTCTCTTAAACTGAAAGTCTACATTTATGACACTGGACATATGTGTATCAGTTTTAGAAAGAATCGTGTCCTGCCACAGACTGTTTTCTGACAACAATGACACTCTGTTTTATTCTGGGTAACTTGTTTTTGACCAGTTTGCTCTCCTGATACAGGGCTCGGACAATGTTCTGGACACTACAGCATTGCTGCGGAGCTGTGTGCAGAGTGCAGTAGGCATGCTGAGGGACCAGGTGGAAAGTGGCCTCCGCAGTACTCGGAGAGTTCAGATTCTACTGACACTCCTTAGCGACAATGACGAAATAAAAGGTTCTAACAAAAACTTTTTTTCATTATAAAGTCTTAATGTTTTTTGTGGCATTTGCATTGGTCATCATGTTATCTAACTCTTATCAGGTGAATTTTTGAAAACTGTGAAAAAGCATCTTCACACACTGCTGGCGATTTATGATGGCAACACCTTCTCATCCATCAAAAGCAACTGGGTCATTAAGGAGGCCTCAAACATTGATGCCTTGCAAGAAGGAGGCACCTTCAGGTAAGTGCTTCAGCCATAGAATACAAAATTTCTTTATTGGCCTATCTAGATATATTCTTATCTGTTTGGACAGTACTGTTGACTTTTTTGGGGTCATGACAGGCACACCTTATGGAAGCGTGTTCAGGCTGTGGTTGTCCCCCTCTTGGCACAACTGGTTTCAGTCGCTGACCGTGACCAAAACTTGGACATCCTGCTAGATGCAGACTGTAGTGAATCTGTTAAGAGGCTGTGGCTAGATATCTTTGGCAATGATAAGCTTCTGGAAATCCCCCACCTAACACTGGACCACAAGTAAGTGGTAGTAGTACTGTACTTTGCATAAAGAATACCAAGCCCAATAACTAATAAAATGTAACATACTGTTGACTTTACATATTTAAAGTTTTTGTTATCTTCTCTTTGCACAGTTCTGAGACAAGAACAATCCTTGTACAGAACTACATTGCTCAAGACAAGAACTTGAGCTGTAGTATGCCCTTCAGTTGGAGGATCAAGGACTACCTGGAGGAACTCTGGGTTCATGCGCTTCAACATGAAGGTAATGGTCTGTTTTGAGGTATTTTCCATAGCTTACATGCTGCTACTGTGATGTTTTGCCTTTTTGCTCTTACATTAAATTCATATATCTGTTAGGCCACACTCAACGAGAGTTTGATGAATTCTTTTGGAAGACACCACTGGGACGATACATTGACAAAGCAGACCAAGACATGCAGACAGAGTTTTTTCACCGCTACCTTCGGGATTTCATATCCATGACAATGAACGTGACTTGTGAAGAAGATCTGCAGGTTGTTATTCTGTAATCCTTGAAGCCCTTAAATTTTAAAGCCTGTCTGATGGTGTGTGCATATCCATACTAATGAACATTATCTGCTTTTCCAGCTCCTGTGTGGTGCCTTGAATTGTTGTGTCAATGAGTTACTATTGCAGCTCATTGACACTGAAACAGTGACATCTCTTCCATGGATCCATGCTGCTTATCATGAGTTTAAAAACCGGCTGCAAAACCTCTCCAGAATGATGTGCATTCAGCCCCAAGTGACCAAGGACCTCTTGAGCAATTCTCATGCCAGAGACGGGGAAGAACTGGTGAGCCTCTTAAGATTATTTTAGTATTTGAAATAATAGCTTTTTTCCACTTTTTCTTTTTCCAAGGTTTTTGAATTTGGCTTGCATGGTTTTGACTTCAAGATCACATTGTCTTTGGTAATATTTAATATTATTTATGTTGTCCTTTTAGTGGCCTGTTCTGTTTAGTGATCATGTTCCTCTTGTCTCCAAGGTACTCGATGTGTATGCTGCTTTTGCATGTGTGGAGTACCTGGAGCCTAGAAACCTGGGCACAGATGCCGAAAGACAAGTCTGGCTCAGGCAGGTCAAAAAACTTCAGGTTCCCATTGAGTTGATCTGCTCAGAGGACAGTGTAAGGCGTTATGGAGAGAGGAGCAAGGCAATTGTCTGTAGAGTCCAGTAAGTAAAGCTTTTCCCAGATTTTCCCAATTGTTCTAGTTGTACATGCTGGGACTGAGGTTTTTACATAATCTTTAGATACTTCTAGAAGTATTGATTTGGATGGTTTTTTGTTTCTTTGTTCTAAGAGCTGGATGGAATCGGATATTTTCTCTCTCTCTATTTGTGGAGCACATGTTGTTGGGCATCGAGAAGCTGGAGGAGAAGCTGACACCTCTAGTTTTGGAGCATACAAAAGGGCTTTGCCAGGTTGGTCTGGTTTGTACTAATCTGAATTTTATTTTCATGAGATGAATTCAGTGAATTGCCATAAAACTGTATCCACTATAACCTCAATAATTCCTCCATCCATCATAAAATGTATTGCCTCTGCTCCCCTTTCAAGATACTGGAAAAAAATTCAGACCTCAAAACCCAGCAGTCGTTTGAGGCAGTTATTGGTTTGCTCAAAACTTGCAAAGATGGAGCTGTTCAACGCATCTTCAGGTAGAAATTCAGCTTTTTATCAGAATCTCCTCTATTGTTCTTTCCTTTCACCCTGGGTCTTCACCTGTTGTTTATTTTCTATTCAGGTTTGGTCAAACACTGTGTCCAGTGTGTATGGGAGACCCCCAAGATCCACTCTGCCTCCCATGTAAACACATCTTCTGTGTGGCCTGTATCAAACAGTGGTTGAACCCTGGGCAGATGTACTGTCCTCTCTGCATGCAGCCAGTTGATGATGACTTCCCCATGTTTCCTTCAAATGACATACGGTTGGTTATTGCATGTGAACCTCACATGCAACACACATGGTTCTTTCCGCACACACAAATAATTTGACATACCATATACAAATATTTGGTTTACCGTGTATTGTGGTATCAGTTACTTGAGAAGGATCTAGGTAACCTCCTGCTGTGTGAATCTGTAATAAATATTCATTGTTTTTTCTTTTGTTTGTTAAGGGGTCTCATCAACCAACATGCTCAATTCAGGAAGCAGTGCAATGCTTTCTTCATCGACCTGGTGTCTACTGTGTGCTTCAAGGACAACTCTCCCCCGTGTCCAGCTGTTATACTTCATTTGCTGTCCTTTCTCATGGTGGAGGCCAACATTGTTCCCATTCTCAGAGGTAGTCAGGACAGTCTTCTAACCCTGATCACGTGTATGGACACAACCGTTTTTTTCTACTAAAACATATTTTGTCAGGTCTCAATATCCTTTTTTGTTTTTGTTTTGTTTGTTTTTTTGACAGTTAATCGACAAATTCTGACAAAGGTGCTCTCTCCATTTGATGACTCTGTGGATAAAAATCCAGTGGTTCGGTCAGTGGTGCTCAAACTCCTGCTGAAGTACAGGTGAGGTGTTGCATATTATGTAAATTTTTAACATTTTTAGCCATGTTTCTCAGTTTTTAATAAATTGCACTGTCTTTGAAGCTTTGATGAAGTTAAAGGTTACCTGCAGCAGCATCTGACGTCAGTTGAGCAGAGCAACATCTTGGAGAAGACGGACAAAACTGAACTCTACTGCCTGTACATTAACTGCCTGGAGGTACACAGGAATTCAAACTTTACACCTGAATTGCATTATGTTACATTATGATACAGCTTGTTTTCATTGGGTGAATTCACTTTTTACCTTTTCATTCCTCTAGGATTCCATGTTTGAGAGGTTGCAGTTCAGGTCTACGGCAGATCAGCAGGTGTGTCTGCAAGATGAAAGTGTCTTCCTGACTGACTACCTGCAATCACATGGTCAGTCTGCTGAAACAGCCACTGTAGAGTACCTGCAGCAGGTGGCCAGAGTGCGTATGGACCTGGATATGGCTGCCAGCCTCATTGTGGAAAAACTGAGAGCCAATGGTATGTAACTGGGATGAAACATAGTATTAGTTTTTAACATGTGTCAACACATTTGTAATTTGCTTGTATGTTGAATGTGTCATTATGTATATGTCATTTTTCTTTCTTTTTTTAATCTTAAACCAGAGTCCCAGGAGGGTGGTCAAAGTGGAACCACGGCCTTCCTGACCAGTGTGGTGAACTTGTGTAAGCGCAGTGGAAACAACTGGTATCGTGTCTATTTGATCCGTAAGATCTGCAGCCAAGACGGAGTGGACTTTGTCCTGAAACTCCGCAAAGTGGACCAAATGCGCTGGCTCTTCCCTGAAGAAGCTCTGCAAAAGGTTTAGTTATTCACAGAGTGATTTTCAGTTTTAGTGCCCAAATCAAGTCAAAGCCATTTTCTAAATCTAATGCTAGCTGTAATTAAATAATTTTCATTTCACACAGAGTGAAGAGGCAACCCCAATAGACCAGTATCTTGTGTGTGGGGAAGACTACAAGACTATCAGAAATGCTGTTGCAAAGGGAGTTATGGAAGGCAAAGTGGACGGACTGGACGAGGCTTGTGAGGTAATGTTGTATCACTTTCTCAGTGGCATCTCACCATCAGATCAGGCCTCTGCTTTTGTATGTGTGTTTACATGGGTGTTTTGCTCTTTTGCTTTGTCTTCATAGGGGTGCAGATGCTTACCACAGTGGAAAACAGTTTATCTTCTGTTGGCGCTCTACAGAGAAGTCACTACTCTCTACAGAGAAACCAATGCTAGCTTCCATCCTAAACCTGAGGTAGGTCCTTACACTAAGACCCAATGAGCTGCTCTTATATAATCTGTCGTGTTTTTTACACCCATTTGTGCTTGTGTGTGCAAATGACCACAAAAAGTATATATCTTCCTCTAAGCAAACTCTGCCTTATAGTGGACCATTTAATGCAAACAAACATAAAATGTGTTATCCTGGGTAAGAAGACCCACATCAATCAAAGACAAGTGCAGTGTGAACTAATATTCAAATTCAACTTTTATTTTCACATGTCCTGAACTTGTATTACCACACGAAATTCTTAATTGAATTTGTCTGCAAGTTACCCATGCCCTTTTCACTGAACAGACTTATACTGACAACCATATTTATCTGTTCATGTCAGTCAGTTACATTTTTATGTATCTTTGTGCCTACAGCAATTGGAAGCCCTGATGGCCTATATCCAGACCTCCAAATTCCTGGGCAGCCCAGAGGTGAAGCCCTTTGCCATGGCTCTGGTGACCAACCAACTTGGGCTGTTGGCTGCTCGTCCAGGGGCTCCTGGCACCCAGTGTGTGTTAGTGGACTTAACTATTCACCTGGCTGCCGTCTTGCTCTGTGGGAACCAGGGGATCTTAGCTCCCCTCCAACAACTGGCAAAGGCACCTGCCAACATGCAGGTATGTTTAATGTAACCTGCTTTCAGTGTTGCCAACTTTTCCTTCTTTGAAGGGAATTGAATGTTTTTGTATGTTGGTACAGGCCGCCTTCTTGCCCACCATGCCAGAGGACATGTTGGCAGTGGCTCGACAAGCTATGGGACAGTTGCAGTGGTACAGTAAGTATTAAAAAAGAATTACACTATTATACTATACGTAATATGAAATATGTCAGATGAAGATGCTATACAGCCATGCCAAACACTTCCATAGTCATTTTTTATTTACTCTTTCCATAGATTGTCCAAATGGTCACCCCTGCACAATTGGAGAGGTATGTTATGTTCATTCTGAATCATAATTGTATGTGTGAGTCTTTCTTTGTAGTATTCTTTTCATATTTATAATGGCTTATCTTGCCGGCTGTTTCTTTTTCTTTAGTGTGGCCAGCCCATGCAAATAAGCCGTTGTTTGGACTGTGGTGCTGTGATTGGAGGAAACAACCACATGGCTGTGCAAGGATTTCAAGTTGCTCAAATGCAGTATGTGGCCATTAAGTTAATTCAGGACGAAAAATTTAATAAAGAAAGCAGTGTGTGTGTCATATTGCGTATTTTATTGTTGTTTGTATTGATTTATGCATCGTCTTCTGACAGGGGTGACCGTACTCAGACAGGACACATCCTCGGTGACCCAGGTCGCAGGGACAATCCAGACATGCTGGACACAAAGAGCATTTCCCCTTGTCCCTTCAACATTGTGCGCATGCTCACTCACATGGCCATGCTGATCGGTGCCTGCAACAACACACAGGTAGCTTGGACAAAATAATGAGTACAATTTTAATGGAGATCATTTCCCCTTGTAATATCTTCTTGGGTGTTTAAAGGTGCACTTGTATTAGACACTTAAAAAAACAAACAAACAAATGCTTACTTGTGTGTTCTCAATAAAAACCCCATCACTCTAGTGATGCTGCACTGTTGATGTCTTGCTGTTGGTAATAAAGGGGGAAGTCTGGTCAGTAACCCATCAATGTTTTTGCTTTTCTAGCCTATCTCTGCCATCATCAAGCCTCCAGTTCCTGACCCAGTAGCATTTCTACTTGCTCACCTGCAAAAGGACATGGAACATCTTATCAGATCTCTGGGGAAGGGGACAGATGACACGGTCAGCGCTGTTCACCTGCTCATCAACAGCCTCCTGAAACCTCACCAGCAACAAAAATGTAAGGACCAACTTACAACAAACCTAAACTACTATAAAACTAACCAAGACATAATGGTACCTAATATAAAGTTATCTGAATCAGAATAGAGTGCATCTATGCTAATTAGTTGCTTCCCTTCTTTGCTGTGTATTTTATATGTTCTGTTCACTTCGGCCTTCAGGACAGTGACGTAAGAGATGAAAAGAAAAGGTCTGCCCTCTAGTGGTCAGAAATTGTATTGTGTTATTTTGCAATTTATGTGTAATAGGAGAAGTGATCGGGTTATGTGTAGTCATTAATGTCAACAAATGGAGGATTTCTAGATCAGGATTGTCCTTTCCAATGTTAAACCTAGCTTGACCAAGTGAATATGATAATGTAAATACACTGGTAACATACAATAATAAGACAAATGTCAAACAGTTACTAGATTTACTGGATTACCTTCCACTGTTACACTCAGCTGGTCTCCCTTTTCAGGGCCTGCTCCTTATGACAATCAGCTCTCCACCAAAGAGGCTAGAAATGGATGGGAGATGGAAGTGAGCAATGTCATCATCGTACCTCAGTTGAAGGTAAAATCGTTTTTGCCATGTATTTGTTCCAAAACGGAACAAATAAAGCACATACTCAGCAAATAATTCTGCCTGTTTATAAGAGATCTGCATATAACATGTTGCTTTCTTCTGTCACCTTCTCCTCCACAGCACTTGGACAGGCAGCTAAAGGAAGTGAACACATTCATCCGGGCTGACTCTCGCATCTCTGCCAATCCAATCATGAGGCTCATGTTTGGCGATCCTTGTCTCTTCTTGGCCTCACTTCCCAAAAATTCTCCAATCCATTGTTCTGCCGTGTGGAGCTGCAGGGAGAAAGTTTCTATGCTGACACTCACTCATATTGTTGAGCAGAATGATGGCAAAGACACCCTGCCTGTACTCTGGAGATTTCTGCACAGGGTAAGAAAACGATGACCAAACATACAAGTCCACTTTTAAAATTTTTTAGATGTTTTAGGCATATCATGTCCCATCTAAGTGCCTCGTGTTTCTTCCTTTAGATGGCTACTTTTAGTCTTTAGTGCCTGTGTGCATTTTAACTGCAGACTCAAAAATGTCAGTGTTGCAACATATATACAATATGACCTTAAAAAAAGGAGACATACTTTTTAATATTCTGCCTTAAAGATGTTATGCTTGATCTACCTGTGCTTTAGTAAAAGGTTAGTGTTAAAATTTCATTCTAAAATAAGTTGTTTGTTTTTTTAGGAAGCAGAGGTCCGACTGGTGAAACACCTTCCTGACATCCTCACACTCCAGAGGGATCTGGTCAAGAAGTTTCAAAACATCACTGAGCTGACTTGTAGCACCATGGCTGAATTCCTCAACAGTCAGAAAGCAGGTAATGAAACTAACTGTCTGCACCAGTCGTTCTCAGCTTTTTCAATTGTATGACTCACTTACACAAGAGATGCACAGTTCCATGCACCTCCTAATTGCCTCTTTCTCGGAAATGTCATAGTAAAATAGCTGGCAACATACACTTTAAAGACCTGCCTGCCAAGAAGTGAGTTGTTTTAACCTGGAAGGAGACAATGATTGAGTAGTCTTAAAAGAGCAATCTCTTCCACACGTGTGAGCCACTCATGCGAACAACAGTATTTTAATGTTACGATCAGTCGATCCAGTGTGGTGCAAGTCTTGTCTGTAGTTGACGTGTGCACATTCTGACGGAAATTTACTGATTCTTCATGTGTGCAGAGTCACTGAAGGCCTGGTATGAGAAATACATCAAAATCTTCCTGACAACCTGGAATCAGCTCAGAGTGTCTTTGGCAACCAACGGTAAATACAATCACATACAACACAGTCTGTTATTCTAACACTGGCCCACCTGACTTACTGTAACTTGGAATCAAATGTTGTTGTTCAGGTGAGATTAAGATCCCAGCTGAGTTCTGCCAGGAGGACCTGGACCTCAACAGTGACTTCAAGGTGCTGTTGCCACGGCGACAAGGCCCCGGCCTGTGCTCCACAGCGCTTGTCAGCTACCTCATTTCCCTGCACAATGACCTGGTCTACTGTGTGGATAAACACACTGGAGAGGAGACCAGGTGGGGGCGCTCATGCCACATTTTTCTCAATTGCACATGTTTGGCTGTAACAATACAGTCTGTGAACTTCTTTCCCAAATGGAAATTGCTTTAACTGAGGAATTGCTGAAATGATAGAAAGATAACTTTTTAATTCCATAGCTAGAAAGGGGTTTAAAGAGAAAAAAGTCTCTTGGTTGACTGGTCTGTTTATCCCTCCCCCAGCTACAAAGTGAGCCCTGCAGATTTGACTGACCTGCATGTGATTCGGTATGAGCTGGAAAGGGACCTGATGCCACTGGTTCTCTCCAACACTCAGTACAGCATCGAGAGAGGCCAGGAGACGCTTCATGAGTATGACTTGCCCAAAATCCAGCAGCAGATTGTTTCCCGTTTCCTGCAGGGCAAACCTCTCATCACTCTCAATGTGAGCAAATGAAAAGCAGAAGTAAAGTACGGTAGCTTTGTCCAAAAAACAGGGCAAAATTGTTAAGACACTATTTTCCTCATGTTTCTGTCCTTTCTTCTACCTCAGGGCATTCCAACACTAGTGAACAGACATGACCGCAACTATGATATTATCCTAAAGGATGTAAAAGCGAAAGTAAAGCAAGTAAGTTGTGCTGTACAGTAGGCAGCCCACTGGGCATTTATCACATAACAAACATGTTGCAGTAGATATCCCTGCATGAGTGTCTACAACCTGTGTCTGTGTACCAATAGGAGCCTCTGCAGACTCTCACCCTGTTTGCCGTGGCTGGCGAGCTGCACTCCTATAGTGAGGTGTGTGAGGCATTGTCCACACTGGAAGTGGCCCTTGGTTTCCTTGCCATGACTGGGGGAGAACCTCACATGCAGCTGTCCTGCTACCTGGAGGAGGTTCTGCGGATGGGAAACCAGATGGCTCCGCATATCCTCAAGGTCAGCCAGGTTTATTTATCCTGTTGTTCGTTCACTTCCACAGACTAACCGGTCTGGACAGTTTTGTTATTTTCTTATACAAACAATTTTGTTATCTTACTTTAGTGCTACCGTAATATAATTTTACTCCCTGAATATTGGATATCAATGAATGGGTCTTTTTTTTTATGCACTAAGTCGAAGATAAAAGTTTGTTTTGCCTACAGGCCCTGAGCATGTGTTGTCTGAAGCATTGTGTGGCACTGTGGCAGCTGCTGGCCTCACTCAAATCAGAAAATATGCTGTTACGGCTCAAGAGGGTAAAGCATCACACACCACTACCAATATATAGATACAGATGTGGAAATGATATTACTGTTATTTATAGTAGCGATGGTAGAGATTATTAAATTTTGCCATTGTAGATGACTTAATGAAGTTTTATGTATAAGTGTGTAGATGTGTACTGCATTTAATTATTTATTTTTTGGCCCATCCCATGCATTTCCTTTGTTGTTCAGGATCCATTTGTGGGAGTCTCAGAGAAGTACAAACAGGCTCTGGGTGAGGATGAGGACAGGCTCTTGACAGGCTTCTTCTCTAAGAGCAGCGCTGACACTTTCCTGTTGGAGATGCACGAGTTCCTGGTGCTGGTCCTTAAAAACCCTAATGCACCTGATACCTACAGGCCTGACTGGGGGTAAAACAAAATGCTATTTATTCATTTATTTGCCATTCACTAACCCTTGCACACGTCTGTGAAGTCTTCAATATGGGATAAAGTCTGAAGTTATTCTCAGATCTGAAAATATGATATAAAGAGAGGAAAAGAAAAGGTTTTTTTTCCTAATCAGGCTAGACACTTTTAAAATGAAAGGTGTAACAAAATACTTTTGTGCAAAATAAAGTTTTGGACGGTAGAACTCACTCCAGACATTTTCATCCAGACACGTTCCAGACACGTTTTTGCTCTAAGCAAAAACAAAGTGGATGTTTTTCCATTCCCACTTTAAGCCACGTTGGAAGGATTTAGCGTGTTGCACACAAGCAAAACTGAAGTTAAGTTTGGTCAATGTTGGCTCTGTTGTTAAGGGAGTTAGTTGGTTGTTTAAACAAAGCCACAGGCAAAAGGTTATTTAGTACATTTTATACTTATATTAGGCGTGGGAACAAAGAAAATGTCGAAGTAAATAATGTGATATTATATAACATGTCCATTAACTCAGCATTTTCTGTTCATATTTATTCAAATTTACCTCTATCAAATCATATAGTCGAAGTACTAGGTATTTTATCAACATATTCTTAAATTTACGTGTGTAAAATTTAAAAGGAAGTAGAATTTAAAAATTGAGACTGTAATATGTATGCTCAGGTGTGTTTGTGTGTGTAGGTATCATGATTTGCATTATCACTGACCTAAAGTGCACGGTTTGTCTCTTAAAGCTTGAAAGACACACTGCTGTCATACATGGAGCGCAAAGACCTGGACATTCCCCCTGATGTGGAGGAGCTCTTCCCAGATGAGATCTGCCTGTCCCATTATGTGGAAGCCTGGAAGTTCATTGTCAACTTCAAGCAGGAGCGCAGTCAGAGGCAGTGAGGATGAGATGAAAGGGTTGATTTTTTTTTTTTGCCTTGTTTATTTGATATCATTCAATCTCTCAGATGAAGTTTACAATCATGAAAAACAGAAAGCATTGAAGTGTTATGAAAGTGTGATATATTATGTGTTCTTGACACACATTTTGCAGAGAGGTGCCTTTTTAAGAGCACTAATATTATGCTTCATGGTGCCACAGGATATGTGTGTAGTTCACATTTACAGCTCACCTGTATGAAGATGTGAACTTTTTGTTTATTTTTTATAGATTTTTTTTTTCAGATTATCTTTGTCTTGTATGATTTCCTATTTTCTATGTTTCTAACCATCAAGATCAGTGATTCTGTACAGTGGAAGTCTTTCTGTTTGCACTTTACATATTTGTAATGTGAATTTGTCTGTCCTGAAGAGGCAGAAAAAAAATCAGAATTCTACTCAGGTACAAAATGTGGAATAACTTACTTAAATCACTTAATCTTTTCACATTGCTTAATTTAACTGTTTTTGTCATTTCCATCTGTTTTTTGTATCATTGTTTATTTGTGTCATATGTGAATGTTGCACTCGCTTTTCTGCCACTATTTAGATTTACTGGCTTAAAAGACTATAAAAAGTTTTCTTTTTTTCAAATTTATTTTACATTCCAGTTTGGTTTTTGTTGTTTTCTCATTCAATTTTCTTTACTCATTAATAATCAGCATATTTACAGAAGGCTTGGTAATAGATATCTCTTTTAATAAAGTGTTCCTGTCAATTTTGTGCGCTTGTTTATGTTATTAAATAAATATTCATGTCCTTTCTTGCTAACCACTGCATAATACCACTTTAATTTGTTTAATTATTTGTCAATACGATATGACAGTGTGGGTATATTTAGCTGTGTCGTAAGTGTTCCCAGCTGCCATTGTAGACAAACTGGAATATTTTTCACTCAACCATGAATTGGACTCCGTCAGACTCTTGTCATTATTTTTGCACAGCAGGAGTTTGGCAACAGGTGATTAAATGTAGTTGTAATGCACTCAGATTTACCCTTACTGAGGCATGCACAGGTTCAATTGGGTTTTTGTCATTTTTATGTCCTGTGTGCCATTGGCTTAAAGGGCATCACTCAAATTACAAACTAGCAAACTTCCCTAGATTTCACATCATTGACATTTAAAAAACACAACAGCACTGTATCTCTACAGAAATGTCCAGTGATGTCTGAATAACTCAGTTCATTTTTCTTTAGTTCATTGGAACTTAAAAAATGTATTTGCTCCGTTTTATTTGGTACCTTCTTATGATTCCTATGATGTGCCTACAGTTGTAAAGAGTGTGTTATTCAGTAGTTTCTCAACAGCATTACTACTGTAGGTCACAAGTAAATTGCTCCATATTTACACATTATATCACTGCCAAAAGCCTACAGAGGCTGTACATGATGGAGTGCTCAGGAAATGGCTGTCTGCCTAAGGTTACGTGACTTTCTGACCCTCTGCTGGTGGGAGCTCAATGTGTTTCAGATCAGGCTGATGGAAATGATAAGGACAAGACAGCCTCAAGACCGCCGCTGGACGGCTCCTTAATTCAATTTCCTCTATACCAAAGCAGTGTTTAGCATAACAATGACAAATGGAAGCATGCGCCTGTGAAAGTAAACCATGCCAGCGACCACCCCCTGGGAGTCTGCAGTCAGTATAAATGATATCCATAAGAGTAGTAATAGACTGTTTCCCTCAAACCCCGTAAAAATTTTACTTCATCTCAGTGGCATAATGATGCATTTTGTTATCATCATCATCATCATCATCATTAAGCTATGAATGTCCCCAGCAACTCCAGACTGAATAGATAGAGCCCTAGTTATAGTCATGTATTTTATTTCAAGATGAAAACCGAAGCTGTGATCAAATTCCACCAGGCAAAGGTGATGCTGATGCTGTGTCCTCGCTGCTCATTAGCAAACCCAAATGTGGAAGTGCTATACATGGGGTTGATAAACACACACACACACACTAATGGGTCATGAGGCGTGATTTGCGCAACTCGGTCCTGTGGAACAAGCCTCACTGAGCAAGTTCAATCACTTTCACTTCCACTTCTGTAGGCTTCAAAGCAACCATGCCAATGGCACAAAGGGAAGGACACAAAGAGGCCAAATTCTTTTCCCCACTCACTGTTTGTTTGTTTTTTGTCTTTGTCTCTTGATGAGGGAGAATTAGGGGCAAAATTACTGTGCATCATGGCTCACACTTAATGATATTCATGGGTGATGGACAGTCACAAGCATGAGGGTATTATGATTAACAAGGCTGGATACTGATGTACAGAAGTGACCTCTTTTGGTTTGGCTACAGTATGTTGGGGGATTTCACTGTCATGTCTGTGTCTTTTCACAACTTTCAGTGTTACAGTGTTTCAGTGTAATAACATAGAAGTATGCACCAAACCATCTAAGAAGAATTAGTTTGTTGGGCAGTTACAGATTGTGCTATGTGCCCTCCTCCTTCTAATCAGGACATCAGTAAGAGTTTTCCATTTTTTGAAAACTGAAAAAATGGTTAAATTAGACTTATTCCAAACCTGTTCTAAAGTCTGTATGTGAAATCTGGTTTTTGTTTTAAACCATATTAAAAACAAAATCAACTTCCTTGGTGGCCTGATGGTTGAAGACATGCTTGATTTTAATGTGGCCAGCAAAACATGTAATACCACACTCCTGGTCCATGTGTTTCCTGTTGTTCTCTCCTCTTCTGTGAACTGTTAAGGATAGGTAAATAATAATATCACAAAATAACATGTATAAATCCAGAAATATCGAATCTAGGTCAGCAATCTGAAACAGTTCTCTCCCCTTTTTATTTTTCTTGAGCTGTTTATGTGTTTACCAATGGTGTAGGTTTGGTCTCAACATCTGTAGGGACGCAACAACCCCACCACACCTCTAAAACAAAGAGATTGGCTTTCTAATTGTGTCAGTCGTTAACGGTTTATTAACATATGAGATCTGAATTTACATTCAAGAATACCCATACACGGGGCGTCGTGTGGCGTAGTGGTCTAAGCAGGTGCCCCATGTGTAGAGGCTACAGTCCTCGCAGCAGTCCGCCCCGGTTCGAGTCCCGCATCGGACGGCCTTTACTGCATGTCATTCCCCCTCTCTGCCTCCCCATTTCCTGTCTCTCTACTGTCATGTCAAATAAAGGCATAAAAAGCCCAACAAAATATACTTAAAAAAAAGAATGCCCATACACAAATGTAATATATGTACGTGTGGAATCTCCACATATAAAATATATGTACTGTACATATGAAGTAAAATCATATAGGTTTTATAATTATAGACGATATATGTAAAGAATTACATATGAAACCTGTTAGAAATTGAAACAATAAGATATATTGTCTAGCTAATAGAAACATGTATTTTAGTATGTCTGTTTATATTATACACATATGTTACATAAATATATATCTATCCCCAAGGCCTGTCAGTATATGTTCATGTTATGAATGTTAATATAAAAGATAGACATGTATGTTTAAAATTAATAAAAAAATATTGAAAAAATCATAGACAAACATATAGAATTTTAATAAGCATGTTATTTTAATAAAATTGCAAAAAAAAGTCATAGTGTGGTAAGGAATAAAAGTCATAATATTGTAAAGCATTAAAAACATCATGTAAATGTCAAATTATAGTAGGTCATAAAAAAGTCATAGTATAGTAAGGCATAAAAAATGCCATTAAAACGTCATAGCATAGTAAGGCATAAAAAATGTCTTAAAAATGTCAAAATAGTGTAAAGCATAAAAACATCGTAGTATTGTAATATGTAAAAAAATGTCATAGTATATTAAGGGATTGAAAAGTCATAGTATATAGTTAAAAATAAAAAATGTAATGAAAATGTAATACTATAGTAAGGCATAAAAAACGTCATAAAAAAGGTCATAGTATAGTAAGACGTAAAAAAAAAATACAGGCAAGAAAATCGTCATGGTTTAATAAAGCATAAAAACGTCATAGAATAGTGAGGTGTAAAAACGTCATAGTATAGTAAGATATAATAAACGTTTAATGGTATAGCATTATAGTATGATAAGACATAAAAAACATCATAAAAATGTCATAGTGTTGTAAGGTATAAAAACATCACAAAAAAATCATATTATAGCAAGGCATAAAAATGTCATAGTATAGTAAGGCATAAAAAATGTCATAAAAATGTCATAGTCTGGGTAAGGAATAAAAAAAAACGTCAAAAAAACGTCATACAATAGCAAGGCATAAAAATGTCATACTATAGTAAGGCATTAAAAACATCAAAAAAATGTCATAGTATAGCAAGGCATAAAAAATGTCATAAAAATGTCATAGTCTGGGTAAGGAATAAAAAAAACATCAAAAAAACGTCATACAATAGTAAGGCATAAAAAACATCATAATATAGTAAGGCAAAAAAACGCAATAAAAACGTCAGACTATAGTAATAGTATGTCATAGTATTGTAAGGTATAAAATATTCACTTAGAATTGACATATATCATAACGTGCATGTCTTTGGACTGTGCAGGGTTCCAACCACAAACCTTCTCATTATTAGGCAAGACTTCTAACCACTGCGCCACCATGCTGTTTCATCAATGAAGGATAGGATAATATGGGATTAAAAAGATCAAAGTATTGTACTGCATACGGATGTCAAAAACGTCAGATAAATGTCACATTGTAATAAAAACGGTCTTAAAAACATGACAGTATATATAGTAAGCATTAAAAACATCAAGAAAACATATTATAGCAAGGCATAAAAAATGTCATAAAAATGTCAAAGTATTGTAAGGCATTAAAAACATCACAAAAACATTATATTATAACAAGGCATAAAAAAAACGTCATGAAAATGTCATAGTGTACTAAGGTATTAAAAGCATCACAAAAACGTCATATTATAGCAAGGCACAAAAAATGTCATGAAAATGTCATAGTATAGTAGGGCATAAAAAAACATCATAAAAATGTCACACAATAGTAAGGCATAAAAAACATCACAAAAACATCAAATCATAGCAAAGCATAAAAAATGTCATAGTATAGTAAGGCATAAAAAAACGTCATAAAAATGTGATAGTATACTAAGGTATAAAAAAAATCATAAAAATGTCATAGTATTGTAAGGTATAAAAAAACCATAAGAATGTCATATCATAGCAAGGCATAAAAAATGTCATGAAAACGTCATAGTATAATAAGGCATTAAAAAAAGTCATAAAAATGTCATCGTATAGTAAGGCATTAAAAAAATCACAAAAACATCATAGTATAGTAAGGCATCAAAAAAACGTCATACAATAGTAATGCATAAAAAACTACATAGTATAGTGAGGCAAAAAAACCCAATAAAAACATCATAGTATAGTAAGGCATTAAAAACATCACAAAAACGTCATATTATAGCAAGGCATAAAAAATGTGATAAAAATGTCATACAATAGTAAGGCATAAAAAACTTCATAGTATAGTGAGGCAAAAAAACCCAATAAAAACATCCTAGTATATTAAGGCATAAAAACATCACAAAAACGTCATATTATAGCAAGACATAAAAATGTCATGGTATAGTAAAGCATAAATAAATGTCATAGTATAGTAAAGCATAAATAAATGTCATAGTATAGTAAAGCATAAATAAATGTCATAGTATAGTAAAGCATAAATAAATGTCATAGTATAGTAAAGCATAAATAAATGTCATAGTATAGTAAAGCATAAATAAATGTCATAGTATAGTAAAGCATAAATAAATGTCATAGTATAGTAAAGCATAAATAAATGTCATAGTATAGTAAAGCATAAATAAATGTCATAGTATAGTAAAGCATAAATAAATGTCATAGTATAGTAAAGCATAAATAAATGTCATAGTATAGTAAAGCATAAATAAATGTCATAGTATAGTAAAGCATAAATAAATGTCATAGTATAGTAAAGCATAAATAAATGTCATAGTATAGTAAAGCATAAATAAATGTCATAGTATAGTAAAGCATAAATAAATGTCATAGTATAGTAAAGCATAAATAAATGTCATAGTATAGTAAAGCATAAATAAATGTCATAGTATAGTAAAGCATAAATAAATGTCATAGTATAGTAAAGCATAAATAAATGTCATAGTATAGTAAAGCATAAATAAATGTCATAGTATAGTAAAGCATAAATAAATGTCATAGTATAGTAAAGCATAAATAAATGTCATAGTATAGTAAAGCATAAATAAATGTCATAGTATAGTAAAGCATAAATAAATGTCATAGTATAGTAAAGCATAAATAAATGTCATAGTATAGTAAAGCATAAATAAATGTCATAGTATAGTAAAGCATAAATAAATGTCATAGTATAGTAAAGCATAAATAAATGTCATAGTATAGTAAAGCATAAATAAATGTCATAGTATAGTAAAGCATAAATAAATGTCATAGTATAGTAAAGCATAAATAAATGTCATAGTATAGTAAAGCATAAATAAATGTCATAGTATAGTAAAGCATAAATAAATGTCATAGTATAGTAAAGCATAAATAAATGTCATAGTATAGTAAAGCATAAATAAATGTCATAGTATAGTAAAGCATAAATAAATGTCATAGTATAGTAAAGCATAAATAAATGTCATAGTATAGTAAAGCATAAATAAATGTCATAGTATAGTAAAGCATAAATAAATGTCATAGTATAGTAAAGCATAAATAAATGTCATAGTATAGTAAAGCATAAATAAATGTCATAGTATAGTAAAGCATAAATAAATGTCATAGTATAGTAAAGCATAAATAAATGTCATAGTATAGTAAAGCATAAATAAATGTCATAGTATAGTAAAGCATAAATAAATGTCATAGTATAGTAAAGCATAAATAAATGTCATAGTATAGTAAAGCATAAATAAATGTCATAGTATAGTAAAGCATAAATAAATGTCATAGTATAGTAAAGCATAAATAAATGTCATAGTATAGTAAAGCATAAATAAATGTCATAGTATAGTAAAGCATAAATAAATGTCATAGTATAGTAAAGCATAAATAAATGTCATAGTATAGTAAAGCATAAATAAATGTCATAGTATAGTAAAGCATAAATAAATGTCATAGTATAGTAAAGCATAAATAAATGTCATAGTATAGTAAAGCATAAATAAATGTCATAGTATAGTAAAGCATAAATAAATGTCATAGTATAGTAAAGCATAAATAAATGTCATAGTATAGTAAAGCATAAATAAATGTCATAGTATAGTAAAGCATAAATAAATGTCATAGTATAGTAAAGCATAAATAAATGTCATAGTATAGTAAAGCATAAATAAATGTCATAGTATAGTAAAGCATAAATAAATGTCATAGTATAGTAAAGCATAAATAAATGTCATAGTATAGTAAAGCATAAATAAATGTCATAGTATAGTAAAGCATAAATAAATGTCATAGTATAGTAAGGTATTAAAAACATCACAAAAACATCATATTATAGCAAGACATAAAAATGTCATGGTATAGTAAAGCATAAAAAATGTCATGAAAATGTCATAGTGTTGTAAGGTATAAAAAACTTCATAGTATAGTAAGGCAAAAAAAATAAATAAAAACATCATAGTATAGTAAGGCATAAAATCCGTCTTAAAAACAAAACAGTAAATATAGTATAGCATTAAAATCATAACAAAAACGTCATATTATAGCATGGTATAAAAATTTTAATAAAAATGTCATAGTATTGTAAGGTTTAAAAAAATCATAAAAATGTCATATCATAGCAAGGCATAAAAAATGTCATGAAAATGTCATAGTATAATAAGGCATAAAAAAACGTCATTAAAATGTCATAGTATAGTAAGGTATTAAAAACATCACAAAAACGTCATATTATAGCAAGGCATAAAAAATGTCATGAAAATGTCACAGTATAATAAGGCATAAAAAAATGTCATAAAAAAGTCATACAATAGAAAGGCATTAAAAACATCACAAAAACGTCATATTATTGCATGGTATAAAAATTTTAATAGAAATGTCATTGTATAGTAAGGCATTAAAAACATCACAAAAACATCATACAATAGTAAGGCATAAAAAACTTCATAGTATAGTAAGGCAAAAAAACCCAATAAAAACATCATAGCATAGTAAGGCATAAAACCATCCCAAAAACATCATATTATAGCAAGACATAAAAAAGGTCATAAAAATGTCATGGTATAGTAAGGCATAAAAAATGTCATAAAAATGTCATAGTGTTGTAGGGTATAAAAAACTTCATAGTATAGTAAGGCGAAAAATCCATCTCAAAAACATCACAGTACATATAGTAAAGCATTGAAAACATCACAAAAACGTCATATAAGAGCATGGTATAAAAATTTTAATGAAAACGTCATAGTATAGTAAGGCAAAAAAAACGCAATAGAAAATTCATAGTATAGTAAGGCTTAAAAAAAAGTCATAAAAATGTCATAGTATAGTAAGGCATTAAAAACATCACAAAAACATCATATTATAGCAAGACATAGAAAATGTCATAAATATGTCATAGTATACTAAAGCATAAAAAAAATCATAGTATAGTAAGGCAAAAAAAACGCAATAGAAAATTCATAGTATAGTAAGGCTTAAAAAAAAGTCATAAAAATGTCATAGTATAGTAAGGCATTAAAAACATCACAAAAACATCATATTATAGCAAGACATAGAAAATGTCATAAATATGTCATAGTATACTAAAGCATAAAAAAAATATCATAAAAACATCATACAATAGTAATGCATAAAAAACTACATAGCATAGTAAGGCAAAAAAACGTAATAAAAACATCACAAAAACGTCATATTATAGCAAGGCATAAAAAATGTCAGAAAAATATCATCGTATAAGTAAGGCATAAAAAAAACGTCATAAAAATGTCATAGTATACTAAGGCATAAAAAAAACGTCATGAAAATGTCATAGTATTGTAAGGCTTAAAAAAAACCTAAAAAATGTCATATTATAGTAAGGCAAAAAAACGTCATAAAAATGTCATAGTATAATAAGGCATAAAAAAAACATCATTAAAATGTCATAGTATAGTAAAGCATCAAAAAAGTCATAAAAACGTCATACAATAGTAAGGCAAAAAAACGTCATGAAAATGTCATAGTATAATAAAGATTAAAAAAATGTCATAAAAATGTCATAGTATAGTAAGGCATAAAAAATGTCATAAAAATGTCATGGTAGAGTAAGGTATTAAAAACATCACAAAAACACATATTATAGCAAGGCATAAAAAATGTCATAAAAATGTCATGGTAGAGTAATGTTTTAAAAACATCACAAAAACATCATATTATAGCAAGGCATAAAAAATGTCATAAAAATGCAACGGTATAGTAAGGCAAAAAACCCCAATAAAAACATTATAGTATAGTAAGGCATAAAAACATCACAAAAACGTCATATCATAGCAAGGCATAAAAAATGTCATGAAAATGTCATAGTATAATAAGGCCTCGAAAAAACGTCATACAATAGTAAGGCATAAAAAACGTCATAGTATAGTAAGGCAAAAAAAACGCAATAGAAACATCATAGTATAGTATGGCTTAAAAAAAATGTCATAAAAATGTCATAGTATAGTAAGGTATTAAAAACATCACAAAAACGTCATATTATAGCAAGGCATAAAAAATGTCATGAAAATGTCATAGTATAGTAAGGCATAAAAAAAATCTCATAAAAAAGTCATACAACAGTAAGGCATTAAAAACATCACAAAAACATCATATTATAGCATGACATAAAAAATGTCATAAAAATGTAATATCATAGCAAGGCATAAAAAATGTCATGAAAATGTCATAGTATAATAAGGCATAAAAAAAACGTCATAAAAATGTCATAGTATACTACGGCATAAAAAAAACGTCATGAAAATGTCATAGTATTGTAAGGCTTAAAAAAAATCTTAAAAATGTCATATTATAGCAAGGCATAAAAAATATCATGAAAATGTCATAGTATAATGAGGCATAAAAAAACATCATTAAAATGTCATAGTATAGTAAGGCAAAAAAACGTCATAAAAATGTCATAGTATACTAAGGCATAAAAAAAACGTCATGAAAATGTCATAGTATAATAAGGCATAAAAAAAACATCATTAAAATGTCATAGTATAGTAAGGCAAAAAAACGTCATAAAAATGTCATAGTATACTAAGGCATAAAAAAAACGTCATGAAAATGTCATAGTATAATAAGGCATAAAAAAAACATCATTAAAATGTCATAGTATAGTAAGGCAAAAAAACGTCATAAAAATGTCATAGTATACTAAGGCATAAAAAAAACGTCATGAAAATGTCATAGTATAATAAGGCATAAAAAAAACATCATTAAAATGTCATAGTATAGTAAGGCAAAAAAACGTCATAAAAATGTCATAGTATACTAAGGCATAAAAAAAACGTCATGAAAATGTCATAGTATAATAAAGATTAAGAAAATGTCATAAAAATGTCATAGTATACTAAGGCATAAAAAAAACGTCATGAAAATGTCATAGTATTGTAAGGCTTAAAAAAAACCTAAAAAATGTCATATTATAGTAAGGCAAAAAAACGTCATAAAAATGTCATAGTATTGTAAGGTATAAAAAACTTTATAGTATAGTAAGGTATTAAAAACATCACAAAGGCATAAAAAAACGTCATAAAAATGTCATAGTATTGTAAGGTATAAAAAACTTTATAGTATAGTAAGGTATTAAAAACATCACAAAGGCATAAAAAAACGTCATAAAAATGTCATAGTATTGTAAGGTATAAAAAACTTTATAGTATAGTAAGGTATTAAAAACATCACAAAGGCATAAAAAAACGTCATAAAAATGTCATAGTATTGTAAGGTATAAAAAACTTTATAGTATAGTAAGGTATTAAAAACATCACAAAGGCATAAAAAAACGTCATAAAAATGTCATAGTATTGTAAGGTATAAAAAACTTTATAGTATAGTAAGGTATTAAAAACATCACAAAGGCATAAAAAAACGTCATAAAAATGTCATAGTATTGTAAGGTATAAAAAACTTTATAGTATAGTAAGGTATTAAAAACATCACAAAGGCATAAAAAAACGTCATAAAAATGTCATAGTATTGTAAGGTATAAAAAACTTTATAGTATAGTAAGGTATTAAAAACATCACAAAGGCATAAAAAAACGTCATAAAAATGTCATAGTATTGTAAGGTATAAAAAACTTTATAGTATAGTAAGGTATTAAAAACATCACAAAGGCATAAAAAAACGTCATAAAAATGTCATAGTATTGTAAGGTATAAAAAACTTTATAGTATAGTAAGGTATTAAAAACATCACAAAGGCATAAAAAAACGTCATAAAAATGTCATAGTATTGTAAGGTATAAAAAACTTTATAGTATAGTAAGGTATTAAAAACATCACAAAGGCATAAAAAAACGTCATAAAAATGTCATAGTATTGTAAGGTATAAAAAACTTTATAGTATAGTAAGGTATTAAAAACATCACAAAGGCATAAAAAAACGTCATAAAAATGTCATAGTATTGTAAGGTATAAAAAACTTTATAGTATAGTAAGGTATTAAAAACATCACAAAGGCATAAAAAAACGTCATAAAAATGTCATAGTATTGTAAGGTATAAAAAACTTTATAGTATAGTAAGGTATTAAAAACATCACAAAGGCATAAAAAAACGTCATAAAAATGTCATAGTATTGTAAGGTATAAAAAACTTTATAGTATAGTAAGGTATTAAAAACATCACAAAGGCATAAAAAAACGTCATAAAAATGTCATAGTATTGTAAGGTATAAAAAACTTTATAGTATAGTAAGGTATTAAAAACATCACAAAGGCATAAAAAAACGTCATAAAAATGTCATAGTATTGTAAGGTATAAAAAACTTTATAGTATAGTAAGGTATTAAAAACATCACAAAGGCATAAAAAAACGTCATAAAAATGTCATAGTATTGTAAGGTATAAAAAACTTTATAGTATAGTAAGGTATTAAAAACATCACAAAGGCATAAAAAAACGTCATAAAAATGTCATAGTATTGTAAGGTATAAAAAACTTTATAGTATAGTAAGGTATTAAAAACATCACAAAGGCATAAAAAAACGTCATAAAAATGTCATAGTATTGTAAGGTATAAAAAACTTTATAGTATAGTAAGGTATTAAAAACATCACAAAGGCATAAAAAAACGTCATAAAAATGTCATAGTATTGTAAGGTATAAAAAACTTTATAGTATAGTAAGGTATTAAAAACATCACAAAGGCATAAAAAAACGTCATAAAAATGTCATAGTATTGTAAGGTATAAAAAACTTTATAGTATAGTAAGGTATTAAAAACATCACAAAGGCATAAAAAAACGTCATAAAAATGTCATAGTATTGTAAGGTATAAAAAACTTTATAGTATAGTAAGGTATTAAAAACATCACAAAGGCATAAAAAAACGTCATAAAAATGTCATAGTATTGTAAGGTATAAAAAACTTTATAGTATAGTAAGGTATTAAAAACATCACAAAGGCATAAAAAAACGTCATAAAAATGTCATAGTATTGTAAGGTATAAAAAACTTTATAGTATAGTAAGGTATTAAAAACATCACAAAGGCATAAAAAAACGTCATAAAAATGTCATAGTATTGTAAGGTATAAAAAACTTTATAGTATAGTAAGGTATTAAAAACATCACAAAGGCATAAAAAAACGTCATAAAAATGTCATAGTATTGTAAGGTATAAAAAACTTTATAGTATAGTAAGGTATTAAAAACATCACAAAGGCATAAAAAAACGTCATAAAAATGTCATAGTATTGTAAGGTATAAAAAAATCAAAAAAATGGCATATCATAGCAAGGCATAAAAAATGTCATGAAAAAGTCATAGTATAGTGAGGCATAAAAAAAAATGTCATAAAAAAGTCATACAATAGTAAGGCATTAAAAACATCACAAAAACATCGTATTATAGCAAGACATAAAAAATGTCATAAAAATGTCATAGTATAGTAAAGCATCAAAAAAACATCATAAAAATGTCATACAATAGTAAGGCATAAAAAACGTCATAGTATAGTAAGGCAAAAAAACATCACAAAACCATCATATTATAGCAAGACATAAAAAATGTCATAAAAACGCCATACAATAGTAAGGCATAAAAAACTACATAGTATAGTAAGGCAAAAAAACGTAATAAAAACATAACAAAAACATCATATTATAGCAAGGCATAAAAAATGTCATGAAAATGTCATAGTATAGTAAGGCATAAAAAAAATGTCATAAAAAAGTCATACAACAGTAAGGCATTAAAACCATCACAAAAACATCATATTATAGCAAGACATAAAAAATGTCATAAAAATGTCATGGTATAGTAAGGCATAAAAAATGTCATAAAAATGTCATAGTGTTGTAAGGTATAAAAAACTTCATAGTATAGTAAGGTGAAAAATCCGTCTTAAAAATATCACAGTACATATAGTAAAGCATTAAAAACATCACAAAAACGTCATATTATAGCATGGTATAAAAATTTTAATAAAAATGTCATAGTATAGTAAGGCATTAAAAACATCAAAAAAACATTATATTATAGCACGACATAAAAAATGTCATAAAAATGTCATAGTATAGTAAAGAATAAAAAAAACATCATAAAAACGTCATACAATAGTAAGGCATAAAAAACTACATAGTATAGTAAGGCAAAAAAACGCAATAAAAACATCATAGTATAGTAAGGCATTAAAAACATAACAAAAACGTTATATTATAGCAAGGCATAAAAAATGTCATAAAAATGTCATAGTATAGTAAAGCAACATCACAAAAACATCATATTATAGCAAGGCATAAAAAATGTCATAAAAATGCAACGGTATAGTAAGGCAAAAAACCCCAATAAAAACATTATAGTATAGTAAGGCATAAAAACATCACAAAAACGTCATATCATAGCAAGGCATAAAAAATGTCATGAAAATGTCATAGTATAATAAGGCCTCGAAAAAACGTCATACAATAGTAAGGCATAAAAAACGTCATAGTATAGTAAGGCAAAAAAAACGCAATAGAAACATCATAGTATAGTATGGCTTAAAAAAAATGTCATAAAAATGTCATAGTATAGTAAGGTATTAAAAACATCACAAAAACGTCATATTATAGCAAGGCATAAAAAATGTCATGAAAATGTCATAGTATAGTAAGGCATAAAAAAAATCATATAAAAGTCATACAATAGTAAGGCATAAAAAACGTCATAGTATAGTAAGGCAAAAAAACATCACAAAACCATCATATTATAGCACGACATAAAAAATGTCATAAAAATGTCATAGTATAGTAAAGAATAAAAAAAACATCATAAAAACGTCATACAATAGTAAGGCATAAAAAACTACATAGTATAGTAAGGCAAAAAAACGCAATAAAAACATCATAGTATAGTAAGGCATTAAAAACATAACAAAAACGTTATATTATAGCAAGGCATAAAAAATGTCAAAAAATGTCATAGTATAGTAAAGCATAAAAAAAGTCATAAAACTGTCATACAATAGTAAGGCATTAAAAACATCACAAAAACATCATATTATAGCAAGGCATAAAAAATATCAGAAAAATATTATAGTATAGTAAGGCATAAAAAAACGTCATAAAAATGTGATAGTATACTAAGGCAAAAAAAAAACATCATGAAAATGTCATAGTATTGTAAGGCTTAAAAAAAATCTTAAAAATGTCATATCATAGCATGGCACAAAAAATTTCATAAAAATGTCATAGAATAGTAAGGCATTAAAAACATCACAAAAACATCATATTATAGCAAGGCATAAAAAATGTCATGAAAATGTCATAGTATAATAAGGCATAAAAAAACATCATTAAAATGTCATAGTATAGTAAGGCATCAAAAAAGTCATAAAAACGTCATATAATAGTAAGGCAAAAAAAACTTCATAAAAATGTCATAGTATAATAAAGCATAAAAAAATGTCATAAAAATGTCATAGTATAGTAAGGCATGAAAAATGTCATAAAAATATCATGGTAGAGTAAGGTATTAAAAACATCATAAAAACGTCATATTATAGCAAGGCATAAAAATGTCATAGTATTGTAAGGTATAAAAAAATCATAAAAATGTCATATCATAGCAAGGCATAAAAAATGTCATGAAAATGTCATAGTATAGTAAGGCATAAAAAAAATGTCATAAAAAAGTCATACAACAGTAAGGCATTAAAAACATCACAAAAACATCATATTATAGCAAGGCATAAAAAATGTCATAAAAATGTCATGGTATAGTAAGGCATAAAAAATGTCATAAAAATGTCATAGTGTTGTAAGGTATAAAAAACTTCATAATATATTAAGGTGAAAAATCCATCTTAAAAACATCACCGTACATATAGTAAAGCATTAAAAACATCACAAAAACGTCATATTATAGCATGGTATAAAAATTTTAATAAAAATGTCATAGTATAGTAAGGCATTAAAAACATCACAAAAACATCATATTATAGCACGACATAAAAAATGTCATAAAAATGTCATAGTATAGTAAACAATGAAAAAAACATCATAAAAACGTCATACAATAGTATGGCATAAAAAACGTCATAGTATAGTAAGGCAAAAAAACATCACAAAACCATCATATTATAGCAAGAAATAAAAAATGCCATAAAAACGCCATACAATAGTAAGGCATAAAAAACTACATAGTATAGTAAGGCAAAAAAACGTAATAAAAACATCACAAAAACGTCATATTATAGCAAGACATAAAAAATGTCATAGAAATGTCATAGTATAGTAAAGCATAAAAAAAGTCATAAAACTGTCATACAATAGTAAGGCATTAAAAACATCACAAAAACGTCATATTATAGCAAGACATAAAAAATGTCATAGAAATGTCATAGTATAATAAGGCATAAAAAAACATCATTAAAATGTCATAGTATAGTAAGGCATCAAAAAAGTCATGAAAATGTCATAAAATAGTAAGGCAAAAAAAACTTCATAAAAATGTCATAGTATAATAAAGCATAAAAAAATGTCATAAAAATGTCATAGTATAGTAAGGCATGAAAAATGTCATAAAAATATCATGGTAGAGTAAGGTATTAAAAACATCATAAAAACGTCATATTATATCAAGGCATAAAAATGTCATAGTATTGTAAGTTATAAAAAATCATAAAAATGTCATATCATAGCAAGGCAGAAAAAATGTCATGAAAATGTCATAGTATAGTAAGGCATAAAAAAAATGTCATAAAAAAGTCATACAACAGTAAGGCATTAAAAACATCACAAAAACATCATATTATAGCAAGACATAAAAAATGTCATAAAAATGTCATAGTGTTGTAAGGTGTAAAAAACTTCATAATATATTAAGGTGAAAAATCCGTCTTAAAAACATCACAGTACATATAGTAAAGCATTAAAAACATCACAAAAACGTCATATTATAGCATGGTATAAAAATTTTAATAAAAATGTCATAGTATAGTAAGGCATTAAAAACATCACAAAAACATCATATTATAGCACGACATAAAAAATGTCATAAAAATGTCATAGTATAGTAAACAATAAAAAAAACATCATAAAAACGTCATACAATAGTATGGCATAAAAAACGTCATAGTATAGTAAGGCAAAAAAACATCACAAAACCATCATATTATAGCAAGACATAAAAAATGTCATAAAAACGCCATACAATAGTAAGGCATAAAAAACTACATAGTATAGTAAGGCAAAAAAACGTAATAAAAACATCACAAAAACGTCATATTATAGCAAGGCATAAAAAATGCCATAAAAATGTCATAGTATAGTAAAGAATAAAAAAAACATCATAAAAACGCCATACAATAGTAAGACATAAAAAACGTCATAGTATAGTAAGGCAAAAAAAATGCAATAGAAACATCATAGTATAGTAAGGCATTAAAAACATAACAAAAACGTTATATTATAGCAAGGCATAAAAAATGTCAAAAAATGTCATAGTATAGTAAAGCATAAAAAAAGTCATAAAACTGTCATACAATAGTAAGGCATTAAAAACATCACAAAAACATCATATTATAGCAAGGCATAAAAAATTGATAAAAACATCATAGTATAGTAAGGCATAAAAAAAGGTCATAAAAATGTCATAATATTGTAAGGTATAAAAAAAATCACCAAAATGTCATATCATAGCAAGGCATAAAAAATGTCATGAAAATGTCATAGTATAGTAAGGCATAAAAAAAGTCATATAAAAGTCATACAATAGTAAGGCATTAAAAACATCACAAAAACATCATATTATAGCAAGGAATAATAAATGTTGTAAAAAAAAAAAAAAGGCAAAAACATCATAGTATAGTAAGGCATAAAAAAAGGTCATAAAAATGTCATAAAATTGTAAGGTATAAAAAAAATCACCAAAATGTCATATCATAGCAAGGCATAAAAAATGTCATGAAAATGTCATAGTATAGTAAGGCATAAAAAAAGTCATATAAAAGTCATACAATAGTAAGGCATAAAAAACGTCATAGTATAGTAAGGCAAAAAAACATCACAAAACCATCATATTATAGCAAGACATAAAAAATGTCATAAAAATGTCATACAATAGTAAGGCATAAAAAACTACATAGTATAGTAAGGCAAAAAAATGTAATAAAAACATCACAAAAATGTCATATTATAGCAAGACATAAAAAATGTCATAAAAATGTCATAGTATAGTAAAGAATAAAAAAAACATCATAAAAACGCCATACAATAGTAAGACATAAAAAACGTCATAGTATAGTAAGGCAAAAAAAATGCAATAGAAACATCATAGTATAGTAAGGCATTAAAAACATAACAAAAACGTTATATTATAGCAAGGCATAAAAAATGTCAAAAAATGTCATAGTATAGTAAAGCATAAAAAAAGTCATAAAACTGTCATACAATAGTAAGGCATTAAAAACATCACAAAAACATCATATTATAGCAAGGCATAAAAAATATCAGAAAAATATCATAGTATAGTAAGGCATAAAAAAACGTCATAAAAATGTGATAGTATACTAAGGCATAAAAAAACGTCATGAAAATGTCATAGTATTGTAAGGATTAAAAAAAATCTTAAAAATGTCATATCATAGCATGGCATAAAAAATTTCATAAAAATGTCATAGTATAGTAAGGCATTAAAAACATCACAAAAACATCATATTATAGCAAGGCATAAAAAATTTTATAAAAATGTCATAGTATAGTAAGGCATAAGAAAAGTCATAAAAAAGTCATACAATAGTAAGGTATAAAAAACTTCATAGTATAGTAAGGCAAAAAAACATCACAAAACCATCATATTATAGGAAGACATAAAAAATGTCATAAAAATGTCATAGTATAGTAAGGCATAAAAAAAGTCATATAAAAGTCATACAATAGTAAGGCACAAAAACATCACAAAAACGTCATATTATAGCAAGGCATAAAAATGTCATAAAAACGTCATAGTATAGTAAGGCATTAAAAAATGTCATAAAAATGTCATAATATTGTAAGGTATAAAAAAAATCACCAAAATGTCATATCATAGCAAGGCATAAAAAATGTCATGAAAATGTCATAGTATAGTAAGGCATAAAAAAAGTCATAAAAATGTCATACAATAGTAAGGCATTAAAAACATCACAAAAACATCATATTATAGCAAGGAATAATAAATGTTGTAAAAAAAAAAAGTCATGGTATAGTAAGGCACAAAAAACTTCATAGTATAGTAAGGCAAAAAAACACAATAAAAACATCATAGTATAGTAAGGCATAAAAACCATCTTAAAAACATCACAGTATACATAGTAAAGCATTAAAAACATCACAAAAACATAATATTATAGCAAGGCATAAAAAATGTCATCGTATAGTAAGGAAAAAAAACGCAATAAAAACATCATAGTATAGTAAGGCATAAAAAAAATGTCGTCAAAATGTCATAGTATAATAAGGCATAAAAAAAAATGTCATAAAAACGTCATACAATAGTAAGGCATAAAAAAATTCATAGTATAGTAAGGCAAAAAAACGCAATAAAAACATCAT
This sequence comes from Seriola dumerili, assembly GCF_002260705.1. Taxonomy (NCBI): domain Eukaryota; kingdom Metazoa; phylum Chordata; class Actinopteri; order Carangiformes; family Carangidae; genus Seriola; species Seriola dumerili. The sequence continues at coordinate 3,832,819 of NW_019174424.1, read as the reverse complement.
GGTATAGTAAGGCAAAAAAAACTCAATAAAAACATCATAGTATAGTTAGGCATAAAAAAAAGTCATAAAAATGTCATAGTATAATAAGGAATAAAAAATGTCATAAAAATGTCATAGTATAGTAATGCAAAAAAAATGTCATAAAAATGTCATAGTATAGTAAGGCATAAAACCATCATAGTATAGCGATGCATTAAAAAGTCATAGGATAGTAAGGCATAAAAAACCTCACATAAACTTCATAGTATAGTAAGGCAAAAAATGTCATAAAAGCGTCATCATATAGTAAGGCATAAAAAATTTCATAGTATAACAAGGCATAAATATGTCATAGTATAGTAACGCTTAAAAAAATGTTTTAAAAACGTCATAGTATAGTCAGGTATAAAAACTTCAGTTAGAGTTGCCAATTAACCTTATATGCATGTCTGTAGTCTGTCCGGGGTTTGAACACATATCTTTCCTACTGTGAGTCAACAGTTCTAACCACTGTCTACCGTGACGCTTCAAATCCTTGTATAGTAAGGCATAAAAACATGAAAGTATAGTATGGCAAAATAATGTATAGTGAGGCATAAAAAAGTCATATAGTAAATTATAAAAATGTCATAGTACAGCAAGGCATAAAAAGTCATAGTATAGTAAGGGATAAAAATGGCATCGTATAGGAAGGCATCAAAACGTCATAGTATAGAGTTGCCAGTTAACCCACTATGCATGTTTTTGGACTGTCAGAGGATCACAAAAACGTAATATTATAGCATGGCACAAAAAAATTCATAAAAATGTCATAGTATAGTAAGGCATAAAACCATCATAGTATAGCGATGCATAAAAAAGTCATAGGATAGTAAGGCATAAAAAACCTCACATAAACTTCATAGTATAGTAAGGCAAAAAATGTCATAAAAGCGTCATCATATAGTAAGGCATAAAAAATTTCATAGTATAACAAGGCATAAATATGTCATAGTATAGTAAGGCATAAAACCATCATAGTATAGCGATGCATTAAAAAGTCATAGGATAGTAAGGCATAAAAAACCTCACATAAACTTCATAGTATAGTAAGGCAAAAAATGTCATAAAAGCGTCATCATATAGTAAGGCATAAAAAATTTCATAGTATAACAAGGCATAAATATGTCATAGTATAGTAACGCTTAAAAAAATGTTTTAAAAACGTCATAGTATAGTCAGGTATAAAAACTTCAGTTAGAGTTGCCAATTAACCTTATATGCATGTCTGTAGTCTGTCCGGGGTTTGAACACATATTTTTCGTACTGTGAGTCAACAGTTCTTACCACTGTCTACCGTGACGCTTCAAATCCTTGTATAGTAAGGCATAAAAACATGAAAGTATAGTATGGCAAAATAATGTATAGTGAGGCATAAAAAAGTCATATAGTAAATTATAAAAATGTCATAGTACAGCAAGGCATAAAAAGTCATAGTATAGTAAGGGATAAAAATGGCATCGTATAGGAAGGCATCAAAACGTCATAGTATAGAGTTGCCAGTTAACCCACTATGCATGTCTTTGGACTGCTGGTGTACCTGGAGATAACCCATACAGGCACAGGGAGAACATGCAAACTCCACACAGAAAGGCCCCAATCCCAAGAAGTCATAGTATAGTAAGGCATAAAAAAATCATCATAGAAACGTCGTACAATAGTAAGGCATAAAAAACTTCATAGTAACAAAAAACCCAATAAAAACATCATAGTATAGTAAGGCATAAAAAAATCATCATAGAAACGTCGTACAATAGTAAGGCATAAAAAACTTCATAGTAACAAAAAACCCAATAAAAACATCATAGTATAGTAAGGCATAAAAAAATCATCATAGAAACGTCGTACAATAGTAAGGCATAAAAAACTTCATAGTAACAAAAAACCCAATAAAAACATCATAGTATAGTAAGGCATAAAAAAATCATCATAGAAACGTCGTACAATAGTAAGGCATAAAAAACTTCATAGTAACAAAAAACCCAATAAAAACATCATAGTATAGTAAGGCATAAAAACATGAAAGTATAGTATGGCAAAGTAATGTATAGTGAGGCATAAAAAAGTCATATAGTTAATTATAAAAATGTCATAGTACAGTAAGGCATAAAAAGTTGTAGTATAGTAAGGGATAAAAATGGCATCGTATAGGAAGGCATCAAAACGTCATAGTATAGAGTTGCCAGTTAACCCACTATGCATGTCTTTGGACTGCTGGTGTACCTGGAGATAACCCATACAGGCACAGGGAGAACATGCAAACTCCACACAGAAAGGCCCCAATCCCAAGAAGTCATAGTATAGTAAGGCATAAAAAGACATAGCATATTAAGGCAAACAAAGTCATAGTATAGTCATAGTGTAGTAGGGCATAGAAATGTCATAGTTTAACTCCCGCCCTTCTAGTCAATCAAATGTTAGCATGGTGGTCTTGGAGCCATAGCCTCTTGGAGTGCATATTCCAATGATCTAATATGAATTCACTCCAAACATAGTGCGAACGCGTTCACTCAATTATTGGTAGGGAAAATTCTGTCCTCCCAAAGTATTGGCAGGGACTTGTCTATACCATGCCTATACAGTCCATATGCAAACCTATGCTTTTGCTGTTTACCTTTCAGAGATGCCCAATGAACTTTGTCTTGATCTGTGGAGGAGCTTCAAACTTAACCCTTTGCAAAACAGCCTCAAATATTCATCAACTTTACATCTTGGGGATCTGATATCATTCTCAGGCGCTGTCGCCAGTCACGTGTTCTCAGCCAAAAGGGAGCTAAAATTTTAATGATTGTGGCATGAAATCAGTACTCAGAATACTCAAGAGACCTCAGAAAGCACACCTACAGGCTACTGTATTTTCTATGGGGCGTTACATATGCTTTACTGGCGGTCTGGGAAAATGTTTTCTTTAAATTAGCCTTTCAGGGTGCTGCTGTTATTGCATTATTATCAAATTAGTGTATTTTAATTACTACGTCATCTGAAATGTATGTGTCTATGGGTCATGGTGCGGTGAGAGCAGAGACCCGTGTCCAAACTCTCAGGTTGCCCAGCCTGCTGTGCAATATCGAGATGAGGGAGAGAAAGAGAGAGAGGAGAGAGAGAGAGAGAGAAAGGGAGAGAGAGAAACCCACCTCAGTGAGCACATCTGTGAATTATATTAGCTAATTGTGTGCACTTCTCCTTGCACTCAACACTTGGGTTGTTCTCCAAGCACGAGGAAGAAATTAAGAGCCCTGCTGCCATGTTGTTCTATCAAATACGTGAAGAGAAAATACAATTACTAGTTAAGTGGGAACGTACCACAAGGGATTATGGGAGGCACCAGTATTTCAAGATTTGTGTTAATTTTTTTGCTGTGTGCATGCATGTTTCCCAGCAACACCATTTGAGATGTACATGCAAATAGACAACAGTGCTGCAGAGAACATTTAATAATTTGCATCTAAAATTCAGGTCCATTTAAAGTACACAAAACAAAATCATCATCATCATTCATTAGCTCTGATTAGAAGCATATCATCTTTGGTTGCTCCTTCTGATCTAGTCTCTAGCTACGTTTGCTGTAAAATCCAGATAAAACAATTCAAAGGTTTCAAAAATAGAAGTTACCTGCAAAATATGGACAACTGAAAAAGTTCCTGGTTCCAGGTGGAGCCTGCTGCAATACTCACCTTGGGCTTGAGAAGAACTTTAAATTGACCTGATTCATGACTACAGCTTGAATTTCAATACCAAACTGTCTGCTACAGGCAGAGCGCTCAGCCTTTGGGTTCTGTAACAATAATACCACATATTGAATCAGATTGTTATGGTAAGATGAGAGGGTGTTTGAGAAGCCCAGAAATATGTCTAGCATTTCCCAAATAATAAGAAGAGGCACAGGCTAGAGATAGGGTTATGTTTCAGGTAGTGAGTTACATTTACATTGTGAGAAGCCCCTGCTGCTCTCAGTGACTTTTGTTTGGATGAAAAAGATGCTGCATAAAGTTGAAGGCACAGGACACAAGCCAGAATTGCTCAGCAGTGCATTTTGTTTGAAGGGAAGAATCTGGACAACTGTCTCAAGACTGGGACACAACAGAAAGAGTTTCTTCTGTGCTTTGCTGCCAATGTCTTCTTTCTCCTGGTGGCCATGTTTTTTTATCCTTTGGATTCCTGTGTTCAATTTGTTTTTCCTAGGATGCTGTGGAAACCATTACATATACATTGTTTGTTGTATAAAGCTGACCTCGAACTGGGTTGGAGCTGCTCTTCATGAGTTGCCGTTCTAGGAGCAATATTTCATAAATATAAGCACATTTATCACTTTGTCTTTATTTCATGTCAGATAGGCAAGCAGAAGCCTTTGCTGGACGCCAAGTGCCTGTCAGCTGTCCGACTTGTGCTCCTATTCCCACCAACTTGCCCATGTACACTGTGAGTTTAGCCTGACTGAGAGGCAGCTATAAGACCACATCAACACCAACAGAGATTCTTGTTTCTTCTGACCTGTAGTGGTTGAATTTCTCAACTTGCTGCAGTGATGTGCGCTGAGGGAGTGGTCCGTACAACCTGACCTCACTGTTGTGTGGTTACATGCTTTGATGATTATTGTCTGTCAAGGACTGTTACCAAGCAACATCACAATATGGCAGCTATTGTTGATGTTAGATTATAATTAATAATCATTTTCCGGATTTGTAATCTAGCATGAATTGGAAAAATTGTATGATATTCTCTATACACTTGTCTTTATGGACTATATATTCTGTTTATTCCCTGCTTGTCCTGAGAGAACAATATTTCAATCAGTTACATCAGTTATTTTTTAATAACCACCAGCCTGCAACAGTGACTCTTGAACTAGTAGGCTGGCAACCAGTTGTTCCTCAACCTGCTGCTCTTCAGCAGATTATCAGCTGTTCTTATTTTCCCTGCAGGTGAGGATTAGCACTTGATTCCTCCTGTCCATGGGGCAAAGTCATACACACCACAAAGAGGAAGGAATTATAGGTGGTGCTTAGAGCCACCTGCATTTTTGGCCTTTGGCAAATATGTCCAAATTTGACTGAGGGACTTAGCAGACCTGTCAGGTTCCCACCCAGGTTCCCTCTTGCCTCTTCTCTCTGATTATGTGTGTTTGTCCCTGAAAGCCCTGACTTTATATTTCTCTCTTCTCTGCCCAGTGATGAATGGCTGTTCTTTAAAAAGACTGAAGTGCTTGCCATCTTTATACTTCTAGGTTTTAGTCATAAATGTCACTAATTTGTTATTATGTAAGATTTCCAGAAATTTGCCAGTGTAGAGTTTTCATTTTTGGAGGGGTTTGGATCTTGTTGCATAAATCAAACAACAGAGTATCAGTTTACATCAAGGCTGAGAAATGCCTGGAGCTTTTTTCAACAGAAAACTATCATTTGAAAGAGAAAAAACAGTTGCTGCCTGGCACACAGCAAAGAGTGTTATATAATACAATTAAATACTGTTCTCTCTCTCCTCCTTTGTCCCCTTGTCTTTTTCCCCCCATTTGCTTTCTCTCACATTTCTCTTTCTCCTTTTCTCTCTTGCTTTCTTGCATCTCCCTTCATTCATTCTCTTCTACCTGATGTGCTTTGTTATCTGACGGCCTTTGGCTGTGAATAGATAATGACTGTGCAAGAGGTTTTGTTTACCATGGATACCAAAGGATTAGAATGATAACTACTGGTGCCAGTGTTGTAACAAGCCGGGGGAAACCTTCCACAGTGTATAGAGGTGCTGACAGTTATCCTGTACAAGATTAGAGAACTTGGATTATAGACTGTTTTTCTCCACCAGGTGATGAGAGACTAGAAGAGAAGGCTGAAATTCATAATGCCAAGACCCTGAGGAACAGAGCTGTCCTGGGTGAAAGTAATCCACAGCCTGCATATTTGTTATGAACATTGGCTTGTTCATTCTTCAGAGTTGTGTTAGCTGTAGTCCATGATACACAGTCTTAGTCGTGGAAATGACGTCACTTTCTACCTTGACCTTTCACCTGGGTATTCCCTGACGCCTGTTGTGGCCCACAGAGGGAGATGGTTCCTCTGCCTCCTACTAAGCTCTCCTGTGCTCAGGGCCCAAGCCGGTGTTCAGTTTCACAGCACCTCTCTTCTTGGCCCCAGCACAAATACACAACACCCTCTCCAATTGCACTTGATAATATTTATCCTCAATTATAATTCCACAGATATGGATTCTTCAGTGGAGTACAGTGGCAGCAGACAAAGCAGAGTGGCCTTGAGCCCCCGACTGGGCCGTGCTGAGGTGGATTCCTGCATGAACCCCAGATAATTCATGTTCTCCTCAGCAGTGGGGCAAAATAAGCAATGTAGCCATTAAGAGCTCTGGTGCAATGGTGAAACTTGGCTGTATATTTGTCCTTGTGATGAGTGCATGCATTGCTATAGTGAAATGTGAAACCAGCTAGAATACACACTAAGTGTAACATGTGAGGGGTGGTCAGAGTTTAAATAAATCAATCCAGCTTTTTGTGAGCCGCAGCCTTGTCTGCATCAACCCCCAAAACAAGGCAATGTCAAAGATAAGTGTATTAATGACTTTAATTTACAAACCATGAAGCCATATATCAGTTAAACTCACAATGAAGGTGTTTCAGGCTTGGTAAAGATTCCTCTGGCTGAAGCACCTCTGAATGGAGAGACTCTCCTCAGCCTTAGCCATAATAAGGATGAATAAAAACCAGAATGGAAACAATGCTGCCAAACTGTTGGTTTTGCTTGCAGATGAGTTTTCAAAGGAGTTTGAAGGCAGATGGGAACCTCAAAGAGGTGAAAATGAACTGTTATGGGTAAAGTGAAGGGGTTTAAGGTGAGCATAGAGTTACTAGTCTTTCCCAAGTTTCCAAAGAATATCTGCCCAAATTGTCCACGTAGCTGTGTGTCCAAATGTTAAACCTGCAATAACATTTATTTGGCTTGTAGCCTGTTAACACATCTATCCAATATGGAACAACATTAGCAAATCTTTTAGCTCAGTTTTTGGTCTCCATTAACTCCTCAGGGACCGGCTCTTTAGCTCTTAACTGGCTCTTTAGCTGCTCAATACTCAATACTGTAATGTTCACCAGTAACTTGGTAGATTTCAATCCACCTGTTTTGATGCACATTTTAAACTTGCAAATAAAAAAACCTCAGTAGAAACGCTGGAAATTTGAAAAATTTTGGCCAATATGTAACAGTTAATATAGACAAAAGCAAAATGCAACATGACGCATGTGACCTGGACATCCACTAAAGCTACTGCTCTAATGAAGAGACTGAAAATAGCAGCAGAAGAAAACATCCTATCTGTGTGAGCAAAAATGTGACTGCTATGTTCTTTAAATTAGTACATGAAATAAATATGATGATACAAGTGGATAAATGTTATATTTCCATCATTTTTTTCAGATTGCTCTTTTAATCATGTCATCATGTTGCATATTCTTGTTCTGAAATGGCTGTTAATGGCACCCAACTGGAGAGTTGGATGGGAATGACGACTCTACATGACAGTGACATTGAACCAAAACAGTAAAGTTGCATGTTGGAAAACCAAAACAATTAACTGAAAGTCACAAGAGTGAAAAATACTGCTATACTGCAATTGGTGATTTGTGGTTTCTTTATGGATTCATCACCATATGTCACTTACCTCTATTCATATGATCCATTGTTAATATAAAAATATTGTAGCCGCTATAAGGTTTAGCATTTTTAAGTAGTGATGAATTTGTCATATAAAAAAGTTGGCTATTATAAATGTGTTACATTAAACTCAGTGGCCCACAAATATCATGTTAGCTAGCAGTTCTTTACCACATGTCATCAGGGGAATGTACATATGATTGTTATGGAGACTCATAAAAATGGCATGTATTTTGGGTAAAAGTCCAATTCTGTTGTACAGAAAGGGCAATATTTAACTTGGCCAATCAGAGAGTATATGCATCCCATTACCTGTGGACATTATTGCCTCAAACTGTGGCACCTCATATGTCTTGAAATCATCTGTCTCATTTCTGGTCAGCCAGCATTCAATAAAAGCTGGAGCTCTTATTGAGGATCAGCCTGTGATTTGTTGGTTGTCTTGGCTATTAGAGATGGCATCAGAGGATTGAGGATTTTCTAGCAGGGGAAGTAGATGGAAATAATGAGGGGAAGGAGCGGCTGCCAGTCCCTGCTTTTTTAACCTGCACACACATAGAGAGATCTGTGTGTAATATTGTTGTTACTGGCAGAGCCTATTTTGGGCAAGTCAGCACTACCCTGTGATGCCCAGGAACGACATGCGTGTCATTTCCTGCCAGAGGCAGTCATTTGGTTATTACTGCTGCTCACTGGCAGCCCGCTCATGTTCTGTCTCTGATTTCCAAAATGAAACATGTATATTTTTCTTTTGTCGACAGCAGCAATATTTCCAGGCAAATCAAGATTGCGGTTCAAGAAGGGTTGGGGACTTAAAAAACTCAAGTTTATAATGAAATGTATGAAATGTCTGAATCAGACCATTCATAAATATGCTCCAGAAGTGCTCTTGGCTTTGAAAAATAGCCTGTTTACTCTACCTTGTATTGCCCCTTAGGATGGATTTCCAAACTGTATACATAAAGCTTGCGCAAACAATACAGACTAATTACAATGTATCTTGAATTACATGAAATTTAGCTGGTGATAACAGGAAGGTCACATGTAATTAAATGTTATTAATGAGCGCACTGACTAGAATGAGTGTTGTTTGAACGTTTAGTATCTAAAGTAAATCTGCTCCACCTTTCTTACCGAATGTGATTTATAGAATTCATTGGCCTGATGGGGCCACTGTCTGCTTAGATTACATTCAACTGTTCAATAGACAGAAATACAGTTCATGTAAAGTGCGAGGCTCAGTTCCTTGTGTGTACAACATACAGTGACAAATATAGATTTTAACAAGGCTATGCATTTGTGTAAAGCAGTCAGTGACGGTTTTACACTATTTGTCATCACTGACAGATTCTCAATACCAACTTCAGTTATAGAGCTTTTGATTTCTCTTGACGCAACAAAGTAATCCAAAGAGATCAAATGCAGAGTTCAGAAACAGTTTCTTCAACTCATGTAACCTCATACCAGCCAGTTTACTTGCATTTTATTTCACTTAGTCTTCCACTGTTAATAAAAAAAAGAAAAGGGATCGGCCTCCATAGGTAATTACACATCTAAGCGGAAAAGAATGACATGTGGAGTTCCCCAAGCCTCTTCTGTTCAACATCTACATGCTCCCACTAGCTCAGATAAAAGAAAACAACAAAATATGTTACCATAACTATGCAGATGACACACAAATTTACATAACCATATCACCGGGGGACTGTAACCCCAAATAAACTCTGAGTAAATTCACTGAGGATTTTAATGAGTGTATGTATCAGAATTTTCTTCAATTAATCATAAAACTGAAGTAATTGTTTTTGGAGACAAAGAAGAACAGCTTAAAGTCGGTGTTCAGCTTCAATCGCTAAAGTTAAAAACCACAAACCAAGACAGAAATCTTGCTGGAGTCATGGACTCAGATCTGAAATGTAATAGCCACATTAAGACAATTACAAAGTCAGCCTCCTATCACATTAAGAACATATTGAGGATATGTCTCAGCAGGATTTGGAGCCCATGTGTTTATCTTGAGTCTACTCAACTACCATAATGGTGTATTTACACGTGTCTCTAAAAAATCCATCAAACAGCTGCAGCTGATTGAGAACGTGTCCGCACTGAGACCAAGAAAGTGGATTGTATCATTCGTGTATGTTAAAAAACTGATTTCAAAATACTGCTGTTGGCTTATAAAGTGCTGAATGGGTTGGGACCAAGGAACATTTTTGATCAGCTGCTATCTTATGAACCATCAAGACCCCTCAGGTCGCCTGGGACAGGTCTGCTTTCTGTCCCCACAGTCAAAAATAAACATAGAGAAGCAGCGTTTAGTTTTTATGCTCCACATACAAACTCCCAGAGATCTGCTGCAACTCTCAGTTCTTTTAGATTAAGACTGGAGACTTTTCTGTTTGCCACTGCCTTTTGTTAAATCAAACAATCACTCTTTCCTTTCCTACACTGCACTGTAACCTTTACTGTAGTATTTCCCCTTTTCTTTTTAAACTGTATCCTCTTTTCTATTTAAATACCTTTCATGTTTTCTGTAACACACTTTGAATTGTCTTGTTGTTGAAATGTGCTATGCAAATAAACTTGCCTTGCCTTGAAGTTTCTGAGAGGCAAGTGGTTCTCCCTCACAGGGCCCCACAGCTGAGCATCAGTATTCCACAGCCATCAGATAGTTGGCTTGGTTGATAGCACAGCCGGTGGTGTGGGCTGTCAGCCAGCAAAGGACTAATGGCTGAATTATTGGCCACAACCAGCTGGGCCCAACAACCAGTAGACACGATCACATGAGGGTATATGTGTTTGCACTCTGTGCACTTCTAAAATGATGATGATGGAAGAAGTGAAACAGTGAAAATGGCAGGGCTACTCTCTGTGCTGTAACGTTGTGAGTACGTGGTGTGAAAGGAAACGTTTGTGATACAGCAGGAGACAACAGCCCTGATATGTCAGGGTACACTCTAACTGTAGAGGGGAGGAAGGATCATACAGGCTTCTTGACCTTAGGGTCTCAGGCTCAGCTAAGGGGCTTTGCAGTGGATAACAGCTATGAGCTCATGAAAACAGCAGATACCATACTTCGATTTCAAGCTCATAGCCTCTTACAGCTGTTTACAGCTGTTTAAACTGTTGAGCTTCTTCAAGCAAAAAGAAAAAAACACGAATTCTGCAACTTCTGTAATTCACACTCCTGTTGATTTTCAGTGTTTGATCAGTTATTAATGCCACAGCAGCTACATATTGTGTGTCTGACAGACTAAAATAATGACACACTCAGAGTTAAACAAATGTACCCATTTACGCATTAGACACACATGTCAGAGCAGTGGATTATCTCGAAGCAAACAGAAACACAGGTCATACTGTGGTTTGTGTCTGACTGATTGAATGGTGTTTATCAGTCAGTGATTCCTGGCACTCCAGCACGATGCACAATGTTAATAAACTACTCTGGGTGGAGAGGAGGAGCGGTGCTGGAGGAGGAACAGGTGATAACTTGGGATAGCCTACAGCCCACGCAGATAGCACCGAGCTGTCTCCTGACTGGCAGATATTCAAGGTCAGCTCAGCCTGTGGAAGATAATTTGTGCTTACATTAGGCAAAATGTCCAACTTCGAACTGGTGTTAAATGGTGATTGATAAATAATTCATTCCTCATGCACATAAGTTAAAAACAAACCTATGCACTCAGATCCACATGCACCTGTGGAGATGTTTCTTGTGCCTTTGAATTAGCATCGTACCATCAAGAAATATGCAATTTATGGGCTGATATGGCACTGATAGCAATAATTGAATAAGGAACAGTATGTCTACTACACCATAATCTGTAGTTCACAAACAAAGAGGAAACAGAAAATGTTCTCAAGCTGTTTAAACAATAGCAGGAGCAATTTTTAAACAAGATTTATACTTTACTTGGATAAAAAATACATGTTTTTTCATTGTGGAAAGTTAAATGTTAGTTTAATAATAATTCTGATCCTATAAATTATGTAAATAAATATCAGCATTTCTTCATGCTGTGTTTGGAGACATTCTTAGAGGATAATTTTCCCTCCTTATTTCCAACAGGAAAGCCTACACTTTATCTGATATTGTTTGTCATATTCAGAAGAAAACACAATGTTCATACCAGATAGTTTTACTTCCATATTATCTGTTGAAATTGTCAAATGGATAACATATCAGCCTTTAAAGTACTGTGCACCTTTACTGGGTTTAACAGGTTTAAGATTCCACAGAGAGGAGACGAGCAGTTTGTCATTATAAGGGCATTGAGACACATCAGCAGATCCTTTTCAATCCTCTGGGTCAAGGTAAGGACTCAGCTGCTCTATGAGTCAGGCTTACTATGTCAGACTTTGACAACGGACCAAAATCTGCTCCACCATGTAAATCTCTGACATACATTATACAGACGATCTAAAGAATAACATTAATAAATCTGGTAATGGGCAGGATGGAAGGGAAGGAGGCAGTTTGAAGAAAAAAAATAAAAAGGGAGACAAAAATCAAATAAGTATTTCATTTCCTTTTGAACTTGTGGAGAAGCCTCAGCCTGCGCCTGCTTAACATCACCGTGTGATGACTTTACCACACAGCATTTGCTTTTTTTTAGACTCATCCATCTGTGGGTCTTTAGTGCAGATAAGCAGACAATGAGGGATCAGAGTTCATGCCAGAGAAGTGTTTAACATACTGTCTCCCTCGCTGCAGAGCAAGAGCTGCCATTTAATCACCTGTCATGGGGAGAGACCGTGAGAGAGAGAGAGAGAGAGAGAGAGAGAGGAAGATGGGAGCAGTGTCATTCAGTTTTTGTCCTTTTCTTATACTTACATAGGATTTATGTCCACCATGGCCCTGTGTGCTGAGAAAGGATATTCTGTGGATCTGTTCCTGCAAATCTGTCATTAGAATAAAGAACCATAAGATCTTAATATTTCAGCAGAACGTTCCTGTCTGTGATGCTCACATAACATCTGAAAGCTCGGAGAGGCAGAGATTTACATGTATTCAAACCTATACATCTCTTCTGTGTACTCCTTATTATCTTGATCTATGATAACAGATAATTTATCTCCCCATCTTTTATCACTGACAAGACCCACTCCTCCCAACACATGAAATAAACCTTCTGCAACACATAAAAACAAACACAGGACATATGGATGGCTGTGTTATGATCAGAAAGAAAGGAATTCTGTTTTGTTGACTACATGTTAAGATACTTTTTTTTATAATGATCAGAAATTATCTAAAAATTACAAGCTATCTTTGTCTTGACTAAAATCTTTAGAATATTCACCAAAAAGATGAAAAGAAAATCTCTTTATACTTGTACTTTGAGTGAAATCATCCCTTGTTTTTTTTTTTTAATGTCTTGAGTCTTCTCGTTCTTTCTGTAATCTTTCTTTTTTATTTGTGCCACTAAGAATCCATAAAATAAAAGTGAACAAAAAAAAGGGAGAAAACATTGTGGCGCTGATGTAACACAGCAAACTATATACCTCCTTTTTAATAACTTCCTGTTCTACCGTACAGTTCATACCCATACAGCTTAACTTACACACGAGCAGCACACACACATATCCACAAATGATTTGCCTCCTATCGTACACACACTTGGTTAATCCTAAGCAGTTGCTTATATTCCAGTAAGAGAGCTTCTATTAACAAACAAAAAAAAAGACATTTTCTCTTGTTTTTGCAGAGTCTTTGTCTAGTAATCAGCAGAGTTGTGGAAAGGTTGTTGATACTAATGCTGTACGGTGGAGCCTTCCGTCACACCGCTGATGGACTGTTTGCTTGGACAGTGCTCCTGCGATTGAGAGGTGATGACGGCCAGAGGGAAGTTGTCAGTCAGAGTTGGCCGGTGCTGCCGGTGTTAACAGGTGTGAATGTTTCACCGTCTCCATGTCCGTAGCTGAGCTGCATGGAAATGCACATGTTCAACAGCTGCTGGGGATTGTGTATGTGTGTGTGTGTGTGTATGTGTGTATATGTGTGTTTATGTGTATCCTAATGGTAGGGTGGTGGGATTATTCTCTGAGGGAGGAAGCCTCTGAACACCTCCCTCTATTTTCTGTGAGTCTGTCAGTGCAGCAACTCCTCAGAGTCTCTGTGCTCCAATATAGTGAACCAATATGTCAGTTAAATTCTGCTCCTAAAGGTGAGGGTATAATAGCCTCAGGCATGAAGGTCCAGAGGGGAAAGGAAGTCAGAGCGCCGGTCCTGAACTCTTGTGCCACCCTGTATGTCCCCTATAAAAGCCACATCTGAAAGTCAGTAAGCCGTGACGGTGGCTATTGTTGGCTCGTAGGAAAGCCAGCTTGACTTCCTCTGTGTTGGCCACAAGGAGCTCTGGGTTTTCAGCAGATTTTTGTAATATAGCTAAAACTTGTGGTTATAGAGTGGCCAGCCATATTATCTACTGCACTGGCTGAGCTCACAGAAAAAGCAACTTGAGCTCTATTCTGCGCAGATTGTGGTCTGTGGCCCTTAGCTTGTTAGTCTGAATCCAATGCAGTGCTATTCATGACAGGTTATATACAAGGTAGTGCTCTGAATTAAAAAAAATGGTTTGAGAAGCAAGATTAAAGACATATTTTTGTACATGTTGAATCAATTCATTACAATCTATGATCAGAATGGGTGAAAGGTTATGATATATATGTTATACATTATGTTGCATAACACTTCTTAGAACAGTCAGAGGGTGATTTCAGACCACTGGATCTGACACTTGTGTGCACACTTACCGTAATAGCATTAGCACTGTGTTTGCCATGGAAACTTCCAGCTGTGTATTGACACAGCATCTCCCTTACTCAGCGGCCTTCTGGACGCCTATGCGATCCCAGAGACGTCAGTCTTCCTGATCATCACATCCTGAGGAAGATGGAGGATCGAGAGGATGATGGCATGCCTGCTGTCACAGCATGGGACAGTATGAGGTCATCCATACTCCAGGGAACTCCTCCCTGTGCTCTGCCCTATAGGGCTTGGCAGGAAGCACTAATAGGCAGTGTCAAAGAGTGACTGAGGTCTTTTTTTTTGTCTTTTCTCCTCATGTGTAAACCACTTTCATGTCTGCCCAGGCGTTACCGTTAGCATCTGCCAATTTTTGCATCTTTGACGTCAATATTTGGTTTTCTCTTTGATACTATAAATGGCACATTTGGTTTTCGCAAGGACTGAACATTCATGCATTATGCTCTGTCACATCCCAGACAGCCAAGTTGAGACACACAAACTATATAGTTTTGGTTACTTAAAATAAGTATGTTTGACAGTAGAAGACATTTGTCTAGTTTCATAACATATTGGCCAGCCAAAAGCCTGATCACTTAATTGCATGGTGGATAGATTTACTCTCTAAGCTCCCTAAAGACTGTATCCTCCAATCCATTCCCTACAGCATTACCCGTTGTTTTCTAACTATTGAATAAGACACAGGTACTTACACAGAAAAGCTCTATTTATCTGATGTTTTAATCTTAATTTTCCATGGACCTTGAAATTCAAAAGGCTTTTCACTGACAAAGTATTCTGGGTTTTTTTTCTCTTCACCCAAACATCTGTTAAAATTTACCTTGGTGAAAGTATTGGCTACACATTTTAGCCATAGCTATTTCTCTTGGCTTTTCAATGGAGGAAATAATGATCTGTGTAAGCAAATGATGTGTCCCCAGCAGAAATTAGCGGCATTGTTCAAATCAGTTTAACACCTTTTCAGAAGACAAATACAAAGAACATCTGCATTATGATTACCTGGGGGAATTTTACATTCTTTGTTGTACTGTTTCTGCTGCAGGAATAGATCAGATAGACAGGAGGAATGTAGAAAATTAGGCCTTGGAGCCAAACTGTAGCATCACAAATTGCACTTACTTTCATCTAGAAACTGAAAAAGCCTTAACACTCACCTTTATCTTGGTTTCAAACCAACTGAAGACATAACACGTAACCTGCATATTTATAATACTTAAAATACAAATTGATAGAACACTCTAGTTGAATTTGTCCAACTGATTATACTAATGAAATGTCTCTTTTTCCTTCCACAAGAGGTCTCATTTAACTACTATAACAAGCTTAGTCTCTGCTTTACTGCTTTATTGCAAAGTGAAAAAAAAAAAAAAAGTAGATTTTACTCTCCTGCAGTACCCTTGCTGATCTAGTGATGGCAATCTGGCTCCATTCAAACAGGTACAGAGGAGCCGCTTGACAAGTTTTTAAATGGGCTTCTGTCCCAGCATGTTCAGTCCAGGAAAGGGAGAATTACAATAAGTTATTAAGATGTATTGACACCAGATGTGCCCTGCCCCTATTCTACAGACGGGGCAAAGGGGTACAAGCACTAATTGGCCATCTGACCAGCCAACATGGTTCATAAGCAGTCATTAACACATGCACATATGAATACATACATGTAGGCAGGCACACATGCATTTCTGTAGCCTCATGTTTTCACTAATACACACTGATTTCACAGAGTGGAATGCAGACACTTCATTTATTTATGGAGTAAATACAATGCAAAATACCATTCGTAAGTTTAAGTTTTACATAGCATATTCAACTTGTAATAATATTTGTATGGAGTCCTGGGTACATTTACTAATAAAACACAAGAGAAAATGACTATAATAAACATATTTCTCACAGAATAACAGTACAAAACTTATTTGATTGTTCTCATTTGTATACATGGTTTGAGCTTAAGAATATGTAATTCACCACAATATACATATATGAGGAGAATATAAAATAATATAATGCAATACAACACAAAACAAATCTTTTTATTAAGTGTTAATTAAGTGTTAATCCCTCATGGACACAGTGTTACAAAGGGAGTATTTTTTTGCAGTTTAATATTGGATTTCATTACATTGTACATTGTATGTGTTTCTGCTTTACTGGTCACTGAACCTGGTTTTCTCACGTGTGAGTGCTGCATGTCCAATATGTTACTGGCCACACACAAACATAGTTGTAAACCCCGGCTCCTTCTATAACTGACAGCAGTGGGGGGTCGGAGGTTATCAGGGAAAGCCCTTTCTCTAAGATGATGTCACTGATAACCTCAAACAGACTGAGTGAGGCCCCTTCAGTATAAACAAAGGCTGAAAACAAATTTCCCTGCCGTGACACACATTTAAATTTTCCCCCAGGCTTTTTTCGTAGATATTCCACACTTATTTTGTGATTTGGTGTCTTCATTTTGCATAATGGCTACTGAGGTTGTCCATCAAAGTGCTGTATCTGGGTTTGATCATCATTGAGGTGGTACCTGTCAAAGTGTCCTTTTACAGGATAGTTAACCTCTAGTTGCTCAGTTGTTTCTCCAAACTGCCCAGCCCTCTCCATCAAAACCCTTTATTGTTCAAAACTTGTAATTATGTTGCAGTTGCTAACTGCCAGACTACTGGAAACACACAGATAAACAGTGGACGTCCGACCTTTTTAACTGACCGAACATCTTCACCACACTTTGGCATGGATTGTATGCACAGCTGTACACATTTTTGGAACTGAACAAAGGCTGTTGTGGTGTTGTTGGGAGATAAAAACTAAACTGAACATGCTTTTCTTAGCTACCTGTAACAGCTTAGGACACACAAACAAGCTCTTACACAAGGGTGTCTTTTTGTTTTGTCCAGTTTCTCTTTAAACTGTGTATTTGTCAATGATAATCTAGTCCTCGGTGGAGCAGATTTAAAGACCTGCAAAAATTTTGCAACAGAAAAGATGAAGACAGCAGAGAATAGAAGTCTGTATGATGTAATTTAACACACTGTGTAGCCATAAGTATACAGCAGGAGCATTAAACTAAGTTTTGCACATTTACACTAGCTTTGAAAGTATTATCAGTGGCTTTCATTGGATTATTTTACATCTTCATGGATTTCCTTAAACCTATAGAGGTGGCATAATTTGATGAAAAACTGTTGAAACTACTGTTAACATACAGTAGGAACAGCTCATGTGCACGAACACAACATTCAGGACACTCAGCAGGACGTCTTTTTTATTGCTCATAATATGGGCTAAAATCATTTGTTCAACAGTAGTTGAAAACCTCCTCAGCTTCTAGCAGGCAGGAGGGGGCTGAGACTTGGCCAGTGTTAAAACAGCAATGTGGGCCCAAGGTGCCATTAGTGGCTGTGGAGCAGCTGGAAGTGATTCCAAAAACATGGCGAGGAGTAGGCAGTTTAAAACCACATGGTTTCAACTGGGTTTTCACACTGTTCTTGGCAATTTACAACTAATGGCTTCACGCAGCCTCAATGTGACTTTGTTTGTGTTCAACGAGAAAGACAACAACGATAACTGAATTAAAGATGTGATGTGCGACCGTGGTTTAATGCACAGCACAGCAGCGTGGCTACTGTATCGTAGGTGTTAATGGGCTTATGAAGGGTATATGATCCCACATGGAGAGTGACGGAAGGCCATCTGCTTCCTTTCTCTGACCCAGGGAGAGTTTGTTTTGGGTGATTTTGCCGTGGATTTAGCACAAGCCAGATTTTTTTTTTTCTTTGGAGTATCATTTTTGTATTTAATACTCACATAAACCTGATGACAGCTATCAAAGCTATAGCTCCTTACTAGTAAAGCAAATTACATAAATGTAGGCGCTGAGAGCAATAAGAGGAACGTTGATCTCAGCTCCATTTGTATTTGTATTAGTTTACATATAATAGACAAACAATGGATTTCCAGAAGCATTTACCAAATTGCTAAATTTGGTAAATTTCTATTGTTTAGGATGATGCATAAATACACTGTAAACATTTTGAAACAGCCACATTTCGGTCAGCAATTTTTCTCTGGTAATGAACCTTG
Organism: Seriola dumerili; assembly: GCF_002260705.1. Classification (NCBI taxonomy): domain Eukaryota; kingdom Metazoa; phylum Chordata; class Actinopteri; order Carangiformes; family Carangidae; genus Seriola; species Seriola dumerili. The sequence continues at coordinate 3,814,297 of NW_019174424.1, read as the reverse complement.
TGCACAATCTCACAGTCTTGTACCAGTGGAAAACACCTACACAGCCTCTCATCTCGAGTCTTTTGTGCTTGGCTGTCTCTCATACAGTAGAGTAGTTAGACAGGCCTGTTTAAAAAGCCCACCTGAATAAACTTCCTGTGCTATCTGCTCTAATTATGGGATTATCCCTCAGGAATTCTTATGAGCATAGCAACACACTCAGAAATACACACATATGCACAGAGAAACACACACACGCAGACACACAAACACACAGACACACGCACACATGCACACACACACACACACACACACACACACACACACACACACACACACTGTTTTGTTAGTGTTGTGCGTAATTTTCTAACATGTTGCAACAGTAAGTGGGCAGGCACAATATAATATTAATAACAAATAATAATAGTTCTAAAATTACATACAGCAACAGTGATTTTTTGTTTTGTTTTGTTTTGTTTTTTAAATAGATGACATCTGTTTTTTTTCAAATTCAAAATAGCAACATATCTGCAAAATAAAGACTTCATAATGGAAAATACATTCAGACTCATCCTTTAAATGATTCTGTACAACCTCTGAATGCACCCCACTCTGCTGGTCAAAACTAAATGACCATTATTCAGTGTTAAATTCACCAGATCTAATAGGCTATGAGTAAGATTGAATTTATCAGATTTGCAATGTTATTATCCAATCTAAAGCAAGAATATTTTCCTCTCAGGTTGGCCCAGCTCACAAACAGGCTCTCACTGTAGATTGAAACGAGGGCGGTACGGTACGATGTCAGCCTAATCAGCTTGTTGTTTCCATCTCTTTGAAAATAAATGGTCCTAATAGCACATAAATGTACCCTGTTTTGTTAATAGCTGCACCGGCTATTTCATCCACAGGTCAGAGAATTTGTTCGGTATCTCTGTGATGTCTATCTCGAATGTTCGCAGTCCATTTGCACAAGGTTACAGTGATTAAAGATTCAGAGTTGTACATTTTAAACATTGTTCTCTGTAACTCAAGAGCTCAAACCTTGCCAGTGATTGTGTCACCAACTATAACTATCAGATCTTAGAGTCCAAATACTTCAGTGATTTCAATTCAGGCCATTAGGCTTTTAAATCCACAACAGAGTGATCTCAACATAATGCAAGCATATGCAATCTATTGTTCTGTGGTTGGCATAAATACCAGTAATTTTATAGACGGCTTGAACAATAGAGAAATGATATACCACAAATATGTGAGAGCATAAGCACATGCCCGCATATGTACATGTACATGCACATGCACAACACAAATACACATACACATACAGACAGGTTTCTGGTTCATTAATTTCAGTGCTAGGGCCACTGTGAACACTTTTGTTTTCCTCTGACATTTTAAAGCTGTGATACATTGCTTCAGGGTGTCTCTCTTGAGGGATAGGAACCAATGAGCTTCTGTGTGAAAGCATTTTAAATAGCTCTTTACTGTAGGTATCCAAAAAGCAGAAAAGACTCACTTGAAATTATTTCAAATTCATTGCGCTTTCTTATCAGTGTAGCATCAGACCACCGGGAGTGAATGACTACTGACCCGCTGCATCATGTTGAAGGATGCTGCTAGTGTAAGGCTAATCCCCAGAGGCCTGCGCTATAACCAGACCGTATATTTCTTTCTCAGAGAAGCCATGCTGAATTACATTTATGGACCATGGCAGCCTTACTGTATACAGTCCCACTGCATCAGTAAAAAAACAGACTTCTCCTCTGAATGTGAAAATGTTTGTATCTCTGGCTTCAGTCCTTTTATTGTATCCCTGTCAGCACATATGAAACATACATATATATGTTCTCAAGATCTTATTGTAAAATACCAGAAGGTCATTTCTAATCCTTTATATTTTCAAAGTACAAACACCTAATTTTTTCTCAGTTTAATTTTTATAGCAGTAGCCATTTTAAGTATTTACACTCTGTATATACTTTTATATCCTTTTTTTTTCTGTCATGCAAAATTCAAACATGCAGACGCAGGAACTTGCAGGAAATTTCTTCTGCATGCATTGAGTGTGTAACAGAAAATTCACCCAGCATACTTGCAAGCCGTTGTAAGTCCAAAAAGAATTAACTCCTAATTATCAAATATAGTGTATGGTTGTTTCATTTAATCTAAATGGTTGTTTCATTTAATCTAAATGAAACAAACTTTTATGTTTAGCCCTGAGGCAACCATGATCAACAGATTCCTCATTAAAAAAAATCTATAAAATTAATGGCTGTTCATAATTTTTGAATAAAAAATAAAATGTTCCATATAATGTTATAGAGTTCAAATTCATTAAATACTTGCTACAAAAGCCATATATTTTCAAAATGATTATGCAGTTTCATATTCTCTGTTTTCTCTTGGTACATAATAAATGTTGTCCTTGTGGTAATGGCTGAAGTAATAATAATTATTATTGTCGGTCAGTCAATTCAAGTAAAATTGCGGGTTAGAATTACTATGTTGTACATTTATGTTATACCATCTGCCAAGAAATGAATCACTTCAGATTTGAGTGCCTAGTACATGCTGTGGACAATGAGTATGATTCATTAAAATTATTTTATGTCTCCTAAAAGGCGACTTTCACCCAAATAATATCCTCCGTAATAGAAAGCATCAAGCCCCAATAACCCAACTTGAAGTGATAGGGATTCACGAAGTCTCCAAGCTTTGTAAACATAATTCTCATGTGTCTGAGGAGGAGGATGAGGGTCTGCAGTATTGCTTGTTTGGGGGGGGTTGCAGGGAGTTAGATGGGGTAACAGTGTGACGTGTGTCTGTCATGCTGGCAGTTTCCTGGCGTTGACTGGTTTCTCCACCACCTGGGGATGATGGGATATTTACAGAGCGTGTGGGGCGGATGGAGTGAGACTAGAGGGTGGCCAGGCACCCTGGCTCCTGCCTCTCACACGCATGTGCAGGACCTTCTGTATTTTTAACATGTGATGTGTTTGGTGGAGCATATGGGCGTCCAAATATTTTCCTAACTGATTTTCTGTCAGCAGCTTTCTCCAAATTATGCATGTGATTCATTCTGTCATGGTTGAAAAGGTCCTTTCAGTGTATGTGCTGGCTAGTCTTGACCAAACTGAGCTTCAGACAGAAACACTAAAGACTCCTTTTAAATTCTGCTGATTCTTATGTAATATTATGTAGCGTTCTTTCACAGGCTGATGATCAAACCTTTGCAGCCCTGCTTGGTTTATATACAGTAGTTCAGTTGCATTTAGTGCCCAATAAAAACACTGTAAACAGCATAAGCTCAAGTCCTTGACTCATTTTTTCTGGCATTAACATGGATTTGCTGATTGTTGAACACGAACCAAACCCTGTTCTTTCACTGCCAGCAATGCTTTCTGTATTGTTGTTGCTAGGCAGATCTCAAATATTTAACCTTAGATTTATTCAGCCACATGAAAAATCTCCTTAAACGATGTGTAGGCTGTAAAGATGACAATCACAGAGAAGTGCTTTATGGGTGTGTGAAGTGCAAGAGCCAGGCAGGGAGATGTATTTCACTTTAATTTCCTCCACAGACAGCAGCCGCCACGGCTGCAACAGTCCCGGCCAGGCACACACACTCAAGGATGTTATTGCTCCACTTTCACAGCCTGATACTGTACATGATAAGAAAAATAGGGAGAGTCTCTTGGCAGAGAGGGTACAGTGTATGAAAGTTATGAGCTGCTGAAAGTGGCACTTTAACAGATATTTTAACTTGTAACATTAGCTCTCAGAAAGTGCTTGTGCTTATCATATACTGTAAAAAAACAAAATAACAAAAGTATTTGACTTTAACGTGAACTATACCTACATTTTTGCCATCTATGTTGCCAGATTCTCATGGGATGTCCTTGCAGACCAGTGATGTTTAGGGTCTCACTGTGATTTGACAATTAATGATGCTTTCAGCCGTCTACATTCCTCTGTTACAGGAGAATACAAGGGGTCATGGCCTCATGCCTCCTCCATGGATGACTAAATGTTCGATTTACACAACAGGTCAACCTTTCAGGCTACAAGAGGACAGGTTGGCCTTTTTTATGTAGATGTTGGCATGATTTGCTTAACACATACAATGTATTTTTAAGTGAAGTTCAAGTCTTTTATGCAATTAGCAGTTACATGAATTTTGTTAAAATTATCTTACTTGATGGGATACATTTTATTTTCCACAAGTTTCTATGAATTGCTGTAGAAGTATTTTACACCCTCTTATATTATTGACACAATGGCTGCATTCAGACTTAGCTCCAATTTACCACCAAATTGTTCCCAAGCAAAAGGACACAAACAATATATTGTGTTTTCTCTTGAGGGAAACTTTACAAGCGTTAGTAGTAGATTCTAATAGCTAACCTGGCAATCTGTTTTTGTTGTTGTTTTTGTTTTTTTTTTTCAATAGAAAAGAGGTGTTTAGAAAATAGGTGTAACCATGCTGGGAAAAAAGATCACATCTGCTGTCATTAACTTCAACACAGAGATACTGGTTGTACCACTGGTTTAAAGCTGGAGTAGAGTGTGCATGTTGCCAGCAGTCCAGAATTATTAGCCAAGACACTGAGTAGTGAATGTAGCAATTAACGCCCGGTGGAGTGGTGTTGTCAATGTTACGAGGTGAGTGACATGAGGCAGACCATGGCTATAACAGGTGGAAGCAAAGGTCAGGAGGGAGCAGGTTTCTGGAAAAGGGCCATTATCAAACATGTAGAGCGGAAAAGGAAATTTAATTTCCTAACTGGCCACTGTTAAACTCTTGTTGGCTACTTGTGCAGTAGCCAGAAATTACCAGTCTACCAAGGTTAGTTGTGGGGTGAACGAGCTCCACTACTGCATATTGTAGCACTCTTGCTGTCAGTAATTTGTGTAGCTTCTCTTGGAGTTATCCCTCAACAAAAATAAAGTAAATTTAAATTTAAGTTAAAGCCATTGTAACCACTTTAACTGACCAGCTGGTTGTAAACATGGTGGGGTTTTTTTCACTTATATAACCTAGGTCAGAGAAGTCTAACATGTTGGACTGGTCTTCACAGTTCTCTGGAGACCTGTATGACTCTTTTGTCCAGTATGTAAGCTGTGGTCCTGCCCTGCGTGTCTAGACAGAGGAAAAGGGAGAAATATCTGCCAGCATGTACTGTAAAAGGACTCATTCTGAGGGGAGAGGGAGTTTAATTACTTTTTCCTTCCCGATAACCTCTTATTAACTCTGACATTTACTCTCTCTGGCCAAATATTAAAATAGAAGTCATACGGTAAATACTACAATTGTGGGCAGTTTTTGATTTATGCTATAAGTGTTTGCCAACATGTCACGGTCGACAACACTGGTCACCAAATGTGACTAAGCTCTCTTGTTTAGGGAGGGAGACAGCATATGCGTCATCTAAACATGGTTGCTCACAATAAAGAGGCTCGTTGAGACCTGACTTTTGGCTGTTTGGCCAATAAAAGTACTAGAAGTTGCTATTTCAGCCAATTGAATGTTTCCAGCATTTCCAAGAGCTGATGGTCAATCCAGCTCTAATTTTCCTCTTCATCACACAATGGATGAAGTCTATGCATCACTTTTGAAGCCAATGTTTGTTCTAAAGGAGTGCAAAGCAAAAAAAAAAAAAAAAAAAGTGAAAGTAGCTCTTGTTAATCCTTCTAGGAGTGGAGTCATCTCACTGTGTGGCCTCAGGATAGCGAACCTGAAAGTAAGAAACACAAATCATAATTATTGCTGATACAGTAAATCAGCTCAGAGCTAATGTGATCTGAATGTGTCAGTGTTTCCCCTCATCCCTGTCAGTAACATAGAGCTAGCTCAGCCAAGCCAGACGGATCAACTTTCAGTTATTACAGCGTTTTAGATGACTGACAGACTGAACAGGCCTTGTCCTCCTGCCTCCCTCCCTCTCACTGGCTACTGAGCATCTCCTTAAACCAGGCCTTTCGCGGTGTTAAAACCACCGGCTCAGCCGACGCGTCATGACTGGCAGTGGAGAAAAAATAAACAGCCCTGGATTATGATAATTGGTTGGTCAGCTCCAGCTCAAGTGCGGCACTGAAGACATGCTCAATTAATCAACTGTTCTGCTGAAACCTTTTATAACGAGCACAACAATAACCTTTTAACAGATGGGAATCATTTTCCTTAATTAAAAACAGAAATAAATACTGCCTTATGACAACAAAACCACTCTGGTTGTTATACACACTTCAGCCATCCCCTCAAGATTTTTCTAGCTAAGCCAGGGGTAGTCAAGTCAATTGTAGAGTGTCTTTTTTTTATAACTCTGTGTGTGTTATCTTAATTGGACCTTAAATCTCAAGATGCTACCTTTAAAATGTACTGAGACACACAACAGGTATAGAAGACTAAAAAAAAAAACTGTGTGACGTCAGGGCTGTACATTGCGTTATTACTGTAGCGTTTACTATGAAAAAATCTATTTTGTGCTGATACAAAAATGTTCTTGCAGAGAGAGAAAGATAGAGAGAGAGAGAGAGAGAGAGAGAGAGAGAGAGAGAGAGGGAGAGAGAGAGAGAGAGAAAGAGTTTGTCTTATAAATACAATACTTAATGGCACATGGTATTCTATGCAACATTTTAGCTACTACAAAACCTTTAATCTCTCTCTCAGGGTGGAGTTGTTGGCACTTGACCCTACTGTACATGCCAGCATATCAAAACAATGATCTGACTATGTCTTAAAGCTGCACAAGGCTTAAGAGTGGGATTAGTCCTAGCAACTCTTTCACATTTACCCATCAGAAGTGTTGTGGCTCTTTAGCGTGCAGCCTTGAATAAAGGTCATATAGATCATATAGGACTTCTTAGCCACACTGTTGGTGCTACTGTGGGGATGGTAATGCTAGTCTGTTGGTGGGCCACTCCACCAGGTCCAGACTGAAATATCTCAACAGCTTTTGTCTGGATTGCCGTGACATTTGCTACAGACATTCATGGTTCCCGGGTAATTAATCTTAAGATTTTGGTGATCCCTGACTTTTCCTCTAATGCCACCATGAGGTTCACATTTGTGGTCTTGAGTAAAATGTTTTGACAACCATTGGATCGATTGCGATGAAATCCAAGGCCATCATTGGGTCAAAAAATGTCTGTTTTTCCAATATATCTGTGCTTTGTGTTTAGTTCTAATTTGTGCATGCTAATACACTAAACTAAGATGGTAAACAATAGTGGATAAACAATAGTGTGTTAGCATTTTCATAAGCATGTTAGCATACTGATGTTAGCATTTAATTCAAAGCCCACATATACCACTAGCATTGCTGTAGATTCTTGTTTTTGCTTGTTTGTTTTTAATTTAACATTATTTTTATTTATTTATTTATTTTTTCATGAATGAATCATAATGGAGCTTCTAGTTTCTTACTGAGCTCCTCCATCATTGTTGCTGCTGTATGTATGTATGCATGAACTGGTGCTACTGCAGAGATGTGAAAACAGTCTTTCCAGGTCTGTGAGGACTGGTCACCACAGCTGCAGCTGACAAACTCTCTGCTCACCAGTAAACAGGGCTGCTCTGTCTAAAGAGTTCCCGGGCACATACTGATAGCTGTCCCTCCCTCTGTTACGATACGTATGTCACTTTCCTTCTCTGTCTCACTATTTCTTTTCGTTCTCCATCCTCAATCAAGCCCTCTCCAGTAAAAAAGAAAAAGCCACTGTGTCACGATAAACCACACTCAGTCAGGCAGACTGCAGACCTCATTTGAAAGAGCCTCTCTCACTGAGTCTATTTCTCTTCAGAGTGACCTGGACTGCTGGCGCTGGGCTAGTTTAGAGCGGACTTTGGGAGGAGACAGACTGTAATCTCACCCTTAATCCATTTTAATCAACAATAACACACTACCTCCAGTCCCAGGGCGAGGCTGCATAGCCTTTCTGAGCCCCAGATTTACATTGCAGTGAGGCAATGCTGAAATATGGCTTTGATTTATTCAGGTTTTATTTGGCACAAATTGTCTGAGTTACAGATCACATAGCTCAGCCCTTTTTCCCCCCAGGCGTTAATAGAAAGTGCTTTGAGATGTGCTTAATTGCAAAAGAAGGTTGATGTCACAGGAGCATTTCAGCCATTATAGTCTACTTGTTTCTAAAGTAGCTGACTGACTTTTTCTAAAGTGACAGTTAAGAAATAAATCACTTCTGAGAACTTTAACAGACTCAGACTAACTTTGGACGCCATCTAACAGGTATTTAAGAACTGGGGAAACATGTTTGGGTGTGGGAAATCTGAGTGATGAGTGCAGACATTTCAGGTAGATCCACTGGCACTGTAAACTGAAACTGGTTGAAATGTCAATCACTGAATTATTAATGTCTAACTGTAATTTTTTAAGGACATTTGCCAGCTGCCTGCCCTTGTGATATGATCCTTTATGCTTAACAGTAGAATAAAAATGTATTCTTATTATTTCAAGAAGCACCTCCATGGTGGTAAAAATCTGACACAATAAATTTATTCATTCATTTTGTAAGCCATTATCACAATTAACAGCTAATATGTTCCCTGTTTTAAAATAAATTCAACCATAATTGAGATTTTTTTTTTAAATTAAAAAAGTCTGTAATGCACATTTAATGCCTCCCCTCTTTCTTAATGTCTTCTCCCTAACAACAGTTTGATTTCAGACTAATCAGCTGCAGACTGTCGACCATTCAAAACAGATAATTCATGCAAATGTCACCATGATTAGTTCACTGAGCATCACAGCAGTTATCTAACTTATCTAAGAATTGATTAAATAACTTTTAGTTTCAGGCCTATTTGGGTTATTCTTGGATGTTCATGGTTTACCCTTTTACTTTTATTCCAGTCCAACTTACTTTCACTTCTTCCAGCGTTTCTGATATAGGAAATCAATATTTCAACTTTGCTTAAGACTAAACAAACACTTCATGCAATCACCAAGAACTGCAAAGTGATGCTACTGTCTAACCACCAAAACAGACATCTTATACTCTAACAAGGTCAGGAGGATCAGGAACCAAATCCTACCTTGAACTTTCTCATATTTTATGCTTCAGCCTTCACTGTGGAGTCATTAAGCTTTTTTTCACACTAATCAACAGTGATGATTCTTGAATGCCAAAGTGAAAAGTGGTTGAAAGCTTCAAAAAAGGTACTAAGTGGACCTTTGAGTTGAGATTATTTGGTTACACAAATCTCTATTAATTAAACCAATCTCGTCAGCTGCATAAGTGCTCACGCTCTATGACACACTGACTTACTGTATTTTTAGACCAGACTCAGCATGACTCTCTTAACAGTACACAGAGTTAATTACACTTGCTGAAGTTGTATCCTTCCCCCATCACACCCCCAGTAATGGTCCCATCCAACCCTGACAAGTGCCCTCTTTGTTCAGCAAGTCTCCTCCAAGTGACAGGATGTGTTAATATCACTTGGTTGATTGGATGCGATAAGTCTTGCACACTGCTGATTTTTTTTTCTTTCTTGTGTATTCAGGCCTAGTGTCCAGCAGAAAGCTCTGCCTGCATCCAAATCTCTGCTCGGCTGGCTATGAATTGGCCTCTTTGTCTGTCCCCGCAGATCAAAATCATCAAGGCCAACGCTGTGCCCTTGTATGTTGTCGCCATGGGAACGGGGACTGTGGCTGCCAGCAGTCCACTGTTTGCTTTGGCTGGAAATCAAAGCATGAGTGGAGGTTGGGATTGGATGGGGTGGAGTGGGAGGTGATGTGGCTTGACGTGGGATGGTAGAGGTGATACAGCTTCTTGAGGTACACCGTGGCTTTGTCCCACTAAACAGGAAGCCACAGTACACTGGTCCTCCCTCAGGAAGGGGATCAGGTTTTCCTGGCCACCTCTGCCCTGTCATCAACCCTACATGCTCCTCCTGATCCTGACAAGATCTGCATGTGTCACAGCCTACAACATGACCCCACCCCCTGCAAACCTTACCATACCCCCCCCCCCCCCCACCCATGTTTCA